>NC_133121.1:200896632-201204019 GCF_033568475.1 Henckelia pumila
CAAGCATAGAAATGGAAACAATGTTTTTCACCAAATCTGGTACAAACAAAACATCTCTCAAACATAATTTAAAATCATTGTCCAACAATAAGTAAACATCTCCAATAGCTTTGGCTGCAACTCTTGCCCCATTGCCCATCCTTAAGAAGGTCTCACCATCTCTGAGTCTCCTACTTCTTGCCATCACCTGCAAATCATTACAGAGATGTGAGCCACAGCCGGTATCCAATACCCAAGAAGAAGAGTTAAGTGAAATGTTTACTTCAATGTAGAACATACCTTTTCCAGAACCATTCTGGTCAAGATATTCCTTGCAATTACGCTTCCAATGTCCAGGTTTCTTACAGTGATGACAGACGTCATTAGTCTTGTTAGCCTTAACTGGTGTGGCTACCACAACGGGACTCGGAGCTTGCCTCTTCAAGGGCACGTTCTTTTTGGGAGCTTGGAAGGAACGCTTCTTTCCTTTCCCATGTGGTCTATTCTTTGAACCAGATGAAGATCCCACATAAAGAACCGGCTTCTCTTTCTTGATTGTGGATTCAAACGTAACAAGCATGTTAACCAACTCCTCAAGGGTTGGATCTAACCTGTTCATGTTGAAATTCACCACAAAAGGATCAAATGAGCTAGGCAGTGACAAGAGCAACACGTCTGTGGTCAACTCAGTTGGTAGCACAAGATCCATGCTAACGAGTTTCTCCACGAGCCCAATCAACTTCAGGCCATGCTCATGGACCGAAGCCCCATCTCGCATGCGCAAAGTGATTAGCTCCTTGACAATCGCATGTCGAAGTGGGCGTGTTTGTTCACCAAATAGTTCTTTGAGATGCAAATGAATGTCAGCAGCATGCTTTGCACTCTCAAAACGTCGCTGAAGCTCATCATTCATAGAAGCCTGCATATAACACTTGGCTTTCAAGTCATGGTCACACCAATCCTTGTAAGTCTGTAGCTCCTTAGGGCTACAATCAGTCGGAGCCGTATCAGGGGGCGACTCATCAAGTGTGTATGCAATCTTTTCCGAGTTCAAGACGATTTTCAGATTTCTTAGCCAATCAAGGTAATTTGTACCGGTCAGTAAATGTTTGTCGAGTATAGTAGATAGCGGATTGCGAATTGATGTCATTGTCAAAACTTGTACTGAAAAATAATAACAGATAAATGTCAATGACTATTTTAAAATATTTAATAAGATATAAAGTATAGACTTTAACTTTATAAATATTTACTCCCACTGTTTTGACATTTTTACTACCCTCTAGTAAAAACGGAAAACTCCTTTTCTCAGTAGGTACATAAGATCCAATTAGCCAATTACGATCCCGAATAATATCAGCCAATCATAATTTCTAAAAGGTAGTTTCCAATTGCATCTTCATGCAACCCTTACGTAAACTTTTGTCTCACGCTTGATTAGGACCCAATAATATGACGTCGTTCATCTTTACGTGTCAAGCCTTACCCATCGATATCGAACCTTAATGGACGGTCGCCATGAGTTCCCCCAATAATATGAGCCGAAGTCATGGGAGTTCCACGTAGTTCACATCACCATGTCAATGGATGTCACAGCTTTCCGGCATCCAAAACCCCCCAATAATATGAGCCGAGTATTAAATACGGGTAGCGTTCGTCTTGCATCCATTGTCGATGGAAGACATTGAAATTATAAACACATTTATAATTCTCCTTTTCGGGCTTGATATAAATTTTGAACCTAATTCAAAATGAGGGTTTTTTTTAATTTTGAAAAAGGTCTCATCATTAATTTTAAAGATCGCCATGTTTGATCGTATGTTTGTCGGATTCATGCAACTTTGTTATTATAAAATAATAACGCACATACTAATTAATAAGGATGATTAATCGCCCCAAAAACTATTTGGCCCGTGTGAGCCAAATACGGGCCTAGATCCAATTCCTAGGGAATGCATGGGATGCAAATGCAACAATTACATAAGCTTCCAATATTTACATGTCTTGGATCTTCATAATTCATCATGGCCCACCATCTTTCAATATTGAACTTCCGCTATCAAATATTTTACATGAAAATATCCATGGCAAATAGGGATACATCTCATGGGATGCGAACGGGCCATAAACCAAGCCCACTTTGTAATTTGATAATTATTACAACCATTCAATACAAAATATCCTAGCATACACCTAGAAAATTGGTCTTGGGCTTTTAATCATCCTTCATGCACAATATCACATATCATACACCATCAATTAATTATCTCAATAATTAATTGATCAAATATTATATATCTTGGTCCAATCACTAACCACCACAATTATAAAATAAATTAACAAAAAAAACAAACACCTTTGTTTACTTTCAAATTAATTTATTTATAATTGAATTTCTTGTAAATCACAATTTACTATAAATAATCAAAGTCACACTTTAACTATTTATTTTATGAGAAAAATCACATATTATAAAGTTTAATTTTTCATAAAAATCAACTATAATATATTTAACAATTTAGGGCCTATGACACATGATATTCCAAAACACCTTTTGAAAAACTCAAGTCGTCATAGTCGTCACCGAAACTCCGTCGCCGGATTCCGGCCAAAAAATATTTTTTTTTTATTATTAAAAATATGGACACCTTCGGGCAGCCCAAGGGCTGCCCGAAAATAAAAAAAATAATTTTTATAAAATTTGCCCTAAAAGTTAAAATATTGATTTTCTCATGCGGTTAGAAATTGACCTCAACATAATATCCAACAAATACTACACAAAAGAGTAACCTAGGCTCTGATACCACTGAAGGGGATCGGTTAACTCGTGCCCGAAAACGCAGCGGAAATATAAAATTTTTGATAAAAGAAATCCGAGCACTTGTGTAGTATTCAAAACTCAAACAACCATAGGGTCGGGTGTTTAGAATTTTACCTATCAATCTCAAAAGATTGATTTATGGCTCCAACCAAGTTGATAAACAACTAGGCTCTTGAAAAGGGTAGACTCAATCTACAAGCTTCCAAGAGCACTCCTTGCTCAAAATGGATTAAACTCTTCGAGCCTCCGAATTAGGTCCACGACTAGACGATCTAAATCTGCTCTAAATATGCACTAGAATATTTAGAGGATTTTTTCATTGAGATTTTCTTTTTCTTCTCCCACAAAAATGAAAAAAAACTTGGAAGAAAATAATTGGAGAGTGTTTGGCCATTTCAAGCCTTGAATTGGAATGGAATGTATTGTGTGTGTGTATATATTAGTCCAAATAATATATTAAAGGAGAGGGATTAATGAGTACAATTAAGCCATGCATGGAAAATTGCAAGACATGCATGGAAAATTGCAAACCATCTTACAACCCTTCAAATTCCATACACACACATATATATATCATATATATATATATATATATATATATACACGCCTATATATATACATATATAAATATATATATTTAAATGTAATTTGAACTTATTTTTAATTAATTATTAAACCTAAACTCATTTAAGTTTAATCAATTAATTAAATTTAACTTGAACTCATTCAAGTCCACTAGTATCAATAATTATACAACACTATATTAATTTGAGTTCTACTAGACTCAATAGTGTTTAATTAATTCAACACTTGAATTAATTTAATTATTTGTACATTAAAATGTCTACTAGTGTTAAATTAATTCAACACTTGAATTAATCAACTAAGTTCAAAATAATAGTTTAGAAAATCACCATTTTCATAAACTAATTATTTTAAGTCAACTTTTAATCTTGGAACACATTCACAAATTAAAAGTTACTTATTCCATTCATTCTCCAATTTAGAAGTCAAACTTCTAATTTATTTTACTTATAAACTCCTTTATAAGTTGTTCAACACAATGAACTAATTTTAATCTCAACGGGATCTAGAAAGCTAGTACTTGTGTGACCCTCAATGGTTCACTGATACAACTAGCAGTGGGTTCACATCTCCATGTGATTCAGGATCAACAAGTCCCTTATATGAGCATACCCTAGATAGCTCCATTCTTATTAATCAACACATTGATAATAAGAACGTCAGAAAACTCAAGTCTGATAGTACCCAACCAGTCATGTAAACATCTAGCAGCATTGCTTACATGACTCCCTAGGTATCAAATGATAGTGCCTGCAAGAACAAATCAATTATAGTTAGCGTACAGTACGGTCCTTTCAACTCATATATCCCGACCGATTCGACAACCATTGGTTTATCGAGAGTTGTCATTGAATCGATAACTATGTGTCATGCCGTAGTTGCATCGAAAGTGTAATTCAAGAAACTCCTTTCTTAATTACTACTTACTCTGATCAGAGATTTCAAGCTACGTATGCATGATATAACATAGGATATCCATACTCGTAGGTAAGCGGTGAATCTCCGACTACAATGCATTGACTCTTATATGTTTCGTCACAACACCCAACATTGCCACCTGATGACCCCAGATGAGTCGGTAAACAAGTCAAAGTGAAGCACTAGCATATAGAGTCTCCATGTTGTCCCGGGTTATAGGACTAATTGTGTACAACCATAAACTAGGACTCCTCCACTCGATAAGTGAGAACCACTTGGAAAATCCTTTAGGGAGGGTAGTTCAGTGCACTCTACAAGGAGCACCTATTTGCATGCTTGGACATCTCCATGTCCCCTACCAATGAAACATGGTACTCACATCGCAAATACTAGTCTCAAGCTCGAGCGGCCTTTATCATTCTTTATGGCGGCTGAATCGACTAGGAACAGTTTAGAATATACAGTATTCCAAATATGAGTTTCATGATAGTCATCACATGACCATCTCATATTCTTTCTACTATTTGTATATTCAAGGGTTTTATCTATGCAGCTAGCATGGGTATAAAGATAAAGATGTGTCAAATTAAATAATGTCAAATATTATTAAAATAAAGATTGTCATACAAGAGTTCTCTCAAGGAACATCGGCCAACACATTGGCTCGACGGGCACCTACTCTAACATATTGTAGGCTGATGGTTAATTAAATAAAAAGAGATAGAACGATATATATATATATATATATATATATATATACATATATAAAATTTTGATACCCTGCACACCTAGGGTGTGCAGGGTAACATGGGCACCGCCTACGTGGCAGTCCATGATTGGTCAGCCGTTTTTTGTAAAAAAAAATTGTGTGGCTGTGGGCGCGCTACGTTGGCAGGCGCCCACAGGTGTGCAGGGTAAGGGTGTGCAGGGTATCATTTTTGTATATATATATATATATATATTATATATATATATATATATATATATATATATATATATATATATATACTATCTTATTAAGTGTGCGTACCCTATTGTAACTATTTTGGTGTCATGGTCTATTTTTCCAATTCTTTCCTTAGGTACCCTTACACTCTTCTTTCTCCAACTCGCTTATCTCACATTTTCTCTTAACTGCTCAAATCCTCTAATTCTTTTATCATATTTTTTTTCATCAATTTAAAACTAAATTTCATTCATTTAAAAAATTTTATATTTGAAAAAAAATAAAATTTGGAATTGGATTGGAATTGAAATTGGAATTGGATTTGGATTTTAAAATCATGGAATTCAAATTCCATTTTGGTGTTTGGAAAAAAAGTTAAAATACATACTGGAATTTAATAGCATAAATTTTAGGAAAGTTATATTTTGAAATAAAAATGTTAAGAAAACTTTAGTTATAAATTTATTATTAGAAAGAATTATTTTATTTTTATAAAGTCAAATCCCATGAAATCCCACGAAATCCGACCAATTTTGTAAGAATTTCATTTAGTATCCCATCAAATACCAATCATATTTTAGAATTCTATTTTGCGAAACACTAAAACAGTATTTGAAAATCTAAATTCCACCAAATCTCATTCAAATCATGTGCACCAAACACAGTGATTATATTTTATATAATATTCCGTCACTAGTATATATTTAAAAAAGTCAAAACGGTAACCGGAACGTAACTCACGGTTTATGAACCAGAACCGGAACGGTTAAAAGGAAGATTACGGTCAAGGGTTAGGGGTTTTTTGAATTGTTCTGAACCGTCTAGTTCCCTACACCGATGATTTTTTAGGATCAAGAAATCTCAAGAATCTCAGAATGGCGAGCGGTTGGAGAAGAGGGTTTGGGAACGTGAGATCCTTTGTCGGCAATTCCCTGGGCGGATTGAGGGGAACCAGCAGTTTAGCCTCTTGGGCTGTCGCCGGAACCCTAGCTTATTTCCTCTGGGTCCGCCCTTCGCAGCAGCTCAAAAGGGAACAGCAGGCATGCGCCACAATCTCTGTCAACAAACCCTCTGTATTGTTAATTGATCGATTTCTTCATTTGATTGAGTTTATTGAGAAATTTGAATTTGATGCGCCAGGAGAGGGCTCAGTTGGCGGCGGCTTCAGACCCTTACCGATACGTGGAGAAGCGGAAACCAATTCCGGATGCTCAGGTAATCTATTAGTCTTTACGAACCTTGATTTTGTTGGAATTTAAAATTTATGGGTGTCTGAATTCATACTTGAGCAGGAAACTGGATTGGTGTATGGCAGTAAAAATGGGGCGAAAAATTCTGAGGGAATCACAGGAAATGAATGACTTTGTTTGTTATTATGTGTGTCTTTGGGCTTGAACAGTTACAGTCGGAATTGAGAAGATATTGTCGGCACTGGTTCTCAAGGACAACAGCTATTCCACTGCGGCACTGAAGTAGTTTTCCTATACTTGTGGAGTTATTTTTGTCTTACCAATACATTTGTATCAGCAAAAATATTTTACTCTTACACCTGTTATTTATACGAGTTCTAATAAAATGATGGAACAAAATTCAGCTGCGACTACGTGTTCTTAAGCTCTTTTCTTTTCTTTTTAGTGAAAGATAAATTTCACTGGGATTCAGTAGATAATTGATATTCTTCAAATTCTATAATCTATCTTAATGAATTTGGATGATGAGAGTACTGATATTTGGCTCAATTGATCTATCTTTCCATGAGACTTCTGTCGGAATATGAATTCACTGTTTCGGTTTCTTTGTTTTGGTCCTCTAGATTCATATAAGAAAGCTGGTTCATGAATGAAATCATCCCAAAAAAAAAATCTCCTTAATTTTATTTCATTCAATTCCCGGTTATTTGCAAAAATGTCTGCGTTGTGAGCCACTACAAGTGCCAAGTCGGTAATTATTTTGTTGGGTTAAAAAGTTCTTTGAGTTTTTCTATATGTGTGAAGATACCATGCATGTTATAACCACCATCTTCAATTTTTATTAATGTATATGCGATGAAAGTCTGGGTGATGGTATTATGAGAGAGATCGTGCTGGTCATTCAGCACGGGCGGGGCGTTGGAAGGAGCAAACTTCCTGGCGACAGGAGTGCTCATCAATTTCAACGAGCAGCAGCTAGTGGATTGTGATAATGACGTTTGTAGTGTTTAATTCTTAACTTAAATGCTTCCCTGATCACGAGTAATTGTTGTGTTGTGCTTGTATGTATCCGGTGCAATCCAGAAGAATATAACGGGTGTGATGATGGGAGTGATGGAGGATTAATGAACAACACCTTTGAGTACACTCTGAAGGTGGGCTTCAAACAGAGAAAGACCATCCTTACACAGGAAGAGATGGTGTCTGCGATAAGATTGGGATTGCTCCATCTGCGTCAAACTTCAGTGTGATCATCCATAGATGATGATCACATTGTTGCGAATTTGGTGAAATGTGGTCCTCTTGCAGGTAATCATATGTATGAAAATTAGTATATGGCTATATCCGTGTATCATACACGACTGGAAATTTAAAAGATATTAAAACATGTGGGTCGTATATAAAAGTAATACATGACCCATACATCACGTGATGGTTTACGACACACAAGATTTCTCAGCCATGTAGTATTGGATGATTACTTTCAGGTTCAAATTCGCATAATAATGACTGCATATGTAATTTGCCAGTTGCATGCTCAACGAATCATGAGTTCATTGCTTCCGTCTTCTGGATAATAATCAGATATGCGACAAACAAAGACCTCAAAGAAATTCCATTTGATGCTCAATCCATAGTCCATACTAGTCGAAGTCAATAGAATGTACCTTCTCATGGTGAGACTGCTTGTAAGCATGGGCAGGTGCAACCAGAAAGCCATCCGTTCCCGTGGTTTTAGTGACTAACGAATGTTTCTTGGTACGCAAATGGGGTGACTGTTTATATTTTTGAAATACTGGTGAGAATTATGTTTTATTGGCCTGAGTGTGTATTTTATATTTATTATTAATGAATTATGTGTCATAGTAAAAGAATTCTGAAATGTGAAACCCAATCCAATATTTGTTCTCTGGTGCAGTGGGAATCAATGAAGCTTGGGTGCAAAAATATATTTTGTAGTCACCCGTTACGAATCACCTACTAAACAGAAACATAAGCATGCAATTAAATTTAAGCAGAAATACAAATAGAGATAACTACGAAAACTTAATTAATTATTAACCCGACAGAATACAACTTGTAATAGTTGAACCCTCATCAATAATTATGCAACCCAAATCGAATGGAATACCATAACAAAATCTCACCTAAACTAAATTGCTGGTAACCCTTGCATCCAAGCCTTGGTCACTTATTACGCACATGTCCAACTTCTGAGAAACTTGTAACTGCTCCGTCGAATGGGATGTCTACGAAACAACTGAGGGTGTGAGCGATAACGCTCAGTATGAATAATACGAGTATAGATATGCAATGAGTGCGTGAATGCAAATGTACATGGTACCGAAAACCTATCACGGTCAAACTCTGCTTTGTCAG
Organism: Henckelia pumila; assembly: GCF_033568475.1. Classification (NCBI taxonomy): domain Eukaryota; kingdom Viridiplantae; phylum Streptophyta; class Magnoliopsida; order Lamiales; family Gesneriaceae; genus Henckelia; species Henckelia pumila. Next base: position 200,905,451 of record NC_133121.1, read on the forward strand.
GAAAGTTTTCATTGTATGCAACACGTTGTACCGTAACATCTGGAGGTGACACATACCAGAATAAATTGTGGATATAGGTGATCTGATCCCGTACTAGCGAGTCTAACCATGCACTAAAGAATAAAGGGGCTGAGCGACCCACTACAACCTATAACAAGGTATAGGCTCAACATGATAATGCATACAACATAATAATCATCGACATAATAAATGCACATAAAACATGCAAAAAAACAAGCAACACATAGAACATGCATACTGAAACAGGATATATCGGATAATACGTCTGTACCTCAACAAATGGCATATCTGAACAAGCATCTACAACTCATCACGACAACCAAGACAATACCATATCACTTACACCAATCTAAAAAACTTAACAAAGCTAATAGGTACTCCCTAATACTACTATGGATCTCGGACAATACCTGCTATGACGTCCCGTAATTTGATCATTTTTAAGAATCATGAAGCGGAAAAATGAGGAATACATTTTTTTTTTGTAAAACATGCATTGTTCTTGTAGGTACAAAATAACATATGTATAATTAAGTTCAACCAAAATACGCAAAACCTCATGACTCAAAACTCATTTAAACTATATTGAACAAAAATTATGCTAACTCATACGGGAATGCTAAAAATTCCTCGCACATGCAAAACTTGAAACTGTAAAATAAGCGATCACAAAATAAAGTATTTAAAACATGATTTGATCTTAAAATGACTTGCTAAAATATGTGTTCAAATAAACATGCTAACATTAATAAAATGTCCAAGCTTTCATGGACATGCTTGACATAAGGTTCTCGGCGTCCATGCCATGCAAATTCTTCTCGCCTCTTCGACTACTCAGTCCCAAAATAAACCTTTAAATTATTAAATTCTACTTTTACATCTGCATCATATAAATATAGTGAGTCTAAAAACTCAGCAAGAAACCTTTATTACATAGCTAATACACAATAAATATCATCATGCTTTGGACGTGCAAGACTTAAACATAAACATCATGCATAAAAACATGTCATAAAATTATTCATTTTGAGTCTTGAAATACATGCGATTGTGGTAACCACCATTTATGAGTCATTGGGTTCCCGTGATCGTGGTTGTTGTATAACAAGCATATAACATTTGATGCAGTCCATACCGGCCGAATCCAATATGTGTACCATCCCATATCGACCGTCGCTGATATTCACATTAAACTTTCATTCTTTGAAAAGGTCCTCCCGAAGCTCATCCCGGAATTCCAATCACGTATTGCTACCACAATGACACATAAAACATCAAAATATTTTATTATGAATCATCGAAACATCTTGTTACACACTAGTAGCACTTATGTGATCTCGGCACATTACCTGGATTCTACTATATTTGGTCCAAATTTCAGAGACTGAAATTTTTTATGACACCCTCACTGAGCCCTACATTGCTATTAACCCTTCTAATTCAAAAATTAAAAAAAAGAGATTTATCTATATGCACACCTGTCAAGTTTTTCTTTATGGCACTGTGGAAATAACTAGTGAAACAACTTGCGAGTTCAAGTTCAATGACCAAAGACTCAAAATTTAACGTAGAGGTATCGTGGAGAAGAATCAAACCACCATGGACCTGTAGGATCCGAGTTACAGATAGACATAAAGTTGGGATATAGACTATAAATTTAGCGCTGAATGGGAGGCAACCCAGTGTTTTTCTTCCTTTTACTTTTATTTTTTTCGTTTACTTCTTTCATTTTATTTATTTTAATTTCAAAAAATATAAATAAATATATAAAATAGTTTTTTTTTCGCTCGAGCGGACAAAATTATCCGCTCGAGCACGGATAGTTCTGCCCCAAAATTTTTGAAATCACATAGGCCACGCTCGAGCGAGCAAAAATCTTCGCTCGAGCTCGGAGAGTTTTGATTTGAGAAATTTTTTTTTATTAATCTTCGCTCGATCACGACAATTTGGAATGATTTTATGTGATTTTATGCATTTTAAATTATAATTTTAAATGCTATTTGATATTATGGTGTTATGTACAAGGATGATATTTAACGTGTTGCTAGTTGTTTAAATTTTTCAGATTTGGATTTAGACTGGAGTGAAGGAACTAGACTAGCTGTTAAGAAAAAAAGTTTATGTTTAAATTAAATTTATTAGTTGCAGAAGTATTTTGAGAGAAAATTATTCCATGTTTTTAATTTTAAATTTGTACTGCAATTTAAATATTTGAGAGTAAAAATTTTAAAGAGCCAGTGTTTGAGATTAACGAGCTGACTTTTAAGCTCATTAGTCACAAAATTTTAAGCATCAAACTTTTTAGTTTCTTTCCTTCCCCCTCCCTTCCTATGTTGGAACACGTTCTCGGATCTGTCAGATCTGATACCCATGGCAGCGGAAGTTTAAAAATTTTATTTTCAGACCTGGAACGATTCCAGATCATAGGGTGCCAGATCCTTATGATTAAAACAATTATGTAAAATAAAAAAAAATTTAAATTTTACCTCTCAAGTCTCAACTTGAGGTTATGGACTCCAACAGATAAATCTGCTCTTCTTGAATATCCCAGGAACCGATGCCTCGATCAACGCCTGAATCAGGTCCACAAACAGAAATCTAAAACCCTCTGACAAACTACACTAGAAAGTCTATCAGAAGTTTCTACGAAGAGATTTAACAGATCTGATCTGCTAAACCAGACTGCAAATTCGAAAATTGCAGTCTGGAATTTTTGAAAAAAGGGAGACTGAAAATCGGCCAACCCTAGGGAGAATGCTCTCTAGGTTTTCGAAATTATGAGCTCTGTTATTTAATTTCTGTACTGGAATAACTTATTTATAACATGAGCTGCTAACATCTTTGGGCCCGTTAGTCATAATTTCAAGCCAGACAAGCAAAACCCGTATGTTCAGAAATTAATATAAAATTCATCGTGACTCAAATTGATAAACCAATTTTACCAATGTGTACAGAAACCTTTTCTGCATATTTTAAAGTCAAGATAAATTTTCTGAATCCGAATTCAGTGGTTTCAAAAAATGGCATCCCCATGTCATTTTAGGAAATCTCACTCCCTCTATTCTTCAATAAGAAGACCTACTTCTCGTTTTCTAAATTTAACTCATTAAATTTAAATATCTCAACGGGGATTAGAAATTTATTACTTGTGTGACCCTCAATGGTTCAGGGATACAGCTAGCCGTGGGCTCACAACTCCTTGTGATTCATAACAACAATTTCCGACTTGCCCATCGAATCATGGTAAGAGCGCCTAGCAACATCGCCCCATGATTCCCTATGTATCACTGATAGTGCCTGCAAGAAGCAGTGAGTTTCGATTAGCGTACAGTACGGTCCCTTCATCCATATATCCCGATCGAATCAAGAACCATTGGTATATCGAGAGTCGTTCGATATTCGATAACTATGCAATACATCTTGAAGATCAAATAGTGACATCGCATGTGCAACTAGGAAACCAAGTAACCTAAAGCACATCATGTACTCTGGCCAGAGATTTGTCACACTAATATCTCCTCAGATCGCATAGGATATCCACACTCGTAAGCGTGTGTTGAATCCTTGACAACAAAGCATTGAATCCTATATGTGTCGTAAATGTACCCAATCTTGACACCTGATGACCCTCATGGAGTCGGTAAACGATTCAAAATATAGTACTAGCATATAGAGTCTCCATGATGTTTCAAGTAGTAAGGACTAATGGTGTACAACCAAAACCACAAACTTATCCACTCTGATAAGTGAAATTTATGCACTTAATTTATATATGATTTGAATTGACTTTTGTGATGTATCGAGTGGATATTATAAATATTTGTTGTTGTTTTTGTGAGTTGCAAGGATTGGTGTAAAAGTAGCAAGAAGAAGCGGAAGGATGCATTATTGAGTATCAACTTCAGAAAATTACTGGGAATTATTGAAGCAACAAAATCCAATCTCTACCGTTCATATTAAATTTTAGGATGTTTTGAAGTTTCTGTCAAAATTTCAGCTCAAACCGATGGTTATTTTGGGAGATATGATTTTTTGAAAATTGTCGCGTGCTGCAGAACAACACATGCGAGAGTAGGGCGCGCCCGCGCCTCCTGGACGTGAAAAATGGAAGCCAAAGAAGAGGCTCAGGCGCGCCCTCACCACTCTACTGCGCGCCCGCGCCGTCTGAAAGTCAGATTTTGTAATTTTTCGGGATGGAAATTTTGAGACTTTTTCGGGCTTTATTCGGCGGGCTTCGAGGACATATAAAAGGGACTTCAAGGACACAATCAAAAGGGGGGAGCCGCCACAATACATCAAAGAATTCTGAGAGCTTAGACCTGAGATTTGAGAAAAAATATTGGAGGAGAAATCTGCACTACATCAAAGGAAGAACACGAAGATCGATCAACCGGACACGGAAGAGCGACTACGGATTTGTTCTTCTATTTTTTTCTTTCTTAATTGGAATTGATGTTTAGTTTCATAAACATGAATTGTGTTTATCTATTTTTTATCATGAACTAATTTTTTAGAGTCTAGAGGTCGGATAGAACCTGGTTGAGACACTTTCATGAATTTTTGATTTTATTGAATTGAGTTTATTCTAGATTAATTGTTTTTCTAGAATTGATTGTCTTTTCAATTATCTGATCACTAATTGATTTGTTATATTTATTTGAAATTTGGCACTCGGGAGAGGAGATTTTGAAAAGGATCATTAGAAAATACACTGTTAATTATTTATATAGCTCGGGAGAGTGTATAAATTTAATAGAGCTTTTAAAAAGAACATTGTTTTGTGATAGATCACTGCAAGTAGATTCTTAATAGGGATATTGGAATTGAATTGTAGTTGATAAAAATTATTTGTTGCTCGAGAGAGGGAAATAATAAACTTAAGTGTTCTTGACTATTAATTGACTGAAATTCATGAAACTAAATTAATTAGGATTTATTGTTGTTGAAACCAGGTGAAATCTAAACCTCTAGACCATTTTTCCTCTGATTGATTTTTATCTGAATGTTGTGTGTGTGCTATTAAAAACTCATTGATAATTTTATTCTGCAAAATTCTGAGATTTTGATTTTCTAGATAAAGTTTAGACTATTTTAATTACAAGCACTGAATATTTTCATTTTACTCTCTGAGGGAACGATACTTGATTTTCACAATATTAAAACTTGACACTCGTACGCTTGCGAGTAATTTTCACAAGAAGTTTTTGGCGCGGTTGCCTGGGAGTAAATTTTGATTATTTTTTAGTCTTGTTACCAATTAGTCTAGATTTTATTTTAGAGTTTTTTTTGTTAATTTTAAGTTACTAATTGATTTCTTCTTATTTTTAATTGTAGTCTATGCGACGATCTTAAAGTGCGAATTCATTACTTTTTGATCCGGAGATCGAGCGCACTGCACGTGCTTTAAGAAGAGCTAGAAGAGAAGAAATTGAAAGAATGGCTGAAGAAGAAGCACAACAACCTCCCCTAGTGCCAATTAGAGATCACTTCCAGCCGACGATCCAGGCTCACTATTCTAGAATTTTTCGAGGGACCATTAACGCCAATAATTTTGAACTGAAGCCGGCTTTGATCAATATGGTTCAACAGAACCAATTTAATGGGAGCGCCACTGCCGATCCTCACCTACACCTACGCACTTTCTTGGAGATAACCGATACGGTAAAAATTAATGGTGTGTCTGAGGATATAATATGCTTATGCTTGTTTCCTTTTTTCTCTCAGGGATCAAGCAAGGAGTTGGTTGCAATCACTGCCGCTTGGAAGCATCACTACTTGGGAGGGGATGACAGAAAAATTTCTTGCAAAATATTTTTCACCTGATAAATCCACCCAACTAAAGATAGAAATCAGCACGTTCTGGCAGATGGACACTGAACAACTATACGAGGCATGGGAAAGGTACAAAGAATTACATAGACATTGTCCTAACCACAATTTTGCAGATTGGGAACAGATTGAGTGGTTTTAAAACGGACTGAATGCGCCTACAAGGATGAATGTGTATTCTGCGGCTGGAGGTACTATATTTGCAAAGGACCATGTACATGCCTACGATATGCTGGAACAGATGACGATCAATAGTTTTCAATGGCCATCTGAGCGTATGAGAGTCAAGAAGCCAGCTGGAGTGTATGCAGTGGATCCTCTCACATCCATCACTGCTCAATTATCTGCACTGACTACACAGGTAGCTTCTTTGAATAAGTTCAATGTTGTAGATTCAACTGGAGTTGAAGGATCACATACCCCAGAGCAAGTTAATTATATCAATCCTAATGGCTACCGAGGTTATGGAGCTTACAGAGGTAATCATGTTCCCAATACTTATCACCCTAGTTTGCGAAATAATGAAAATTTTTTATATGCTAACAATACTAATAAGGGTGATGGTAAGTTGTCTTTGGAGGATGTGGTTAGTACCTTTGTGTAGGAATCAGGTAAGAGGATGGCGAGAACTGAGTCTCGCCTTGACAGCTTGGAGACGTACATGGACAACTTGGGTGTTGTACTTCAATCCATGGATACTAGCATTAGGCAGTTGGCAAACGCACTGAAAGATAATAATCGCGGTCAATTCCCAAGAAACACTGAACGAAATCCGAAGGAATAGTGCAATGCTATCATGTTGAGGAGTAGAAAGCAAGTAGATAGAGAAGAAGGCAGCCATCTGAAAGAACTGAGAAAGCTGATGTAGAGAAAGAGGAAGCATTCGAAGAGAAGGAACCTGAAACTGAGCAGAAATCGATGTACAAAGCTCCTCTTCCATACCCCCAAAGGTTCAAAAAGAAGGCAGTGGACGAGCAGTTCTCAAAATTCTTGGAGATTTTCAAGAAGATACATATCAACATCCCTTTTGCTGATGCTTTGGCACAAATGCCGAATTATGCGAAATTTATTAAAGAGGTAATGTCTAAGAAAAGGAGACTGCAAGAGAATGAGGTGGTGAGCTTAACTGAAGAATGTAGTGCTGTGCTCCAAAATAAGATGCCACAAAAGCTGAAGGATCCAGGGAGTTTTATTATTCCTTGCACTATTGGTTCTTCTTATTTTAATAATGCACTTTGCGATCTAGGAGCTAGCATTAATCTGATGTCTTTGTCTGTTTTCAGGAGCTTAGGACTTGGCGAGGTGAAGCCCACAATGATCGCATTGCAGCTAGCTGATAGATCTATCACATATCCGTTGGGAATCATTGAAGATGTTTTGGTAAAAATAGATAAATTTATTTTTCCGGCGGATTTTGTTGTGCTAGATATGGAGGAGGATGCAAATATGCAACTGATATTGGGGAGACCTTTCTTGGCCACTTCTTCTGCCAAGATTGAGGTGAAAAATAGTGAGTTGTCGATGGGCGTGGACGGCGAAAGAGTTATTTTTAACATATTCGATAAATCCAGTAATCCACCTATCGAGGAATTATGCATGATTGAGCGAGTTGTGAAGCTGGAGGGCCATCTTAAACTTGTTCATGAGGTAGATTCAAAGAATAATGATCCGAAGGTGCTAAAGAAGAAGAAGAAAACGAAAAAGAAATCAAAGTTTAAAAAAATTGTTGAATATATTTGGAGGGTGAAAGCGAAAGGAAAGACCCTCAACAAAGCGGAACCGGGCTAGAATTGGAATACAGTCGGGCTATGGACTATAAACTAAGCGCTTCTTAGGAGGCAACCCAAGCTAGTTTTTTTTTATTTTATTTTATTTTAGTTTTTTTTATTTTTTTTATCATGAGGAAACTAGACATCAATAATGATTTTGAGTTGTGTAGGTGAAAAATTTGAAGTGGTGAAAGAGTTTAGACGCCACCCCTGCATGAAGATCTTTGAGTGATTAAGATGATTTCGAGTACTGACGCTCGGTTCCAAAGGTATGTGTCCTTGTTTTGATTTACTACTGTACATTGAGGACAATGCACAATTTAAGTTTGGGGGATGTGTGAAAATTTGAAATTTTTGTTGATTGGTTTGAGTTAAAAGTGATGTGTGATTGTGTTGGCCTATGATGAAAATAATTTTTTGTGCTGAAAAGTTCATGTTAGCGATATTTAATCTTGAGTTTCTCACTTACATGCACGAATGCCATGATTTTCGATACTCCTAGAAATAATAGAAATTATGTGGATTTGTGATGTGGATTAGAGGATTTGATTCTTAACTCTTGTGATTTTTACTTGAAATTGAGGTAGATTTTTAAGAGCGCAGAAGTGATTTGGGCATTTTTGAATTCGTTGAGCTTTTTTAGCCATTATTCATTTGTTAGTCATATAAATCATGAAAAACCCAAAACAAATTGAGTAGCTAAAAAGTTCAAAGAAAATTAATGGCTGAGAAAGTAAGGTAAGGGGAGGCCTTGAAAATTAAAAAAAATGGATTGAAATTCTAGTCCAAATACAAGGCATAAAGATGGAGATGTATGGAGTAGAAGAAAACCAAGACTAATGTCTGGCAATGCAAATAAAAAAATTTAGCTACTCATAATCTTTCACAAATTGAAAATATTCAATTTTCTTTTCTTTGAATCCTGAGTCTTTGTTTACATTGATATACATATGGATGCTTACCTCCTGCTGATTATACTTGAGCCTAATGTTAACAGAAAAAGTCCTGTTGATCTGTGCAATTAGAAGTTGAAATTGGTGGAGAGTGTCTTGAAACTTGAGGGTGGGATTAATGAATCTTTGAAGCTTACGGATTGCATGATTTTATCGAAAGTTGGGTGGGTATATGAGATTGGCGACATCACACACACACGAGAACTCTTGAGAAAATTAGCTTACATGTGTATTTAATATTGGAATGTAAAAATTTGGAGGCCGACTATATTACTCATTATTGTTTTGCTCGGGACTAACAAAAGTATATGTTTGGGGGAATTTGATAAGTGCAATTTATGCACTTAATTTATATATGATTTGAATTGAATTTTGTGATGTATCGAGTGGGTATTATGAATATTTGTTGTTGTTTTGTGAGTTGCAAGGATTGGTGCAAAAGTAGTAAGAAAAAGCGGAAGGATGCATTATGGAGTATCAACTTCAGAAAATTACTGGGAATTATTGAAGAAAAAAAATCCAATCTCCACCATTCATATTAAATATTAGGATGTTTTGAAGTTGCTGTAAAAATTTCAGCTCAATCCGACGTTTAGTTTAGGAGATATGATTTTTTTGAAAATTATCGCGCGCTGCAGAACAGCACATGCGAGAGTAGGGCGCGCCCGCGCCGCTTTTAGGCACGCACGCGCCTCCTGGACGTGAAAAATGGAAGCCAAAGACGAGGCTCAGGCATGCCCTTGCCACTCTACTGCGCGCCCGCGCCGTCTGAAAGTCAGATTTTGTAATTTTTTGGGAAGGAAATTTTGAGACTTTTTTGGGCTTTATTCGGCGGGCTTAGAGGACATATAAAAGGGACTTCAAGGACACAATCAAAAGGGGGGAGCCGCCACAATACATCAAAGAATTTTGAGAGCTTAGACTTGAGATTTGAGAGAAAATATTGGAGGAGAAATCTGCACTACATCAAAGGAAGAACACGAAGATCGATCAATAGGACACGGAAGAGTGACTACGGATTTGTTCTTCTATTTTTATCATTCTTTATTGGAATTGATGTTTAGTTTCATAAACATGAATTGTGTTTATCTATTTTTGATCATGAACTAATTTTTTAGAGTTTAGAGGTCAGATGGAACCTGGTTGAGACACTTTCATGAATTTTTGATTTTATTGAATTGAGTTTATTCTAGATTAATTATTTTTCTAGAATTGATTGTCTTTTCAATTATCTGTCACTAATTGATTTGTTATATTTATTTGAAATCTGGCACTCGGGAGAGGAGATTTTGAATAGGATCATTAGAAAATAAACTGTTAATTATTTATATACCTCGGGAGAGTGTATAAATTTAACAGAGCTTTTAAAAAGAACATTGTTTTGTGATAGATCACTGCAAGTAGATTCTTAATAGGGATATTGGAATTGAATTGTAGTTGATAAAAATTATTTGTTGCTCGGGAGAGGGAAATAATAAACTTAAGTGTTCTTGGCTATTAATTGACTGGAATTCATGAAACTAAATTAATTAGAATTGATTGTTGTTGAAACCAGGTGAAATCTAAACCTCTAGACCATTTTTCCTCTAATTGATTTTTATCTGAAAGTTGTGCGCGTGCTATTAAAAACTCATTGATTATTTTATTCTGCAAAATTCTGAGATTTTGATTTTCTACATAAAGTTTAGACTATTTAAATTACAAGCACTGAATATTTTAATTTTACTCTCTGAAGGAACGATACTTGATTTTTCACTATATTAAAACTTGACACTCGTACGCTTGCGAGTAATTTTCACAACACACTCAATTAGTGAAAACCACTTGGAAAGTCCGAATAGGGTAGTTCGATCATCCATCCAATGAATATCCATTTGCATGCTTCGAACATCTCTATGTTCCATACCAATGAAACGTGGTACTCGGCATCGCAAATGCTAGTCTCAATCTCGAGCGATCCTTATCTTTATTGCGGACGGCTCAATTGACTAGGAACTGGTTTAGAATATCCAGTGATTATAAGATGTGTTTCATGATAGTCATCCATATTCACTATCACATCTTACATGCACTCTAGTATATTCAAGGTCTTTATCTAAACATCATATAGTACGTCAGAATCATAACAATATGACAAAAGATAAAGTAAATGCCAATAAAGAGTGTAAATTATATTAAACAAAGAATGTTTACAAATAGATTCATAAAGGCCCTCAGCCACAAGTTGGCTAGCAGGGCACCTACTCTTTCAATCTCCCACTTGCCCTAAAGCCAACTATTCATACTACATAGTCCCATTGCTTCGCGATGTTTGTCAAACAAGGGTCCTGGCAAGGGCTTAGTAAGTGGATCAGCGATATTGTCTGCAGAGGCCACTCTCTCGACAGTGATGTATCCTCTTTCCACGATCTCCCGGATGATGTGGTATTTCCTCAGTATGTGTTTGGATCTTTGATGAGACCTTGGTTCCTTTGCCTGAGCAACGGCACCAGTGTTGTCACAGTACACCGGGACTGGACCAACAGCTTCAGGAATGACCCCCAACTCTTGGAAGAAATTCCTCATCCAAACGACCTCTTTAGCAGCAGCTGATGCTGCAATGTACTCTATCTCAGTGGTGGAATCTGCTGTGGTGTCCTGCTTGGAACTCTTCCAATAGACAACACCGCCATTGAGCATGAATACAAATCCAAAGGTTGATTTCAAGTCATCGTTGCTTTGGAAGCTAGAGTCGGTATAGCCTTCCAATTTCAATTCTCCTCCCCCATAAACCATGAATATATTCTTGGTCCTTCTCAAGTACTTAAGAATATCCTTCACATCTTTCCAATGCATTTGACCGGGGTTGGCCTGATATCTGCTCGTGACACTCAGAGCAAAGGCTACATCCGGTCTGGTAGATATCTTCCCATACATGATACTACCTATAGCTGACGCATATGGTATGTGTGTCATTTTTTCTATCTTTTCATTAGTCTTGGGAGACATAGACTTGGACAGAAAAACTCCATGACACATAGGTAGATTTCCTCTCTTGGACTCATCCATAGAGAACCTATTCAATATGGTGTCAATGTAGGTCGCTTGAGCAAGTACTATCATTCTCTTAGACCTATCTCTATAGATCTTTATTCCAAGAATATAGGATGCCTCACCCAAGTCCTTCATCGAAAATTTACCTGATAACCATATCTTTGTTGACTGTAGCATCCCTACATCGTTCCCAATGAGTAGGATGTCGTCAACATAAAGCACTAAGAATGTCACAGCATCCTTAACTACTTTCTTGTACACTCACGGTTCCTTCGGGTTCTTGATGAAACCAAAGTCCTTTATTGTTTCATCAAATTTTTGGTTCCAACTTCTTGATGTCTGTTTGAGACCATAGATTGATCTCTGAAGCTTGCATACCTTATGCTCGCTTCCCATGGATGTGAATCCCTCGGGCTGCATCATATAGATTTCTTCCTTAATGTTTCCATTATGGAACACAGTATTCACACCCATTTGTCATATCTCATAGTCATACCATGCTGCTATGACAATTAGGATTCTTATGGACATGAACATTGCGACTGGTGAAAAGGTTTTATCATAGTCAACACCTTGTCTTTGTGTATGACCTTTTGCGACCAATCGTGCCTTGTAGGTCAGCACCTTACCATTAGGACCAAGTTTTCTCTTGTAGATCCATTTACACCCTATAGGAACAATTCCATCTGGAGGATCTACTAAAGACCAAACTTGGTTTGCATGCATGGAGTCTATTTCAGACTGCATGGATTCAAGCCATAAATTTGAATCGACATCAGAAATTGCCTCCTTGAAGTTTCTTGGATGACATCCAATGTCAGATTCACTTTGATCCCCTTCAAGTAGGAGATTAAGTCGAACAGGAGATCTAGAAGTCTTTTCGGATTTTCTAAGAAGTGGCGTGTCATTTATTGGTTCCTGAGATGTGGGGTTGTTATTTTGTATATCGGGTTCTTCTCGAACTTCTTCTAGTTCCATCATTTTGCCTTTTCTATCAAGTAAGAACTCCTTCTCAAAGAAGGTGGCATTCCTAGAAACAAACACTTTTGTTTCAGTAGGATGATAGAAGTAATATCCGATCGAATTTTTCGGATACCCTACAAAATAACATAAGGTGGATCGACTATCCAACTTATCTACCACTGTCTGCTTCACGTAAGCAGGACATCCCCAAATTCTCAAGTACGAATACTTAGGAGTTTTGCCAGTCCATAATTTGTATGGAGTTTTATTCACTGCTTTAGTGTGGACATTGTTTAACAACAACACTGCCGTTTCAAGTGCATAGCCCCAAAACAAAGGTGGGAGCTCAGTGAAGCTCATCATAGATCGAACCATGTCCAACAAAGTTCGATTACGACGCTCTGCCACACCATTAAGCTGAGGTGTGGCAGGAGGAGTCCACTGAGAAAGAATTCCATTTTCTTTAAGATAGTCTAAAAACTCGGTACTCAAGTATTCACCGCCTCGATCAGATTGAAGTGCTTTAATACTTTTACCTAGCTGATTTTCTACTTTATTCTTGAATTCTTTGAACTTTTCAAATGATTCAGACTTATATTTCATTAAATATAAATACCCATACATAGAATAATCATCAGTAAATGTAATAAATTAGGTGTGACCATATTTAGTACCAATACTAAATGGGCCACAAACATCTGTATGGATCAGATCCAATAGATTTTGACTACGCTCAGGCTTTCCCTTAAAACGTGTTTTAGTCATTTTTCTTTTCAGGCAAGACTCACAAGTAGGTAGAGAGTTTATATCTGACATATCAAACATGACCTCTCCCACTAGCTTGTTCATCCTCCGTGAGGAAATATGACCTACCCTAGCATGGCAAAGGTTTGCTGGGTTTTGACTATCGTTTTTCCTTTTCATTGTTGTTGTCGTTTTATCAACATAATTAACTGGTACGTCTTTTAATTTTAAGTTATATAGATGTTTTCAAGTTGTCCACATCCAATCAAATATTCATTCTTGTAAATATTGTAAATCGCATTCACAAAATTACAAGAAAAATCATCTCTATCAAGCATAGAAACAAAAATAATGTTTTTAACCAAATCTGACACAAATAAAACATCTCTCATAAATAACTTAAAATTGTTCTGCAAAATTAAGAAAACATCTCCCACAGCTTTGGCCTCAACTCTGGAACCATTCCCGAGCCTCAACTGGTCTCACCCATCCTCAGCTTACAACTTCTTGACATCACCTGCAAATCATTGCAAATGTGAGATCCACATTCGGTATACAATATCCAAGAAGTAGTATTCATTGAAACATTTATTTCAATATAACACATACTCTTCACAGTTCGCAAATGCTCGAGATATTCCTTGCAGTTACGTTTCTAGTGACCGGGTTTCTTGCAGTGATGACAAACATCTTCAAACTTTTCCATGTTAGAAGCTTTGGTCTTGTGCTTCTTCTTGGGCCCAGTTTTCTTGGGAGGGGCAGAACGTTTCTTACCCTTTGCACTTGGCCCCTTCTTAGCAGAAGAAGAGGAGCCCAACAAGAGAACCGATTTATCCTTCTTGAATGTGGCCTCATAAGTGACAAGCATATTGACCATCTCTTCAAGGGTGGCCTCTAGCTTGTTCATATTGAAGTTCACCACAAAACCGTCAAACGATGGAGGAAGAGAAAGAAGCAATAAGTCCACACACAGTTCGTGCTCCAACGTCAACTCGAGGGTCACAACTTTTCAATGAGCCAAATCATGCATACCCCATGTTCACGGACCGAAGTCCCTTAACTCATGTGGCACGTTATTAGCTCTTTGACAGTGGAGTACCTCTCAGCTCTCGATTGATCCCCAAAAAGATCCTTGAGGTGCATGTGTATGTCAGCAGCATTCACGTCATCCTCAAATCGCCTCTGGAGTTCATCAGACATTGAAGCTTGCATGCAACATTTTGCCTTGATATCATGGTCCTACCATTTATCAAGTTTTGCCAACTCATCCGAACTCACATCAGCCGGTGCTTCGTTCGGAGGAGCCTTTTATAATACGTAGAAAATCTTCTCCGAGCACAAGACGATCTTCAACTTACGAAACCATTCCATATAGTTTGCGCCAGTCAGTTTGTTTTGTTCGAGAATAGAAAACAGTGGATTACGCGAATTCATCATAATGATATACTGAAAAATAACAAACAATAATCAGTGATTGTTTAATTAATTTAATAAGACATAAAATAAGGCGAGTTTAATTTTATGAATTACTCTCCCACTATTTTAACGATTTCATCACCCTCTAGTGAAAACGAGAAAACCATTTTCTTTAGTAGGAACATGGAGCCCAATTTACAAATTTTAGTTCCAAATAAAATCAGCCAATTATAATTTTAAAAAGGTAGAGTTCAATTGCTGCCAGAGCAACCTCCATATTTTTACCTCATATCCAATAAAGGGCCCAATAATATGACGCCGTTTAAAGTGATATGTCAAGTTGACCCATCAATATTAAGTTGTGATGGACGGTCTCCATGTGGACCCCCAATAATATGAGGCGATCCCATGAGAGTTCCACCCAACTTACAACAGTTGTCTACTCAATGCACAACTTTTCGGCGAACAGGCCTTCCCAATAATATGAGATGGACCATGGTCGCGGGTAGCATCTAACATGCATTGATAGTTGATGGAAGGTAGGAAAATATAAACTATATTTAATTTCCCTTTTGTTAAACTTGATATTAATTTTAAATCATATTTAAAATGAGGGATTTTAATTTTGAAAAATTGTGTCATCATTTAATAATTTGTATGCTTGCGAGATTCATGCAATTTAGTCTAAACATGCAAACAACAATAATATCAAATATTAAATAAAGGATGATCGATGCCTAGATCTAGTCGACCCGTGGTTACCAATCACGAGTCTAAGTCCAATCCTAGGTTATATGCAAGTATGCAATGCAATTCTATTACATTGAGCTTCCAATTTACATTTCTTCGGTCTTTATCATCGTATGCTGGGCCGACCATCATCTTCAAATCTTTATCTCCCACTAAGTCTATTAAATTTACAATAAATTTCGATGACAAGTAGGGGATACATTTTAAGGGTGGGAACGGACCATAAACCAGGCCCACTTTTATTACAAATGACAAATCAAATTGGGCCATAATACAAGCCCATTAATAAAAAAACCCAACAACAATAATAAAAACCAAATGTAAACAACTTAGCATACACCTAAAAAATTGATCATGACAATCGATCATCCTTTTATCCAATTATTTAATTCAATTAAATGATTGGATAACATGCAATTCAAAAATGGCAATAATTGTAAATAGATAAAATCATATTTTATACATAAAATCTCATTTTATATATAAAATCATATTTTATCTAGTTTATCCATAAAATCATATTTTATAAATAAAATATAATTTTATATATAAAATCATATTTCATCATCAATTGTACTAAAATAATTAATTTTTAAAATTTTAATTTATTGGATTAAAATTATAAATTTTCCAAAAATTCAAATTCATCCAAAAAATTAATTTTCTTAAAAATTCCGGGTTCAAACAATTTTGACCCATTGCCTCGTGGACCAATCGAAACACTTTTTGATCGGGCCAAAAACTGGCCCAATAACCGTTACCGGGCCGAAATTCATAATTTCAAAAAAATAAAAATATAATTTTTCTGGGCTACCCGGGTCGATCTCGGGCAGCCCCCCGACCATCGGGGGCCCAACCCCGCTGCTGGGCCGCTGCATGCGGCCCAGCTGCGCGCAGGGCAGCGGCTGTCCGCTGCCACCAAATTTTTTTTTTCGTTTTGTTTTTCTAAAAAATCGAGGTTTTGTACAATCGATATAATTTTATTCGTAAGATCGGAGAACAACCTGGCTCTGATACCACAGTTGGAACACGTTCTCGGATCTGTCAGATCTGATAACCATGACAGCGAAAGTTTAAAAATTTTATTTTCAGATCTGGAACGATTCCAGATCATAGGGTGCCAGATCCTTACGATTAAAACAATTATGTAAAATAAAACAGAATTTAAATTTTACCTCTCAAGTCTCAACTTGAAGTTATGGACTCCAACAGATAAATCTGCTCTTCTTGAATATCTCAGGAACCGATGCCTCGATCAACTCCTGAATCAGGTCCACGAACAAAAATCTAAAACCCTATGATAGACTGCACTAGAAATTCTATCAGAAGTTTCTACGAAGAGATTTAACAGATCTGATCTGCTAAACCAGACTGCAAATTCGAAAATTGTAGTCTGGAATTTTCGAAAAAAGGGAGACTGAAAATCGACCAACCCTAGGAAGAATGCTCTTTAGGTTTTCGAAATTATGAGCTCTGCTAAACCATATATCCCGATCGAATCAACAACCATTGGTATATCGAGAGTCGTTCGAGATTCGATAACTATGCAATACATCTTGAAGATCAAATAGTGACATCACATGTGCAACTAGGAAACCAAGTAACCTAAAGCACATCATGTACTCTGGCCAGAGATTTGTCACACTAATATCTCCTCAAATCGCATAGGATATCCACACTCGTAAGCGTGTGGTGAATCCCTGACAACAAAGCATTTACTCCTATATGTGTCGTAACTGTATCCAATCTCGACACCTGATGACCGACCCTCATGGAGTCGATAAACGAGTCAAAGTACAGTACTAGCATATAGAGTCTCCATGATGTTTCAAGTAGTAAGGACTAATGGTGTACAACCAAAACCACGGACTTATCCACTCAATTAGTGAAAACCACTTGGAAAGTCCGAATGGGGTAGTTCGATCATCCATCCAATGAATATCCATTTGCATGCTTCGAACATCTCTATGTTCCATACCAATGAAACGTGGTACTCGGCATCGCAAATGCTAGTCTCAATCTCGATCGATCCTTATCCTTATTGCGGACAGCTCAATTGACTAGGAACTGGTTTAGAATATACAGTGATTATAAGATGTGTTTCATGATAGTCATCCATATTCACTATCACATCTTACATGCACTCTAGTATATTCAAGGTTTTTATCTAAACATCATATAGTATGTAGTGACCCTTACCTGGATCACCTACTAAACAGAACTTAGGCATGCAATTAACTTAATTAAACAGATATCAGAATAAAACTGCGGAATCCAATAACATTATACAATCTCAAGAAAAGGAATCTGTAATTTATCCAATAATATACAACCAAATCGAATAGCTGTATAAACCCAAACAACAGTAATAAAACCTAGACGAAGCTCCAGCTGGCCAACCACTGACTAGCCCCTCCTGGATCCACCCTCCTCGTCCAATCGCAAACCTGCCCCATGGAATAGGGTGTCCAGAAAATACAGAGTACGAGACGTGAGCATAAAACGCTCAGTGCGAGAGTATGAGTATACATGCATGCAAAGTGAACTCCCTATAGACTCGAGGTCAAGGATCAGATAACAGAGACAGACCGGGCCCTGGTATGTAGCACGCTGTGCCATCGCTTCAGGAGGTGGCTCCCATACCGAGATAACTGTGGATACGCCGGACCCAAATCGATGGAAGTCCATCCACTAATAGGATAGGGTACAACCCTACTACAGACATCTCGAAGGAGATACAGCAAGATGCAAATGAATGCAGCATAATATCATGGCATATAAATCATGCAGTCATATAATACATGCATACTCAGTCAGGATATCTCGAACAGTACTTTCGTACCTCAAATACCAGGTAGGCACTACCAGCTCTAAGTCCAAGCCTAAAGTCCGCCTACACAGCGAAATGATACTACTATCATTAAAGTGCTCTAAAGCCTTAACTAAGCTATTGCATACTCCTAAATATTTATAGGGAGCAAAAGCTATACCTTCGTCCGTCGTTAGCCCTTTGATGTCGATGCCTCCAGAACTTGGGCACAACTCCGCTAAGACTATCGAACGTCTAGACGACTCTCGGTTCAAGCCTAGGAAGGCTAGAACAACTCGAATATGACTAGAAATAGAGAGGAAATCCGAAATTGGCAAGGAGAAATGAAGCCTCGGCCTTCTATTTATAGACAACGATCGGAGCCTCCGATCCTCGATCGGAACGTCCGAACTTCGATCGGAACGTCCGATCCTGCCATCGGAGCTTCCGAAGATCCTGATCTGCCACGTGTCAAAATATCACTCGATGACTCCGGATAGGGGTGATCGGAGCCTCCGGTCCTGATCGGAGCTTCCGATCCAACCACACGTCATGCCTGACGTAATAACATCGGTGCCTCCGATCGCTCATCGGAGCTTCCGATCCTGTTCGGAGCTTCCGATCGTGCCTTCGGAGCTTCCGATCCGTCCGATGCCTAATAGGATTAATTAGCATTAATCCTTTAATTACTCAATTAGGGCACGGGCTACTACATTCTCCCCCACTTAAGATATTTCGTCCTCGAAATCAGATCTTAAGTACCGAATGCAAATACAGAAATCAGAAACATTCTTTATTCAAATCAAACGTTTACAGAGTTTGCAACTGAATACAACTTAAAGAATGAAATCAAAACAACTCAGGATGGTCTTTACGCATCCTATCCTCAAGCTCCCAAGTGGCTTCCTCAGTGCCTCGGCGCTGCCACTGAACTAAAACCAAAGGAATGACTTTGTTCCGTAAAACCTTATCCTTATAATCCAGGATACGAAGAGGTTTCTCAACATAAGTCAAATCCTTGTCTACCTGAACCTCAGATCGCTGCAGAATATGAGATTCATCCGCCACATACCGTCGCAACAGAGATACATGGAACACGTCGTGAATACTAGATAGATGCGGTGGCAAAGCTAGTCGATAAGCCAAATCGCCAATACTCTCCAAGATCTCAAACGGACCGATAAATCTGGGAGAAAACTTGCCCTTAAGGCCAAATCTGAGAATCTTGCGGAAAGGTGACACTCTCAGAAACACTTTCTCCCCGACCTCGAACTGCAAAGGCCTACGCTTGATATTAGCATAGCTGGCCTGACGATCCTGTGCAGTTTTAATCCGTTTCTTGATCTGATCAACAATGTCTATCGCCTGCTGGATAAACTCCGGTCCTTCAGCCTGTCTCTCCCCCACTTCTTCCCAGAAGAGTGGAGTACGACAACGTCGCCCATACAACGCCTCAAAAGGTGCCATCCCAATACTAGTATGATAGCTGTTGTTGTAAGAGAACTCGATCAACGACAAATGATCCTGCCAGGCTGAACCAAAATCCATGACGCACGCTCTAAGCATATCCTCTAACGTACGGATAGTGCGCTCTGACTGACCATCAGTCTCTGGATGATAGGCTGTACTCAAACTGAGAGTAGTACCCATCGCACGCTGAACACTCCCCCAGAATCTAGAAGTAAACCTGGGGTCCCGATCGCTGACAATGCTCACAGGCACTCCATGAAGTCGAACGATCTCCTGAATGTACAACCGAGCCATGCGATCCACAGAGTACTCTCGGCTATAGGCAATGAAATGCGCTGACTTGGTGAGTCGGTCCACCACCACCCAGATAGCATCACAGTTCCTCGGGGATACCGGCAAATGGGTCACAAAGTCCATAGTGATAAACTCCCATTTCCATTCAGGAATAGGCAGACTGTGAAGCAATCCTCCAGGTCGTCGGTGCTCTGCCTTGACCTCTTGACACACCAAACATCTCGAAACAAACTGATAAACACTGCGTTTCATTCCCTTCCACCAGAAACGAGTACGTAGATCCTTGTACATCTTGTTGCTCCCAGGATGAATACTCAACTTAGTGCGATGTGCCTGAGACAAAATCTCCTCTCGCAACTCTTCATCCTGTGGAATCACAAGCCTACCAGACAAACACAGAAAGCCGTCTGACTGATAATTAAATCCAGACGAGCTACCCTCGTTAGCTAGACAAGCTAAACGCTGGGTCTTTGAATCAGACATCTGAGCATCTCGGATCCGCGAATACAAGGCTGGCTCAGATAATATCGCAAACATCTGGATACTCTGCATACCTTTCTTATGCTTGAAGGTATAACCTGAAGTACAACAGTCACTGATCGCACTAGACATCGAACAATTCTGAAGTGCGGATAGTCGCACCTTGCGACTCAAAGCATCAGCGGTGAGATTAGCAGCTCCCGGATGGTACTTAATCTCGCAATCATAGTCCTTAAGCAAGTCCATCCAACGTCTCTGTCTCATGTTCAATTCTGCCTGAGTGAACAAATACTTGAGACTCTTATGGTCGGTGAAGATCTCAAATTTCTCGTCATAAAGATAATGACGCCAGATCTTCAAAGCGAACACAATGGCTGCCAATTCCAAATCATGGACTGGGTAATTGTCCTCGTGAAGCTTCAGCTGTCTAGAAGCGTATGCTATCACATGCCCATTCTGAGTCAGGACACAACCTAACCCCTGAAGAGAAGCATCCGTGTAAACTACATACCCTCCAGATCCTGATGGTAATGCTAACACCGACGCAGAAGTCAACCGCCGTCGAAGCTCACGGAAATTCTCCTCACACTCGGAGGACCACTCAAAATCCACACCCTTGCGGGTAAGCTGCATCAACGGTCGAGCTAACTGAGAGAAGTTCAGAATGAAGCGACGATAATACCCTGCTAGACCCAGAAAACTACGGATCTCAGCAACCGTCGTCGGACGCGACCAATTAAGTACCGCTTCAATCTTGCTTGGATCAACAGAAATCCCCTCCCTGGATATGATATGGCCAAGAAAGACCACTCTATCCATCCAGAACTCACACTTGCTTAGCTTGGCGTACAACTGCTCATCTCGAAGAGTCTGTAGTACCAACCGCAAGTGAGAAACATGCTCTTCCGTATTACGCGAATAAACCAGGATGTCGTCAATGAAGACCACGAAAAACTTGTCCAAATGCTCCCTGAAGACACGGTTCATCAGATCCATGAATATAGCCGGCGCATTAGTCAAACCAAATGGCATCACTAGGAACTCGTAATGCCCATAGCGAGTACGGAAAGCAGTCTTGGCTACGTCCTGATCACGGACTCTCAACTGATGATACCCAGATCTCAAGTCAATCTTGAAGTAAATTGATGTGCCCTGCAGCTGGTCAAACAAGTCATCAACACGAGGCAACGGATACTTGTTCTTCACAGTGACTCGATTCAGCTGCCGATAGTCAATGCACAGCCGCATCGACCCATCCTTCTTCTTTACGAAGAGAACAGGAGCTCCCCAAGGAGATACACTAGGACGAATGTACCCCTTGTCCAAAAGATCCTGTAGCTGATTCTTCAACTCACGCATCTCTGACGGAGCCAGACGATACGGTGCTCTAGAAATAGGCGAAGTACCCGGCATCAACTCTATGCCAAACTCGACTTCCCTAGCAGGAGGAAAACCCGGAATCTCATCAGGAAACACATCTGGAAATTCATCCACAACAGGAATGCTTTCTATCCCAATACTCTCAGCGGACAAATCAACTGCATAGATAAGGTAGCCTTCCCCGCCAGACTCTAGAGCTCGACAGGCTCTCAAAGCTGATACCAAAGGCATCGGGTGTCGCGCTCCCTCACCATAGAAAAACCAACTCTCACTCCCTTCCGGATGAAAGCGTACTAATATCTGATAGCAGTCCACTGAAGCTCGATAGGTAGTCAGCACATCTATTCCCAGAATGCAATCAAAGTCGTCCATCGCCAGGACCATGAGATTCGCTAACAGAACGTTCCCTTCGAACTCTAAAGGGCAACCCATCACTAGACGCTTAGCCAAAGCAGATTGGCCCGTCGGAGTAGAAATAGACATCACTACGTCTAGTGCAATGCATGGTAACTTATGCCTCTTAACAAAACGTGCAGAAATGAAGGAATGAGATGCACCAGTGTCAATAAGTACAAGAGCAGGTATACCATAAAGCAGAAATGTACCTGCGATGACTTTCTCATTCTCCTCCACAGCCTGATCATGTCTCAGGGCAAACACCTGGCCAGAAGCTCGTGGCCTCAAATGAGAACTCCCAGCAGACTGTCCCTACGACCTCTGCTGTACGGTAGCCTGAGAACCCGATCCTGAACCAGAACCAGAACCGCCTCCCCCAGACTGTGGACAATCCCTCCGAATATGACCAGTCTCTCCACAACGGAAACAAGCTCCAGAAGCTCTGCGGCACTTGTCGGATGGATGGTTCTTCCCACAGTGATCACACTTGTCCTTCTTACCATAACGGACAATACTTCCAGAACCAGAGGAAGAAGAAGATCCAGACTTCTTGAAATTTTGGGCACGGGGACCCAAAGAACTAGCAGGCCTCGACTGAGGGAAAGACCTGTTCCGCCGAATGCTGTCCTCTGCCTGATGACAATGGCTCACCAAACCCTCGTAGGACATGTCGTCGCCAACCGCCACACGGTCATGGATCTCAGGGTTAAGGCACTGAAGGAACAGATTATACTTCATCTCTGAGCTATCAGCAATCTCGGGGCAATAGGATAACAGATCAAAGAACCTCTGCTGATACTCATCAATAGACATGGCTCCCTGTCGCAGACTCAGTAGCTCGTCTGCCTTCGACTGTCGGAGTGCAGGAGGAAAATACCGCTTTTGGAAAGCTGTGCGGAACTCGGCCCAGGTGGCCACTCCTCTTGCCGCAACAAAAGGTGTAGAAGTAAACCTCCACCACCTGCGCGCACGCCCATCCAGAAGATAGCCAAGGGTCTCCACCTTCTGCTCATCGGTGCATTGGAAAGTCTGAAAAGTCGTCTCCATGCGGTCTAACCAGTTCTCCGCATCCTCCGGAGACTCACCTCCAACTAAGGGCTTGGGACCCATAGCTAAGAATCGACGCACAGTGAAACGCTCGTCGTCATGATGACGATGACGCCGTTCTCGACGAGGCTCCCGATCGGCATCACCCCAACGCCCACCAAAACTGCCATGAGAACTCTGGTCGTCACGATTTGACATCTACAAAAATACCTCAAGATGAGACTAAATCCCAAGAATTCTTTTGCATGCTCTGATACCATAAATGTAGTGACCTTTACCTGGATCACCTACTAAACAGAACTTAGGCATGAAATTAACTTAATTAAACAGATATCAGAATAAAACTGCGAAATCCAATAACATTATACAATCTCAAGAAAAGGAATCTGTAATTTATCCAATAATATACAACCAAATCGAATAGCTGTATAAACCCAAACAACAGTAATAAAACCTAGACGAAGCTCCAGCTGGCCAACCACTGACTAGCCCCTCCTGGATCCACCCTCCTCGTCCAATCGCAAACCTGCCCCATGGAATAGGGTGTCCAGAAAATACAGAGTACGAGACGTGAGCATAAAACGCTCAGTGCGAGAGTATGAGTATACATGCATGCAAAGTGAACTCCCTATAGACTCGAGGTCAAGGATCAGATAACAGAGACAGACCGGGCCCTGGTATGTAGCACGCTGTGCCGTCGCTTTAGGAGGTGGCTCCCATACCGAGATAACTGTGGATACGCCGGACCCAAATCGATGGAAGTCCATCCACTAATAGGATAGGGTACAACCCTACTACAGACATCTCGAAGGAGATACAGCAAGATGCAAATGAATGCAGCATAATATCATGGCATATAAATCATGCAGTCATATAATACATGCATACTCAGTCAGGATATCTCGAACAGTACTTTCGTACCTCAAATACCAGGTAGGCACTACCAGCTCTAAGTCCAAGCCTAAAGTCCGCCTACACAGCGAAATGATACTACTATCATTAAAGTGCTCTAAAAGACTTAACTAAGCTATTGCATACTCCTAAATATTTATAGGGAGCAAAAGCTATACCTTCGTCCGTCGTTAGCCCTTTGATGTCGATGCCTCCAGAACTTGGGCACAACTCCGCTACGACTATCGAACGTCTAGACGACTCCCGGTTCAAGCCTAGGAAGGCTAGAACAACTCGAATATGACTAGAAATAGAGAGGAAATCCGAAATTGGCAAGGAGAAATGAAGCCTCGGCCTTCTATTTATAGACAACGATTGGAGCCTCCAATCCTCGATCGGAACGTCCGAACTTTGATCGGAACGTCCGATCCTGCCATCGGAGCTTCCGAAGATCCTGATCTTCCACGTGTCAAAATATCACTCGATGACTCCGGATAGGGGTGATCGGAGCCTCCGGTCCTGATCGGAGCTTCCGATCCAACCACACGTCATGCCTGACGTAATAACATCGGTGCCTCCGATCGCTCATCGGAGCTTCCGATCGTGCCTTCGGAGCTTCCGATCCGTCCGATGCCTAATAAGATTAATTAGCATTAATCCTTTAATTACTCAATTAGGGCACGGGCTACTACATAGTACGTCACAATAATAACAATATGACAAAAGATAAAGTAAATGCAAATAAAGAGTGTAAATTATATTAAACAAAGATTGTTTACAAATAGAGTCATAAAGATCCTCAGCCACAAGTTGGCTACCAGGGAAAATTTCTTCAAGTTCACGTTCAAAAAACATTTTGAAACAGCCATTCAAGAGTATAGGTGTTTTGATATGAACCTACACTCTCATTCTCTCTTCAAGTTCACGTTCAAAAACATCTTCCAAGTCTAGGGAAAATTTCTTCAGATTTTTGAGGCTAGATCGTTCTCTAGTCTAGGTTAAATCCAAACGTCATAATTCAGGCAAGTTTTTAACATTTTGAAACAGCCATTCAAGAGTATAGGTGTTTTGATATGAACCCTAGATGAAAATGTTGTTTTTGTGAATGATTTATGAAGAAATTTTGAAGTATGATGTTGTTGGAGAACGCGGCGATCAGATCAATCAGGATTGATACCCGGTGCAGCGGAAGTTTAAAAATTTTATATGGAACGATTCCATAATGGGTATCAACCTTACGATTAAATTGTGTGTGTAAAAATTAAATAACGATTATAAAATTTTTACCTCCAATCTCGAAGCGAGATTATGGACACCAACAGATTTCTCTGCTCTTGTTGTATATCCCTGGAACTGATGGACGAACTGTTCTTCAATCAGGTCCACGAACGGATATTTAATCCCTCTGATAGATTGCACTAGAAAATCTATCAGAAGTTTCTACGAAGAGATTAACGAATTTGATCCGTTAAACCAGACTGTAATTCAAAATTCACAGACTGGATTTTCCGAGCAGAGGGGGGAAGGGGGGCGGCCACTACTGAGAGAAAATCACTAGGTTTTCGAAAATTTGTGACCTATTGTATATAATTTATGTACTGCAATAACTTATTTATAATGTAGGCCACTAACAGCTTAGGGCCCATTAGTCATAAGTTCAAGCCCGACAAGCAAAGCCCGCATGTTCAGAAATTAATATAAAATTCATCGTGACTCCGATTGATAAACCGATTTCACCAATGTGCACAGAAACCATTTCTGCACCTTTTAAAGTCAAGATAAATTTTTCTGAATCCGAATTCAGTGATTTCCAAAAATGCCCATCCCTATGTCATTTTAGGAAATCTTACTCCTCTACTCATAATTAAGAAGTCCAACTTCTTTTTTCATTAAATTTAACTCTTTAAATTTAACTATCTCAACGGGGATTAAAAATCCATTACTCTGTGTGACCCTCAATGGTTCAGGGATACAGCTAGCCGTGGGCTCACAACTCCTTGTGACTCGGAGCAACAATTTCCGACTTGCCCATCGAATCATGGTAAGAGCGCCTAGCAACATCGCCCCATGATTCCCTAGGTATCACTGATAGTGCCTGCAAGAACCAATAGATTTTGGTTAGCGTACAGTACGGTCCCTTCATCCATATATCCCGATCGAATCAACAACCATTGGTAAATCGAGAGTCGTTCGAGATTCGATAACTATGCAATACATCTTGAAGATCAAATAGTGACATCGCATGTGTTACTAAGAAACCATTTCTTAAAACACATCATGTACTCAGGCCAGAGATTCGTCACACTAATATCTCCTCAGATCGCATAGGATATCCACACTCGCAAGTATGTGGTGAATCCTTGACAACAAAGCATCGACTCCTATATGTGTTGTAACTGTACCCAATCCCGACACCTGATGACCCCAATAGAGTCGGTAAATGAGTCAAAGCACAATACTAGCATATAGAGTCTTAATGATGTTTGAAGTAGTAAGGACTAATGGTGTACAACCAAAACCGCGGACTTTATCCACTCGATAAGTGATAACCACTTGGAAAGTCCGGATATGGTAGTTCGATCATTCATCGTATGAATATCCATTTGCATGCTTCGAACATCTCTATGTTCCTTACCAATGAAACGTGGTACTCTGCATCGCAAATGCTAGTCTCTAACTCGAGCGATCCTTATCCTTATTATCGGACGGCTCAATCGACTAGGAACAGTTTAGAATATACAGTGACTATAAGATGTGTTTCATGATAAACATCTCCATGTTCTACCACATCTTACATACACTATAGTATATTCAAGGTCTTTATCAAAACAACAATAGTATATCACAATATAACAATATGAAGAAAGATAAAGTCATTGCCATTAATAAAAGTGTAAATTATATTAAACAAAAGATTGTTTATACAAAGAGTCATCAAAGCCCTTAGCCACAAGTTGGCTCACTGGGCACCCACTCTTTCAGATGTATAATCGTGAAGTGTGATGCGTTCCTAATGTCTTTGGTTAAAGTTTATTGAGATTTATGGATTTAGATGGGAAAAAAAATAAGAATTTTGGTGTGGGTGTATGTTAGATGTGAAGTTTTGATTTAAATTTTTGAAATTTGGGTAGTTTGGTATGGATTTTTTTTGAATTTTTTCATTTGTTTAAGCATAGGTTTCAATGGGTGAGTGTGCAGTGTTGATTTGATGTCGAAAAAGACCGAAGAGAACGAATAAAATCGTGGTTCTCACCTTGTGTAATGCCCCAAATTTATCTTAATTGAGCTTATTTGAGATAATCAGAGATTATTGAATTCGAGGATCGACTTGTATTTGATCAGGGACTACTTTGCAATTTTCAGAAATTTCAGCGACTAAAACGAAATTTTGGACTTTAATAGATATTTATAGCTTGTTTTGGCTTCTCCTTCACTCCATCCTCTTCCCCTTTTTCCGTCTCCTCCATTGAAGGTGCCCAAACCATTTTCCAAGCTATGTGATTTAAGTTTCCGGTCGATCCGTCCGTTAGAATTTATTTCTGAAGGCAGATTAGCGATCACGACAGCGAGAGCTTCGTTCTATAGTAAGTTTTTCTCCGATCAGATACATTCTTTTTTTTTTGATGTTGTTAGAATCGGTTAAGTTTCGAGTAAGTTGTTCTTGGCAGAGTTCTGGTCGTTTATTCTCTATAGATTTTGAAATAAAGCGTCGTTCGGAATTGTTATGATTTTCGGAAGCCTATTTTCAAAAATGAGGTTTTGAGATGTGTTGGAATTGCTTTGTTGTTGTTTTCTTAGCATTGTTATGAGATGTTATCGATATCGTACTGTTGTTTGCGTTTTAGGTTTGATCAGAATCTTGCCGTTATGCCGTCGGTTTGAGTTTTAGGGCTTTAGTTTGGTTTGAATTGATTTGAGCCGTTTTCAGTTGTGTTTGAATGTCGATAGTGATCTAGGGACTTTTTTTTAATTCTTTTGCAGATTCTTTTGAAGGCCTTTGAGTTGCAAGGTTGCAGGAGTTGTATCGTTTTAGAGATTGTAGTCGGTATAGTATCGATTCTCTTATTATCGACTAAGAAGTTTGATTGAATCATGAATGAGTATATTGTTGTTGTTTCTGAAAGAGTGGGTGCCCGGTGAGCCAACTTGTGGCTAAGGGCTTTTATGACTCTATGTATAAACAATCTTTTATTTAATATAATTTACACTTTTATAATGACATTTACTTTATCTTTTATCATATTATTATGTTGTGACATACTATAAGATGTTTAGATGAAGACCTTGAATATACTATAGTGTATGTAAGATATGGTGGCACATAGGGATGGCTATCATGAAACACATCTTATAGTCACTGTATATTCTAAACAGTTCCTAGTCGATTGAGCCGTCCGTTAATAAGGATAAGGATCGCTCGAGATTGAGACTAGCATTTGCGATGCCGAGTACCACGTTTCATTGGTATGGAACATGGAGATGTTCAAAGCATGCAAATGGATATTCATACGATGAATGATCGAACTACCCTATCCGGACTTTCCAAGTGGTTATTACTTATCGAGTGGATAAAGTCCGCAGTTTTGGTTGTACACCATTAGTCCTTACTACTTGAAACATCATTGAGACTCTATATGCTAGTACTGTACTTTGACTCGTTTACCGACTCTATTGGGGTCATCAGGTGTCGGGATTGGGTACAGTTACGACACATATAGGAGTCGATGCTTTGTTGTCAAGGATTCACCACATACTTGCTAGTGTGGATATCCTATGCAATCTGAGGAGATATTAGTGTGACGAATCTCTGGCAAGAGTACATGATGTGTTTTAAGAAATGGTTTCTTAGTAGCACATGCGATGTCACTATTTGATCTTCAAGATTTATTGCATAGTTATCGAATCTCGAACGACTCTCGATTTACCAATAGTTGTTGATTTGATCGGGATATATGGATGAAGAGACCGTACTGTACGCTAACCAAAATCTATTGGTTCTTGTAGGCACTATCAGTGATACCTAGGAAATCATGGGGCGATGTTGCTAGGCGCTCTTACCATGATTTGATGGGCAAGTCGGAAATTGTTGTTTCGAGTCACAAGGAGTTGTGAGCCCACGGCTAGCTGTATCCCTGAACCATTGAGAGTCACACAAGTAATGAATTTTTAATCCTCGTTGAGATAATTAAATTTAAAGAGTTAAATTTAGTGAATAAAGAAGTGGGACTTCTTATTTAAGAGTAGAGGGAGTAAGATTTCCTAAAATGACATAGTGATGGACATTTTTGAAAACCACTGAATTCGGATTCAAAAAATTTATCTTGAATTTAAAAGATGCAGAAATGGTTTCTGTGCACATTGGTGAAATTGGTTTATCAATCTGAGTCACGATTAATTTTATATTAATTTCTGAACATGAGGGCTTTGCTTGTCAGGCTTGAACTTATGACTAATGGGCCCTAAGCTGTTAG
The DNA here is from genome assembly GCF_033568475.1 of Henckelia pumila. Lineage (NCBI taxonomy): Eukaryota > Viridiplantae > Streptophyta > Magnoliopsida > Lamiales > Gesneriaceae > Henckelia > Henckelia pumila. Next base: position 200,935,167 of record NC_133121.1, read on the forward strand.
CAGCCCACATTATAAATAAGTTATTGCAGTACAGAAATTACACAACAGAGGTCAAATTTTCAAAAACCCTAGCCTCCATTCTTGAGAATGCGGCCGCCCCCCCTCTCTCTGTCTTAGAGAATTTTCAGTCTGCGAATTTCGAATTTGCAGTCTGAATTAGCAGATCACATCTGTTCTATCTCTTCGCAGAAACTTCTGATAGACTTTCTAGTGCAGTCTATCAGAGGGATTAAACTTCTGTTCGTGGACCTGATTGAAGAATTGTTCGCCCATCAGTTTCTGGGATATACAACAAGAGCAGAGTTATATGTTGGTGTCCATAATCTCATTTCGAGATTCAAGGTAAAAATTTAATTGTTATTTAATTTTTACACGCACAATTTAATCGTAAAGTTTTGATACCCATGATATGGAATCGTTCCATATAAAATTTTAAAACTTCCGCTGCACCGGGTATCAATTCTGATTGATCTGATCACCGTTCTCCAACATTGGTATCAGAGCCAGGTTGCTCAGATCAAGCGATTAAATTAATCGATTGTACAAAAATTTTTAAGCCTTGGTTTTTTGAAACAAAAGAATTTAAAAAAATAAAATAAAATTAATGGGCAAACCCGGGGCAGCGACTGGATAATTGGATCGCTGCCCAAGGGCAGCGAGTCCATCGCTGCCCATGGCAGCGATCGTCGCTGTCCAAGGGGCAACGACGGGCTGCCCGGCCCGAGCCCCTTTTGGGGCGCGGGCTGCCCGGGATCGTCCCGGGCGGCCCGGGAAAATTAATTTTTTATTTTTAATTAAAATTTTAATATATTAAAATTCTATTTTTGGTCCGATCAAAAATTGTTTTTGATTGGTCCACGAGGCGTCGGATCGAATTGTTCGAGTCAGAAAATTTTAAAATTGATTTTTGGATAAATTTGAATTTTTGGAAAATTTATAGATTTTATCCGTTAAATCAGATTTTATGAAATTAATTATTTTTGGTACAATTGATGATAAGATATGATCTTATGGAAATATTGAGTAAAATATGATTTTATGTATAAAATTGGATTTTATATGTAAAATATGATTTTATTTGATAAAAAGGTAAAATATGATTTTGTATGTAAAATAAGATTTTATATATGGAATATGATTTTATCCTTTTTAATTTAATTGCCATTGCATGTTATCCAATAAATTAATTTTGAATTAAACATTATTGGATAAGGATGATCGATTACCATGACCAATTTTGTAGATGTATGTTAGGGAATTTACATTTGATTTTATTGTTGTTGGATTTATTAATGGGCCTAGTTTATGGCCCAATATGAATTGTCATATGTGATAAAAGTGGGCCTGGTTTATGGCCCGTTCCCACCCCTTAAAATGTATCCCTTACTTGTCATAGTTATTTATTGTAAATACATTATACTTAGTGGGAGATGAAGATTTGAAGACAGAGGTGGGCCCAGCAGACAATAAAGACTGAAGAAATGTAAATTGGAAGCACAATGTAATAGGATTGCATTGCATACTTGCATATCACCTAGGATTGGACTTAGACTCGTGATTGGCAACCACGGGTCGATTAGTAATGGAATCGATCATCCTAAAATATAATATATGATATTATCGTTGTATGCATGTTTAGACTAAATTGTATGAATCCCGCAAGCATACAAATTTTAAATGATGAGACAAATTTTCAAAATTAAAATCCCTCATTTTAATTATGATTTAAAATTGATATCAAGATAAATAAAGGAAATTTAAATATTGTTTAAATATTCCTACCTTCCATCAACGATCAATGTATGAGATGCTACCCGCGGATACGGTCCGGCTCATATTATTGGGGGGGCCCGTTCGTCGAAAAGCTGTACATTGGATCGACACATGTTGTAAGTTGGGTGGATCTCCCATGGGATTTGCTCATATTATTGGGGATCCACATGGCGACCGTCCATCACAACTTAAAATTGATGGGTCATCTTGACGTGTCACAATAAACGGCGTCATATTATTGGGCCCTTATTGGACATGAGGTAAAAACGTGGAGGTTTCTTTGGAAGCAATTGGGCTCTATCTTTTGAAAATTACAGTTGGCTGATATTATTCGGGACTATAGTTTGTCAATTGGACTCCATGTTCCCACTAAAGAAAATGTTTCTCGTTTTCACTAGAGGGTAGTGAAATCGTTAAAATAGTGGGAGTGAGATTCATAAAATAAATTTCGCATATTTTATGTCTTAGTAAATTAATTAAACAATCATTGATTATTGTCTGTTTCTTTTCAGTATTTCATTAAGATGAATTCGCGCAATCCACTATTCTCTATTCTCGAACAAAATAAACTGACTGGCGCAAACTATACGGAATGGTTCCGTAAGTTGAAGATTGTCTTGACCTCGGAGAAGATGTTCTACGTGTTAGAAAAATCTCCTCCGAAGGAAGCACCAGCTGATATAAGTCCGGAAGAGTTGGCCAAACTTGATAAATGGTGGGACCATGATATCAAGGCCAAATGCTATATTCAAGCTTCGATGTCTGATGAACTCCAGAGGCGATTTGAGGATACCGTGAATGCTGCTGACATTCACGTACAACTCAAGGAACTTTTTGGGGCTCAATCGAGAGCTGAAAGGTTCGCTACTGTAAAAGAGTTAATGACGTGTCGCATGCGTGAAGGGACTTCAGTCCGTGATCATGGGGTACGCGTGATTTGGCTCATTCAGAAGTTGGTAACGCTTGATTTGGTATTGGAGCATGAACTCAATGTGGACTTATTAATTCTCTCTCTTCCTTCATCGTTTGATGGTTTTGTGGTGAATTTCAATATGAACAAGATAGAGGCCTCCCTTGAAGAGATGGTCAATATGCTTGTAACTTATGAAGCCACTTTAAAAAAGGATAAACCGGTTCTCTTGGTGGGCTCCTCTTCTTCTGCTAAGAAGGGGCCAAGTACAAAGGGTAAGAAACGTTCTGCCCCATCCAAGAAAACCGGACCCGAGAAAAAGAACAAGACAAAGGCTTCAAACATGAAAAAGTCCAAGGATGTTTGCCATCACTGCAAGAAACCCGGTCATTGGAAACGTAACTGCAAGGAATATCTAGAGCAGTTGCGAACTGCGAAGGGTATGTTTTATATTGAAATAAATGTTTCACTTAATACTACTTCTTGGGTATTGGATACCGGATGTGGATCTCATATTTGCAATGATTTGCAGGTGATGACAAGAAGTCGCAAGCTTAGAATGGGTGAGACCCAGCTGAGGCTCAAAAATGGTTCTAGAGTTGAAGCCAAAGCTGTGGGAGACGTTTATTTAATTTTGCAGAACGATTTTAAGTTACTTTTGAGAGATGTTTTATTTGTTCCAGACTTGATTAAAAACATTATTTCTGTTTCTATGCTTGATAGAGATGGTTTTTCTTGCAATTTTGTGAATGAGATTTGCAATATTTACAAGAATGAATGTTTGATTGGAAATGGACAACTTGAAAATGATCTATATAACTTAAAATTAAAAGACGTTCCAATAAATTATGTTGATAAACCGGTAACAACGAACAAAAGGAAAATCGATAGTCAAAACCTGGCAAACCTTTGGCATGCTAGGCTAGGTCATATTTCCTCAAGGAGGATGAACAAGCTAGTGGGAGAGGGCATGTTTGATATGTCTGATATTAACTCTCTACCTACTTGTGAATCCTGCCTGAAAGAAAAAATGACTAAATCTCCATTCAAGGGGAAACCTGAGCGTAGTCAAAATCTGTTGGATTTGATCCATACAGATGTTTGTGGTCCATTTAGAATTGGTACTCAATTTGGCCACACCTACTTCATTACCTTTACTGATGATTATTCAAGATATGAGTATTTATATTCAATGAAATATAAGTCTGAAGCATTTGAAAAGTTCAAAGAATTCAAGGCTGAAGTAGAAAACAAGCTAGGTAAAAGTATTAAAGCACTTCGATCGGATCGAGGTGGAGAATACTTAAGTACCGAGTTTTTGGACTATCTGAAAGAGAATGGGATTCTCTCTCAGTGGACTCCTCCTATGACACCTCAGCTGAATGGTGTATCGGAGCGTTGTAATCGAACTTTGTTGGACATGGTACGATCCATGATGAGCTTCACTGAGCTTCCACCTTTGTTTTGGGGCTACGCGCTTGAAACAGCGGTGTTGTTGTTGAACAACGTCCATACTAAAGCAATGAACAAAACACCATACGAGTTATGAAATGACAAAGCTCCTAAGTATTCGTACTTGAGGATTTGGGGATGTCCTTCTTACGTGAAACAGACAGTGGGAGATAAGTTGGATAGTCGATCCACCTTATGTTATTTTGTAGGGTATCCGAAGAATTCAATCGGATATTATTTCTATCATCCTACTGAAACAAAAGTGTTTGTTTCAAGGAATTTCACCTTCTTGGAGAAGGAGTTCTTATTGGATAAGAAAGGCGAGATGATGGAACTCGAAGAAATTCGAGAAGAACCCGAAATACAAAATAATGATCCCATACCTCAAGAATCTTCAGAGGACACGCCTATACCTAGAAGATCCGAGAGGACTTCTAGACCTCCTATTCGATATGGTCTTCTTCTTGAAGGGGATCAAGATGAACCCGACGTTGGATGTGATCCAAGAAACTTCAAGGAAGCAATTTCTGATGCGGATTCAAATTTATGGCTTGAAGATATGCAGTCGGAAATAGATTCGATGCATACAAACCAAGTTTGGTCTTTAGTAGATCCTCCCGATGGAATTGTTCCAATAGGGTGTAAATGGATCTACAAGATAAAGCTTGGGCCTGATGGTAAGGTATTGACCTACAAGGCACGATTGGTGGCGAAAGGTTATACTCAAAGACAAGGAGTTGACTATGATGAAACTTTTTCACCAGTCGCAATGTTCAAGTCCATAAGAATCCTTATTGCCATAGCAGCATGGTATGACTATGAGATATGGCAAATGGATGTGAAGACTGCATTTCTTAATGGAAACATCAAGGAAGAGATCTATATGACGTAGCCTGAGGGATACACATCCATGGGAAGCGAGCATAAGGTATGCAAGCTTCAGAGATCAATCTATGGTCTCAAACAAGCATCAAGAAGTTGGAACCAGAAATTTGATGAAACAATAAAGGATTTTGGTTTCATCAAGAACCCGGAGAAACCATGCGTGTACAAGAAAGTAATTAAGAATGCTGTGACATTCTTAGTACTTTATGTTGATGACATCCTACTCATTGGGAATGATGTAGGGATGTTGCAGTCAACAAAGATATGGTTATCAGGTAGATTCTCGATGAAGGATTTAGGTGAGGTATCCTATATTCTAGGAATTAAGATCTATAGAGATAGATCTAAAAGAATGATAGGACTCACTCAATCAACTTACATCGAAACCATATTGAAAAGGTTTTCAATGGATAGGTCCAAGAGAGGACATCTACCTATGTGTCATGGAGTTTCTCTATCCAAGTCCATGTGTTCCAAGACTGATGAAGAGATAGAGAAAATGACACATGTACCATATGCGTCAGCCATAGGTAGTATCATGTATGGGATGATATCTACCAGACCGGATGTAGCATTTGATCTGAATGTCACGATCAGATATCAAGCCAATCCCGGTCAAATGCATTGGAAAGCCGTGAAGGACATTCTTAAGTACTTACGAAGGACTAAGAATATGTTCATGGTATATGGAGGAAGAGAATTGAAATTTGAAGGCTATACCGACTCTAGCTTCCAAAGTGACGTGGATGACTCGAAGTCAACCTCTGGATTTGTGTTCATGCTCAATGGCGGTGCTGTCTCTTGGAAGAGTTCCAAGCAGGACACCACAGCGGATTCCACCACTGAGGCAGAATACATTGCGGCATCAGCTGCTGCTAAAGAGGCCGTTTGGATGAGGAATTTCGTCCAAGAGTTGGGCATTATTCCTGAAGCTGTTGGTCCAGTCCCGGTGTACTGTGAAAACACGGGTGCCATTGCTCAGGCAAAGGAACCAAGGTCTCATCAAAGATCCAAACTCGTACTGAGGAAATACCACATCATCCGGGAGATCGTGGAAAGAGGAGACATCACTGTCGAGAGAGTGGCCTCTGCAGACAATATCGCTGATCCACTTACTAAGCCCTTGGCAGGACCATTATTTGACAAACATCGTGAAGCAATGGGACTGCGTAGTATGACTAGTTGGCTTTAGGGCAAGTGGGAGATTGAAAGAGTGGGTGCCCGGTGAGCCAACTTGTGGCTAAGGGCTTTTATGACTCTATGTATAAACAATCTTTTGTTTAATATAATTTACACTTTTATAATGACATTTACTTTATCTTTTATCATATTATTATGTTGTGACATACTATAAGATGTTTAGATGATGACCTTGAATATACTATAGTGTATGTAAGATGTGGTGGCACATAGGGATGGCTATCATGAAACACATCTTATAGTCACTGTATATTCTAAACAGTTCCTAGTCGATTGAGCCGTCCGTTAATAAGGATAAGGATTGCTCGAGATTGAGACTAGCATTTGCGATGCCGAGTACCACGTTTCATTGGTATGGAACATGGAGATGTTCAAAGCATGCAAATGGATATTCATACTGTTGGAGAACGGTGATCAGATCAATCAGAATTGATACCCGGTGCAGCGGAAGTTTAAAAATTTTTATATGGAACGATTCCATATCATGGGTATCAAAACTTTACGATTAAATTGTGCGTGTAAAAATTAAATAACAATTAAATTTTTACCTTGAAATATCGAAACGAGATTATGGACACCAACAGATTACTCTGCTCTTGTTGTATATCCCAGGAACTGATGGACGAACAATTCTTCAATCAGGTCCACGAACAGAAGTTTAATCCCTCTGATAGATTGCACTAGAAAATCTATCAAAAGTTTCTACAAAGAGAATTAACGAATTTGATCCGTTAAACCAGACTGCAAATTCAAAATTCATAGGCTGGAATTTTTCGAGCAGAGAGGGGATAGGGGGCGGCAGCCACTAGGTCTCAAAAACCCTAGTAAATTTTGAAAATTATGCCTCTGTTGTGTAATTTCTGTACTGCAATAACTTATTTATAATGTGGGCTGCTAACAGCTTAGAGCCCATTAGTCATAAGTTCAAGCCTGACAAGCAAAGCCCGCATGTTCAGAAATTAATATAAAATTTATCGTGACTCAGATTGATAAACCAATTTAACCAATGTGCACATAAACCATTTCTGCATGCTTTGAACATCTCTATGTTCCATACCAATGAAACGTGGTACTCGGCATCTCAAATTCTAGTCTCAATCTCGAGCGATCCTTATCCTTATTAACAGATGGCTCAATCGACTAGGAACTGTTTAGAATATACAGTGACTATAAGATGTGTTTCATGATAGCCATCCCCATGTGCCACCACATCTTACATACACTATAGTATATTCAAGGTCTTCATCTAAAGATCTTATAGTATATCACAACATAATAATATGATAAAAGATAAAGTAAACGCCTTTATAAAAATGTAAATTATATTAAACAAAATATTGTTTATACATAGAGTCATCAAAGCCCTTAGCCACAAGTTGGCTCACCGGACACCCACTCTTTCAATCTCCCACTTGCCCTAAAGCCAACTAGTCATACTACGCAGTCCCATTGCTTCGCGATGTTTGTCAAATAATGGTCCTGGCAAGGGCTTAGTAAGTGGATCAACGATATTGTCTGCAGAGGCCACTCTCTCGACAGTGATGTCTCCTCTTTCCACGATCTCCCGAATGATGTGGTATTTCCTCTGTACGTGTTTGGATCTTTGATGAGACCTTGGTTCCTTACCTGAGCAACGACACCTGTGTTGTCACAGTACACCGGGACTGGACCAACAACTTCAGGAATAACGCCCAACTCTTGGACGAAATTCCTCATCCAAACGGCCTCTTTAGCAGCAGCTGATGCCGCAATGTATTCTGCCTCAGTGGTGGAATCCGCTGTGGTGTCCTGCTTGGAACTCTTCCAAGAGACAGCACCGCCATTGAGCATGAACACAAATCCAGAGGTTGACTTCGAGTCATCCACGTCACTTTGGAAGCTAGAGTCGGTATAGCCTTCCAATTTCAGTTCTCTTCCTCCATATACCATGAACATATTCTTAGTCCTTCGTAAGTACTTATGAATGTCCTTCACGGCTTTCCAATGCATTTGACCAGGATTGGCTTGATATCTGCTCGTGACACTCAGAGCAAATGCTACATCCGGTCTGGTAGATATCATCCCATACATGATACTACCAATGGCTGACGCATATGGTACATGTGTCATTTTCTCTATCTCTTCATCAGTCTTGGTACACATAGACTTGGATAGAGAAACTCCATGACACATAGGTAGATGTCCTCTCTTGGACCCATCCATTGAAAACCATTTCAATATGGTGTCGATGTAGGTTGCTTGAGTGAGTCCTATCATTCTCTTAGATCTATCTCTATAGATCTGTATCCCTAGAATATAGGATGCCTCACCCAAATCCTTCATCGAGAATCTACCTAATAACCATATCTTTGTTGACTGCAACATCCCTACATCATTCCCAATAAGTAGGATGTCATCAACATAAAGTACTAAGAATGTCACAGCATCCTTAACTACTTTCTTGTACACGCACGGTTCCTCCGGGTTCTTGATGAAACCAAAATCCTTTATTGTTTCATCAAATTTCTGGTTCCAACTTCTTGATGCTTGTTTGAGACCATAGATTGATCTCTGAAGCTTGCATACCTTATGCTCGCTTCCCATGGATGTGTATCCCTTAGGCTGCATCATATAGATCTCTTCCTTAATGTTTCCATTAAGAAATGCAGTCTTCACATCCATTTGCCATATCTCATAGTCATACCAAGCAGCTATGGCAATAAGGATTCTTATGGACTTGAACATTGCAACTGGTGAAAAGGTTTCATCATAGTCAACTCCTTGTCTTTGAGTATAACCTTTCGCCACCAATCGTGCCTTGTAGGTCAATACCTTACCATCAGGCCCAAGCTTTCTCTTGTAGATCCATTTACACCCTATTGGAACAATTCCATCGGGAGGATCTACTAAAGACCAAACTTGGTTTGTATGCATCAAATCTATTTTCGACTGCATAGCTTCAAGCCATAAATTTGAATCCGCATCAGAAATTGCTTCCTTCAAGAAGAAGACCATATCGAATAAGAGGTCTAGAAGTCCTCTCGAATCTTCTAGGTATAGGCGTCTCCATCAATGGTTCCTGAGGTGTAGGATCATTATTTTGTATCTTGGGTTTTTCTCGAATTTCTTCGAGTTCCATCATCTCGCCTTTCTTATCCAATAAGAACTCCTTCTCCAAGAAGGTGGCATTCCTTGAAACAAACACTTTTGTTTCAGTAGGATGATAGAAATAATATCCGATTGAATTCTTCGGATACCCTACAAAATAACATAAGGTGGATCGAGTATCCAACTTATCTCCCACTGTCTGCTTCACGTAAGAAGGACATCCCCAAATCCTCAAGTACGAATACTTAGGAGCTTTGCCATTCCATAACTCGTATGGTGTTTTATCCACTGCTTTTGTGTGGACGTTGTTCAACAACAATACCGCCGTTTCAAGCGCATAGCCCCAAAACGAAGGTGGAAGCTCAGTGAAGCTCATCATGGATCGAACCATGTCCAACAAAGTTTGATTACGATGCTCCGATACACCATTCAGCTGAGGTGTCATAGGAGGAGTCCACTGAGAGAGAATCCCATTCTCTTTCAGATAGTCCAAAAACTCGGTACTTAAGTATTCTCCACCTCGATCCGATCGAAGTGCTTTAATACTTTTACCTAACTTGTTTTCTACTTCGGCCTTGAATTCTTTGAACTTTTCAAATGCTTCAGACTTATATTTCATTAAATATAAATACCCATACCTTGAATAATCATCAGTAAAGGTAATGAAGTAGGTGTGGCCAAATTGAGTACCAATTCTAAATGGACCACAAACATCTGAATGGATCAAATCCAACAGATTTTGACTACGCTCAGTTTTCCCCTTAAAAGAAGATTTAGTCATTTTTCCTTTCAGGCAGGACTCACAAGTAGGTAGAGAGTTAATATCAGACATATCAAACATGCCCTCTCCCACTAGCTTGTTCATCCCCCTTAAGGAAATATGACCTAGCCTAGCATGCCAAAGGTTTGCCGGGTTTTGACTATCGATTTTCCTTTTGTTCGTTGTTATCGGTTTATCAACATAATTTATTGGAACTTATTTTAATTTTAAGTTATATAGATCGTTTTCAAGTTGTCCATTTCCAATCAAACATTCATTCTTGTAAATTTGCAAATCCCATTCACAAAATTGCAAGAAAAACCATCTCTATCAAGCATAGAAACATAAATAATTTTTTTAATCAAATCTGGAACAAATAAAACATCTCTCAAAAGTAACTTAAAATCGTTCTGCAAAATTAAATAAACGTCTCCCACAGCTTTGGCTTCAACTCTAGAACCATTTCCGAGCCTCAGCTGGGTCTCACCCATTCTAAGCTTGCGACTTCTTGTCATCACCTGCAAATCATTGCAAATGTGAGATCCACATCCGGTATCCAATACCCAAGAAGTAGTATTAAGTGAAACATTTATTTCAATATAGAACATACCCTTCGCAGTTCGCAAATGCTCTAGATATTCCTTGCAGTTACGTTTCCAATGACCGGGTTTCTTGCAGTGATGGAAAACATCCTTGGACTTTTCCATGTTTGAAGCCTTTGTCTTGTTCTTCTTCTCGGGTCCGGTTTTATTGGGTGGGGCAGAACGTTTCTTACCCTTTGTACTTGGCCCCTTCTTAGCAGAAGAAGAGGAGCCCACCAAGAGAGCCGGTTTATCCTTCTTTAAAGTGGCTTCATATGTTACAAGAATATTGACCATCTCTTCAAGGGAGGCCTCTATCTTGTTCATATTGAAATTCACCACAAAACCGTCAAACGATGAAGGAAGAGAGAGAAGTAAATAAGTCCACGTTGAGTTCATGCTCCAATACCAAATCAAGCGTTACCAACTTCTGAATGAGCCAAATCACTCGTACCCCATGATCACGGACCGAAGACCCTTCACGCATGCGACACGTCATTAGCTCTTTTACAGTAGCGAACCTTTCAGCTCTCGATTGAGCCCCAAAAAGTTCCTTGAGTTGTACGTGAATGTCAGCAGCATTCACGGTATCCTCAAATCGCGCTCTGGAGTTCATCAGACATCGAGGCTTGCATATAGCATTTGACCTTGATATCATGGTCCCACCATGTATCAAGTTTGGCCAACTCTTCTGGACTTATATCAGCTGGTGCTTCCTTCGGAGGAGATTTTTCTAACACGTAGAGCATCTTCTCCGAGGTCAAGACAATCTTCAACTTACGGAACCATTCCGTATAGTTTGCGCTATTCAGTTTATTTTGTTCGAGAATAGAGAATAGTGGATTGCGCGAATTCATCTTAATGAAATACTAAAAAAAAACAGACAATAATCAGTGATTGTTTAATTAATTTACTAAGACATAAAATAGGCGAAATTTATTTTATGAATCTCACTCCCACTATTTTAACGATTTCACTACCCTCTAGTGAAAACGGGAAACTGTTTTCCTTAGTGGGACATGGAGTCCAATTGACAAACTATGGTCCCGAATAATATCAGCCAACCATAATTTTCAAAAGGTAGAGCCCAATTGCTTCCAAAGCAACCTCCACGTTTTTACCTCATGTCCAATAAGGGCCCAATAATATGACGCCGTTTATTATGACATGTCAAGATGACCCATCAATATTAAGTTGTGATGGACGGTCGCCATATGGGTCCCCCAATAATATGAGCCGATCCCATGGGAGTTCCACCCAACTTACAACATGTGTCGATCCAATGTACAGCTTTTCGACGAACGGGCCCCCCCAATAATATGAGCCGGACCGTATCCGCGGGTAGCATCTCATACATTGATCGTTGATGGAAGGTAGGAACATTTAAACAATATTTAAATTTCCTTTATTTATCTTGATATCAATTTTAAATCATATTTAAAATGAGGGATTTTAATTTTGAAAATTTGTCTAATCATTTAAAATTTGTATGCTTGCGGGATTCATACAATTTACTCTAAAACATGCATACAACGATAATATCATATATTATATAGGATGATCGATTCCATTTCTAATCGACCTGTGGTTGCCAATCACGAGTCTAAGTCCAATCCTAGGTAATATGCAGGTATGCAATGCAATCCTATTACATTGATCTTCCAATTTACATTTCTTCAGTCTTTATTGTCTGCTGGGCCCACCTCCGTCTTCAAATCTTCATCTCCCACTAAGTCTAATGTATTTACAATAAATAACTATGACAAGTAGGGGATACATTTTAAGGGGTGGGAACGGGCCATAAACCAGACCCACTTTTATTACATATGAAAATTCATATTGGGCCATAAACCAGGCCCATTATAAATCCAACAACAATAAAAACAAATGTAAATTCCCTAACATACACCTACAAAATTGGTCATGGCAATCGATCATCCTTATCCAATAATATTTAATTCAAAATTAATTTATTGGATAACATGCAATGGCAATTAAATTAAAAAGGATAAAATCATATTCCATATATAAAATCTTATTTTACATACAAAATCATATTTTATCTTTTTATCAAATAAAATCATATTTTACATATAAAATCCAATTTTATACATAAAATCATATTTTACTCAATATTTCCATAAGATCATATCTTATCATCAATTGTACCAAAAATAATTAATTTCATAAAATCTGATTTAACGGATAAAATCTATAAATTTTCCAAAAATTCAAATTTATCCAAAAATCAATTTTAAAATTTTTGGACTCGAACAATTCAATCCAACGCCTCGTGGACCAATCAAAAACAATTTTCGATCGGACCAAAAATAGAATTTTAAAATATTAAAATTTTAATTAAAAAATTAAAAATTAAATTTTCCCGGGCCGCCCGAGACGATCCCGGGCAGCCCGCGCCCCAAAAGGGGCTCGGGCCGGGAAGCCCGTCGCTGCCTCTTGAGCAGCGACGATCCCTGCCCTGGGCAGCGACCATCGCTGCCCGTATTTAGCCCGTCAAAAATTTAATTTTAAAATTTTTATTTTGTTTCAAAAACCGAGGCTTAAAAAAATTTTTTTGTACAACTGATTAATTTAATCGCTTGATCTGAGCAACCTGGCTTTGATACCACTGTTGGATAATGGTGATCAGATCAATCAGAATTGATACCCGGTGCAGCGGAAGTTTAAAAAATTTTATATGGAACGATTCCATATCATGGGTATCAAAACTTTACGATTAAATTGTGCGTGTAAAAATTAAATAACAATTAAATTTTTACCTTGAAATCTCGAAACGAGATTATGGACACCAACAGATTACTCTGCTCTTGTTGTATATCCCAGGAACTGATGGACGAACAATTCTTCAATCAGGTCCACGAACAGAAGTTTAATCCCTCTGATAGATTGCACTAGAAAATCTATCAGAAGTTTCTACGAAGAGAATTAACTAATTTGATCCGTTAAACCAAACTGAAAATTCAAAATTCACAGGCTGGAATTTTTCGAGCAGAGAGGGGATAGGGGGCGGCGGCCACTAGGTCTCAAAAACCCTAGTAAATTTCGAAAATTATGCCTCTGTTGTGTAATTTCTGTACTGCAATAACTTATTTATAATGTGGGCTGCTAACAGCTTAGGGCCCATTAGTCATAAGTTCAAGCCTGACAAGCAAAGCCCGCATGTTCAGAAATTAATATAAAATTCATCGTGACTCAGATTGATAAACCAATTTCACCAATGTGCACAGAAACCATTTCTGCATCTTTTAAAGTCAAGATAAATTTTCTGAATCCGAATTCAGTGGTTTCCAAAAATGCCCATCCCTATGTCCTTTTAGGAAATCTTACTCCTCTACTCTTAAATAAGAAGTCCCACTTCTTTATTCACTAAATTTAACTCTTTAAATTTAATTATCTCAACGGGGATTAAAATCCATTACTTGTGTGACCCTCAATGGTTCAGGGATACAGCTAGCCGTGGGCTCACAACTCCTTGTGACTTGGAACAACAATTTCCGACTTGCCCATCGAATCATGGTAAGAGCGCCTAGCAACATCGCCCCATGATTCCCTAGGTATCAGTGATAGTGCCTGCAAGAACCAATAGATTTTGGTTAGCGTACAGTACGATCCCTTCATCCATATATCCCGATCGAATCAACAACCATTGGTAAATCGAGAGTCGTTCGAGATTCGATAACTATGCAATGCATCTTGAAGATCAAATAGTGACATCGCATGTGCTACTAAGAAACCATTTCTTAAAACACGTCATGTACTCTGGCCAGAGATTTGTCACACTAATATCTCCTCAGATTGCATAGGATATCCACACTAGCAAGTATGTGGTGAATCCTTGACAACAAAGCATCGACTCCTATATGTGTCGTAACCGTACCCAATCCCGACACCTGATGACCCTAATAGAGTCGGTAAACGAGTCAAAGTACAGTACTAGCATATAGAGTCTCAATGATGTTTCAAGTAGTAAGGACTAATGGTGTACAACCAAAACCGCGGACTTTATCCACTCGATAAGTGATAACCACTTGGAAAGTCCGGAGAGGGTAGTTCGATCATTCATCGTATGAATATCCATTTGCATGATTTGAACATCTCTATGTTCCATACCAATGAAACGTGGTACTCGGCATCGCAAATGCTAGTCTCAATCTCGAGCGATCCTTATCCTTATTAACGGACGGCTCAATCGACTAGGAACTGTTTAGAATATACAGTGACTATAAGATGTGTTTCATGATAGCCATCCCCATGTGCCACCACATCTTACATACACTATAGTATATTCAAGGTCTTCATCTAAAGATCTTATAGTATGTCACAACATAATAATATGATAAAAGATAAAGTAAACGCCTTTATAAAAATGTAAATTATATTAAACAAAATATTGTTTATACATAGAGTCATCAAAGCCCTTAGCCACAAGTTGGCTCACTGGGCACGCACTCTTTCACATACGATGAATGATCGAACTACCTTATCCGTACTTTCCAAGTGGTTATCACTTATCGAGTGGATAAAGTCCGCGGTTTTGGTTGTACACCATTAGTCCTTACTATTTGAAACATCATTGAGACTCTATATGCTAGTACTGTACTTTGACTCATTTACCGACTCTATTGGGGTCATCAGGTGTCGGGATTGGGTACAGTTACGACACATATAGGAGTCGATGCTTTGTTGTCAAGGATTCACCACATACTTGCTAGTGTGGATATCCTATGCAATCTGAGGAGATATTAGTGTGACGAATCTCTGGCCAGAGTATATGATGTGGTTTAAGAAATGGTTTCTTAGTAGCACATGCGATGTCACTATTTGATCTTCAAGATGTATTGCATATTTATCGAATCTCGAACGACTCTCGATTTACCAATAGTTGTTGATTCGATCGGGATATATGGATGAAGGGACCGTACTGTACGCTAACCAAAATCTATTGGTTCTTGCAGGCACTATCAGTGATACCTAGGGAATCATGGGGCGATGTTGCTAGGCGCTCTTACCATGATTCGATGGGCAAGTCGGAAATTGTTGTTCCGAGTCACAAGGAGTTGTGAGCCCACGGCTAGCTGTATCCCTGAACCATTGAGGGTCACACAAGTAATGGATTTTTAATCCCCGTTGAGATAATTAAATTTAAAGAGTTAAATTTAGTGAATAAAGAAGTGGGACTTCTTATTTAAGAGTAGAGGGAGTAAGATTTCCTAAAATGACATAGTGATGGACATTTTTGGAAACCACTGAATTCGGATTCAGAAAATTTATCTTTACTTTAAAAGATGCAGAAATGGTTTCTGTGCACATTGGTGAAATTGGTTTATCAATCTGAGTCACGATAAATTTTATATTAATTTCTAAACATGCGGGCTTTGCTTGTCAGACTTGAACTTATGACTAATGGGCCCTAAGCTGTTAGCAGCCCACATTATAAATAAGTTATTGCAGTACAGAAATTACACAATAGAGGTCAAATTTTCGAAAACCCTAGCCTCCATTCTTGAGAATTCGGCCCCCCCCCCCCCCTCTCTGTCTTAGAGAATTTTCATTCTGCGAATTTCGAATTTGCAGTCTGAATTAGCAGATCATATATGTTCGATCTCTTCGCAGAAACTTCTGATAGACTTTCTAGTGCAGTCTATCAGAGGGATTAAACTTCTGTTCGTGGACCTGATTGAAGAATTGTTCGTCCATCAGTTCCTAGGATATACAACAAGAGCAGAGTTATCTGTTGGTGTCCATAATCTCGTTTCGAGATTCAAGGTAAAAATTTAATTGTTATTTAATTTTTACATGCACAATTTAATCGTAAAGTTTTGATACCCATGATATGTAATCGTTCCATATAAAATTTTAAAACTTCCGCTGCACCGGGTATCAATTCTGATTGATCTGATCACCGTTCTCCAATAGTTTCCAGGTTGGAGCATCGACGTTTGAAAGAGGTATAAGACGAATTAGACTGAAATGGAACGAGTAACTCGAATTCGACTTGATTCGAGTGTTCCGAAGAAATCACATACTTGCATGATAATTGAATTACTTGAATTTATTGAATGAGTTAAGATTTGCCTTGCATTCATATTGAGCCAAATGATTTATTTCATTTTGATTTAGACATTCTGAGAATTATAGCAGGGGGCATTGGCAGGCGATTTACTGCAATGACCGACTTAACTATCTATAGTTGCTACAGAGTCTAGAGGATTGAAATATGCACTTTCCACCTCGAGGGGAGAGTCGGTGTGATTTGTGTGATATTTTATCCTCGGGATACCAATAAGAGGAAGAGAATAACCGGAGTACCTTTTGATTATCCAGACTTGATAATCCCGGATTTTAAAAGTCATGCATATCATTTTAATTCCGCATTTGAATGGCTTTCTTATGTATATCTTGAGTTGATATATTATGTGGAAGTTGATGCATATCATGTTGTGATATGTTTATGTGAGATTGCATGTTAGTCTCTTTTACTGGGAATATTATTCTCAGCGGATTATCCGACTGTTGTCTTGTCTTTGTATGTGTGCTTGGCATCAGGTGAGGCAGGACCGAGTCAGAGATCTCATGGCTAGGTGGTTTAATTGATAGAAGTGAGGCCTTGGTGGTTTAGAAGTCGAATATGTAATCGAACTTAGATTGTTTTCGAACTTGTATTGTATTGTATTGCATTGAATATGCTAGACGGATGCATGTTCTAATAGTTTGAGATTGTATAACTCTAGAACTACCTTGTATTGGATTATGCATGATGTTTGGATGATTTATGGATGTCTATTGGATTTATTTTTGAAGCTTTGGAGTTGGAAAGAGTCGAGCATATCTGTTTTTTTTTTCTGCAGATCTGTGCCCGCTCGATCGGTTGAATCTTACCGATCGAGCGAGCACCTCTGAGCTGAGGCAGATTGTTGGGCTTTTTGTGTCCGCTCGATCGGTAAGATTTTACTGATCGAGCGGAGGGCTTTTGTTAAGTCTCGGCAGAGACTTGGAATTTATGGCTCGCTCGATCGGTAATGTTTTATCGATCGAGCAAGCACTGTTTAAAAAAAATATTTATATTGCTTGTAGTATATGTTCTTGTATGCTTATTTTGTTGTTTTATCCTAAGATTAGATGTTTAGAATCGAGGTATCACATTAAGTGGTATCAGAGCGTAAGTTCTTGGTTATACTAGAGTGAGTGGGGTAGAGCGAGTCTGTGTGTATTGGCTCCTCGCATGTGTTTGAATTATTTGTTATTTAATTAATTCCATGTGAGCATGCTTTATTATTGAGAATTATTTGAATTACATGACTATGTGATTTAAATTTATAAAGCATAATCTACTTGAGATATAAATGTTTTTGTTTATCGACTGGTATCCGATATTATGAGAGTTTGAAAGAGCACCGCATTGTAGAAATTGAGATATCTTGTGTCCTAACCTTTGATTATCAGATGGGTCCTTGTCGAATTATTAACAGAAACCCACCGCCAGTTACTCCACCGAATGAGCAAGCTAGTACTGAAACTGTTCAGATGAATGCTACAGCGACTCCTATGGAAACCTTGCTGAAGAGGTTTCAATCGTTTAATCCGCCTTTGTTGCTAGGTACAGAGAATCCAGTTGAATGTGAGAGCTGGTTGGACGACATTAATCAGTTGTTCGATTCCATTGATAACTCTGACGACCGCCGAACTAGGTTAGTCATTCATCAGCTTTGTGGTGTTGCTAAGAACTGGTGGATCACGACGGAGAGATCCATGGAGAACCGATATACAGTTGTTAATTGGACTCTTTTCAAAACTGAGTTTTATAAGCGGTTTTTCCCTGTTTCATACCGAAAGGACAAGGGAGCAGAGTTTTCCAATCTGAGGCAAGGGAACTTGAACATTGAAGAGTATGTTGCCAAATTCGATAGTCTTTTGCGTTTTGCACCGCATATCGCCGACAATGAAGAAGCAAAAGCTGATCAGTTCATTAATGGTCTGAACCCGGACATCTTCACGCTGGTAAACACTGCTAGGCCTGATAATTTTGCGGATGCCATGAATCATGCAAAAGGAGCTGAAGCAGGTTTGTGGAGACAGAGAGGAAGTCAGTTTGTGCCTCAGCAGCAGCAGTGACAGTTCCGAGCACAACCTTCTCAATACCAGGACCAACCGTCCCAGTACCAGAATCAATATTTTCAGTTTCAGAATAAACCACCGAGATTTGAGGGTGGAAGCAGTGGAGGTAATAAGAAGGATTACTATCTTCCGAAGGGGAAGCAGTTTAGGAAGCACGGAACCAGTTCTTCGAGCTCTAGTGGCTTGAGGCAGTATGGATAGGGACAGAGTTTGGGCCAGTCAGGCATGTCTTGTGCAAATTGCGGAGGTCGTCACTCCAGTGATCAGTGTAGAGGTATTTTTGGAAGCTGTTATATCTGTAACCAGGCGGGGCACTTTGCCAGAGCGTTTACTCAACGTGTCCCTGAGCAAGCACAGAGTGGAATTTCTTCGAGAGAGTCAGCTCAGCCTCAGAGGCAAGCATCTACTGTCCAATCCTTCCAACCTCAGCAGCAGAATAGACAGGAAGGTAATCAGTATGCGAACCAGCCTCCCAGACAGCAGGCATGAGTTTTTGCTCTGACTGAGGATCCGCAGGCTCATGCTGCACCCGATAATGACATGACAGGTAAACGTTCGATTTTGATTTTCCTACTCTTATTGACTGTTAGATGCTGGTGAGTATCTTGCCTTCTTATTAAAGAATCTGTTAACGTTTATCGTGCCTCTAAAATTTTTTGAGTCGTTCAAATTGACGAACACTCAAGTAGTGTTGTTAATTTTTTTTTATTACCGGATCTTACAGAAGAATTAGTTGGGACTAGGAATTCTTATCGATGATTTATTATCTTTTTGGAATAAGAATTGTGCTGATCATTCAGAGCTTTTGAGAATCGTATAGCAGATTGTGGTGCCGAGCAGTTGTATGCTATTCTTCGATGTTTGGATTCTGATTGGAGCAAGTTTTCTTTCCTCGGTCATATTATCTGGTGATAGAATTTTGTTGAGCAGCGCTTCAGTATTCTGATTTTCGATACTGATTATCTTTCAGTATTTGGCATTCTTCTTATCGAGATTTTGGGGACGTATTCTTATTCAGAGGAATCGCGCTATAATCTAGACATCGAGACAGCTGAAGACGCTCGAGACTCAATGTTTGAATCTGGACTTTGAGCTCGCAGCGATCTTATTGATTATAAGATATGTTATCTATTTTCTTATGAGTAGATTTCCGTGATCTTTTATAATCTGAAGAGTTGGAGTATTGGTTTTTGCAGACGGAACTGATTTTGAGGCAGAGAAGAGGATTAGATTGTATGAGATTTCTGACTGCAAATCTTTATCTGAGGAATTGCATACAACAACTGATGTTCTGAGATGTTCTTATTTTATCTACTATCTCTTATGATTGATCGATTGGTGAATCTGCCGTGTTTTCCCTACAGAATGTTTCTCAGACATAATCAGATGTTAGATTTCTGTCAAAAATTATGTCTGATTGTATGATTTGCTGAAGTCGGTCAGTTTAGACAGATATTCTCGATACACTCCTTCTTTCGGCATAGAATTCGAAGAGACTTTTGTTGTTTTGATTACAACTTATTTCAGTTCAATATCCTCAGAACGACGGACAACCAGATCAGATGAGTCGACTTTTGATTGACGGACTTGAAGGAGTAAATTGAGAGACAAAGTTCGTGTTGAAACCATGTTTGAATTCGAGGACGAAATCTTTTCTTAGAGGGAGAGAATTGTACAGCACCAAATTTATCTTAATTGAGCTTATTTGAGTTAATCGAAGATTATAGAATTCGAGGATCGACTTGTATTTGATCAGGGACTACTTTGCAATTTTCAAAAATTTCAGGGACTAAAATGCAATTTTGGACTTTAATAGATATTTATAGCTTGTTTTGGCTTCTCCTTCACTCCATCCTCTTCCCCTTTAGCCGTATCCTCCATTGAAGGCGCCCAAACCATTTTCCAAGCTTTGTGGTTTCAGTTTCCGATCGATCCGTCCGTTAGAATTTACTTCTGAAGGCAGATTAGAGATCACGATAGCGAGAGCTTCGTTCTATAGTAAGTTTTTCTCCGATCAGATACATTCTATTTTTTGGATGTTTTTAGAATCGGTTGAGTTTCGAGTATGTTGTTCTTGGCAGAGTTCTGGTCGTTTATTCTCTATCGGTTCTGAAATAGAGCGTCGTTCGAAATTGTTATGATTTTAGGAAGCCTATTTTCAAAAATGAGGTTTTGAGATGTGTTGGAATTGCTTTGTTGTTGTTGTCTTAGCATTGTTATGAGATGTTATCGATATTGTACTGATGTCTGCATTTTTGGTTTGATCAGAATCTTGCCCTTATGCCGCCGATTTGAGTTTTTGGGCTATGGTTTGGTTTGAATTGATTTGAGCCATTTTCAGTTGTGTTTGAATGTCGATAGTGATCTCGGGCCTATTTTTTTTACTTCTTTTGCAGATTCGTTTGAAGGCCGTTGAGTTGCAAGGTTGCAGGAGTTATATCGTTTTAGAGATTGTAGCCGGTATAGTATCGATTCTCTTATTATCGACTAGGAAGTTTGATTGAATCTTGAATGAGTATATTGTTGTTGTTTCCAGGTTGGAGCATCGACGTTTGAAAGAGGTATAAGAGGACTTTGACTGTAATGGAACGAGTAACTCGAATTCGACTTGATTCGAGTGTTCTGAAGAAATCACATACTTGCATGATAATTGAATTACTTGAATTTCTTGAATGAGGTATGATTTGCATTACATTCGTATTGAGCCAAATGATTTATTTCATTTTGATTTAGACATTCTGAGAATTATAGCAGGGGGTATTGGCAGGCGATTTACTGCAATGAACGACTTAACTCTCTATAGTTGCTACAGAGTCTAGAGGATTGAAATATGCACTTTCCACCTCGAGGGGAGAGTCGGTGTGATTTGTGTGATATTTTATCCTCGGGATCCCAATAAGAGGAAGAGAATAACCGGAGTACCTTTTGATTATCCAGACTTGATAATCCCGGATTTTTAAAGTCATGCATATCATTTTAATTCTGCATTTGAATGGCTTTCTTATGTATAACTTGAGTTGATATATTATGTGGAAGTTGATGCATATCATGTTGTGATATGTTTATGTGAGATTGCATGTTAGTATCTTTTACTGGGAATATTATTCTCACCGGATTATTCGGCTGTTGTCTTGTCTTTGTATGTGTGCTTGGCATCAGGGGGGCAGGACCGAGTCAGAGATTGCATGGCTAGGTGGTTGAGTTGATAGAAGTGAGGCCTTGGTGGTTTAGAAGTCGAATATGTAATCAAACTTGTATTATATTGTATTGCATTGAATAAGCTAGACTGAGGCATGTTCTAATAGTTTGAGATTGTATAACTCTAGAACTACCTGGTTTTGGATTATGCATGATGTTTGGATGATTTATGGATGTCTATTGGATTTAGTTTTGAAGTTTTGGAGTTCGAAAGAGTCGAGCATATTTGTTTTTTTTTTCTGCAGATCTGTGCCCGCTCGATCGGTTGAATCTTACCGATCGAGCGAGCACCCCTGAGCTAAGGCAGATTGTTGGGCTTTTTGTGTCCGCTCGATCGGTAAAACCTTACCGATCGAGCGGAGGGCTTTTGTTAAGTCTCGGCAGAGACTTGGAATTTATGGCCCGCTCGATTGGTAATGTTTTACCGATCGAGCGAGCACTGTTTTAAAAAAAAAAATTATATTGCTTTTAGTCTTTGTTCTTGTATGCTTATTTTGTTGTTTTATCCTAATATTAGATGTTTAGAATCGAGGTCTCACACCTTGCACCGCTGGCAGTCGGGCACAGGGGCACCCAGGGATGGGCGCACCAGCACCCGAGCAGTGCAGGGGAGCCAGGATAGGGCGCACCCGCGCCCTGTGTCTCAAGAAGCCCGTGCTCGAGCGCAAAGAGTTCTACCCAAATATTTTAAAGTTTGAATTTGAAGTCCAAAATTCAATTTTATGATCTTTTAAGTTATTTTAAGTGTTTTTAAGATGTTCTATTGGAAAAAGTTTCAAATTCAAATGTCCGGGACGGACATAACGACTCAAGTGAATCGAATAAGCTATGTAATGTGTCGTTATGTTATATTACTTCATGGAAGCTATGTTTATTATGCAAGTATCGTTAAGTTATATTACTTCATGAAAGCTATGCTTATTATGCAAGTCATGAAATCTTAAGAAGCATTACATGTATGAATGAGTTTTATACCAGTTTTAGTAAGCATGACGTTTATCAAGAAAGTTTAAAAGCAAGTTATGAGAAATTACGATGTGATAAATCAGGAAAATATTTTGATGTAGTATGTGTTCTTGTGGTAAAAGTATGGGATTGGTACTCCGGGATGAGCTCCGGAGGGACCTTTTCGATGAAAGAAGGTGCGCATACTGGTTGAGGGAAATATGGACGGTACTCCGGGATGAGCTCTGGAGGGACATTTCAGAATAAAGAAGGTGCGCATACTGGTTGAGGACAATATAGACGGTATTCGGTGCACATATTGACAAAGACCAGTATGGACGGTACAGAGATAGTGCGCATATTAGCCAAGACAATATGGACAGTATTCGGTGCCCATATTGGCCAAATCTAGTATGGATGGTTGATAAGTGCATTTTGTGTGCATTATTTCATGTTATTTTTATGTCTATTTTGTGTGCATTCATATTGTTTTATGTGTGTGTTTATGTGTTTTAGTTTATGTGTGTGTATTTCACTCCTTGGGTTAATTTTGTAGCAAAATAAATTGTTGAAAAGTGAATTACGGAGCAGCTTTGGCCGAAAAATCAAATTTAATTTTAGAAAGATCCAAATCCGATCTGCACCATTCAAAATAATATTCAAGATGTTTCAAAGCTGCTGTCGAAATTTCAGCTCGATCCGACGGCTAGATCTGAAGATATGAATTTTTCAAACACATCGCGCGGAGAAGAAAAATTGACTCGCTCGAGCGAGCGAGACCTGGATTGAAAAAAAATATATTTGGACAGAGAGTTGCTCGCTCGAGCAAGACCTCTGCTCGCTCGAGTGAGCGTGGCGTGCAGATTCCATATATTTGGAAACTCTTGGTCGAAAAGGATGCTATCTTTTAGAGATCCTTGGACACTTAAATACAGATCTATTCATCAGATTAAGGGTTCCAACATGCAGAGAACACAGAGAAGAGGCGAGAGGCAGCTACGGGCATGGAGATTGAAGACGCTCCATCAAAGTTTTTCTTCTTTTCTTCTTTTCTTTCTTAATTTTTGTTTGAATATTGTTTTCAATTATTGAGTAGTTTATTTTCAACCAAGACGGCGTGATTGGGCCGAACAAATTCATGTAGAAAACTTGGATGTTTGTTTGGGATTTTTCAGATTTGATTTTATTTTATTGATTGTCAGATTTATATTTGTCTTGTGAATAGCCTAATCAACTATTTGCTTGCATGTTAATCGATTCCAAGTCGACAGAGGAGGTATTGATTTCGATCAATTTGATAATCAACATATTGTAAAACCGACTAGAAATAGAATTCGGTTTCAGTGTGCGGTTTGGGTGTAAAATGAATTTTCATAAATATTTAATGCATTCAAATTTGATTAGAATTACAAAAGATTAGTTCATCAATATTTGACTATAGGTTTGATTGTTCTAGAAATAGTCCTTTGAACAAATTAGGAGAATTCCCGTGAATTAAGATTAAATCTGAGTCCTGAATCGACTACATGTTACATGATTTGTTCGGTACCTACGTGTGTCTTGGTTGTCTATGTTTTAATTATTTTTATCTTCAGTTATTTTAATTCTTATTTTTAAGCACTTTTTATTTTAAAATTCTTATTTTATTTAAATCAAATTTCTTTTTATGATTTTGTCTAGATTAAGCTAAATAATTAATTCTTGAGAATTGACTACAGTCCCTGTGAGATCGATACTTGGACTCTCTGTCCACTTTACTATTACTTGACCTGGTACGCTTGCCAGTAGATTTATATCACACCGATTCAGCCGGTCAAGTTTTTGGCGCCGTTGCCGGGGACTGTTTAGTTAATATTAGGATAGATTATTTGCTTGAGACTAGACATTTTTTTTTCTTGCATTAATTTTTTTTATTTTTAATTTTTAGTTATTTTTTTCTTACTTGTGAGGTACTTGAAGATGGATCATCGACAGGTGTTCACAAGGTTTGGACAACAATACTCGGAGCCCTTCTATGCTGCTTGGGGGAGATTCAATGTTTTGGCTAATAGGTTTAGATGTCATGATTTTTTGAACTACACTCTAGTTCAAATTTTTTATGGTGGTTTGGATGAGCTAACAAGATGTTGGGTAGATTATGGAGCTTTGGTCACTGGCAGTCTTTTGTTCAGCAGAGATGAAAATAGTGCGATGCACTTGTTAAATGATATGACAGATTTCGACTATCATTGGCATTGTGATCCTTCACTGCAGGGTTGGAGTCACCAATATCCTTCAGATATCTACTCTAAAAAATTTTGAACCAACCACCGGAACGTCAAGAAGAGTGTGTAGGGTATTTTGAGGATCATGTGGCTCAGTTGGAGAATTTTTTGCGGCAACAGACAGAGACAAATCAATTCTTAGAAAGCCATATAAAGTCTTGGAGTCTTTTGGATGAACATATTGCGCTTCTTAGAGAACCAAATTTGGAGATCTGCCAAGAGAGTGAAGTAACTGAGTCATCGCATGAAGAAATAATTTTTGAGAAATTTTCTTATGAAGAAGAGCCAATAGTGGACTTGGAGAAGGAAGAAACATACAAGACTACATATTTTACCTCGTCAATGGTCGTTCCATGTACACCATTAGAAGATTTTTTCTTGTCATTGACGTCACCTCCAGCATATTCCATCTTCTATGAGCTTTATCCTAGATTCAGAGTCTCCTTCCGAAAGAAAAAATTCATACCGATTATTGCTGGACCGACGAGCTTTCCATGTCAATATCACGCCAAGATTGAGGGCGTAGAAAATCAAGACCCATACATAGAGTCGTATGATTCATACTATGGGCGGGAGTCGCTCTTTGATGGTTGCTTCTGCATAGTCGGGTTGTAGACTATAAATTTAGCGCTGACTGGGAGACAACCCAGAGTTCTTTCCCTTGTTTTTTATTTAATTTTTTGTTTTTGTTTTTTTATTTAATTTTTGTTCCTTTCCCATGCCAGTTTGTCATGCCTGCCGATATATCGAGACTGCTGCTGCTGTCCCAGCTGATACTGTCAAGAAGGAAGAGGACGAATACGCAACCAGGGGAGTGTTATTTTTGTTTACATTGTGTGTTTGTTTTGCATTTTGTTCATTGTTCTAGAGCATTGAGGGCAATGCTTTGGATAAGTATGGGGTGGTGTTATTTAGTTTTTTTTCATTCATCATTGTCTTTTGCATTTATTTTGTTTCGTTTATTGCATATAGTTCGTATTCATGCATATCATTATGTTTTGTGTTTGTGTTGTGTGAATAAGTAGTATGATGAATGTTGACCGATGATGATAGAGTTGTAAAAAAAAAATTTGTTTTTGGAAAATGTTTCTTTTGATTGAACATGAAAAACTGTTGGTTGAATCGTGAATCATCTTAAGCACGCATGTTAGACTGGTGTAGTGTAGCGATGTAATTGATGAAGTTCGTGTTTGCTTGACAATTGCATGACGATAGGTGTTTGTTGATTATGATAGTATCTTTGGATTCCCGATGATTGTTATACATTGCATGTATGATCTTGGGCGTACCTATAAAAAATTTTTGAAATTGTTTTTGTGAAAATAAAAAGTTAATTCCATCCGGGCTTGGACAATGATTGAAATCCTAATCATTCTTCCATAGCTAAGTTTGCGGGTTAAATGGGATTGATGCTCCATCCGGGATATAGACGAGGGGATTGAAATCTGAATCATATCTTATTTATAACTAAGTTTGCGGGTAATTATTGGGCTTATAAAAAAATACCGGGTGCAAAATCCAAAGGTACATAATTAATCTCAAGAAAGTGCATGTTTTTGTTTGGGATTATTGGGATGAAGGAGTGTTGGATTGTGATACTTGCATTGAATTGTCATAGGTCGCTAAGCATTCTTAGGACAGATTCTTTTGAAGTTGCACGAAACTGGATGACATGGAACACACACATGTTTACGTTAAACTGACAGTGTATTGTGAACAATTCTGAAGTTTGAGGTTTTTTTAGTCATTGAAGTTGAAACTTGTCGGAGGCTATGTTGTTCATGATTCATTTTTACTTATATCGTTGTGTGCATATTGTTTTCTCATGTCTTGCTCGAGGGCGAGCAAGGCTTAAGTATTGGGGTGTTGATAAGTGCATTTTGTGTGCATTATTTCATGTTATTTTTATGTTTATTTTGTGTGCATTCATATTGTTTTATGTGTGTGTTTATGTGTTTTAGTTTATGTGTGTGTATTTCACTCCTCGGGTTAATTTTGTAGGAAAATGAATTGTTGAAGAGTGAATTACAGAGCAGCTTTGATCGAAAAATCAAATTTAATTTTAGAATAATCCAAATATTATCTTCGTTGTTCAAAACAAATTTCAAGATGTTTTGAAGCTGCTGTCAAAATTTCAGCTCGATCCGACGTCTAGATCTCAAGATATGAATTTTTCAAAAACATCGCGCGGAGCAAAAAAAATTGACTCGCTCGCGAGAGTCTATGCTCGCTCGAGCAAGCGAGACCTGGACTGAAAAAAAATATATTTGGACAGAGAGTTGCTCGCTCGAGCAAGACCTCTGCTCGCTCTAGCGAGCGTGGCGTGCAGATTCCATATATTTGGAAACTTTTGGTCGAAAAGGATGCTATCTTTTAGAGATCCTTGGACACTTAAATACCGATCCATTCATGAGATTAAGGGTTCCAACACGCAGAGAACACAGAGAAGAGGCGAGAGGCAGCTACGGGCGTGGAGATTGAAGACGCGCCATCAGAGTTTTTCTTCTTTTCTTCTTTTCTTTCTTAATTTTTGTTTGACTATTGTTTTCAATTATTGAGTAGTTTATTTTCAACCAAGACAGCGTGATTGGCCGAATAATTTCATGTAGAAAACTTGGATGTTTGTTTGGGATTTTTCAAAGTTGATTTTATTTTATTGATTGTCAGATTTATATTTGTATTGTGAATAGCCTGATCAACTGTTTTCTTGCATGTTAATCGATTCCAAGTCGACAGAGGAGGTATTGATTTCGATCAATTTGATAATCAACATATTGTAAAACCGACTAGAAATAGAATTCGGTTTCAATGTGTGGTTTGGGTGTCTACTGAATTTTCATAAATATTTAATGCATTCAAATTTGATTAGAATTACGAATGATTAGTTCATCAATATTTGAATATGTTTGATTGTTCTAGAAATTGTCCTTTAAACAAATTAGGAGAATTCCCGTGAATAAATATTAAATCTGAGTCCTGAATCTACATGTTATATGATTTGTTCGGTACCTACGTGTGTCTTGGTTGTCTTTGTTTTAATTATTTTTATCTTCAGTTATTTTAATTCTTATTTTTAAGCAGTTTTTATTTTAAAATTCTTATTTTATTTAAATCAAATTTCTTTTTATGATTTTGTCTAGATTAAGCTAAATAATTAATTCTTGAGAATTGACTACAGTCCCTGTGGGATCGATACTTGGACTCTCTGTCTACTTTACTATTACTTGACCTGGTACGCTTGCCAGTAGATTTATATCACACCGATTTAGCCGGTCAAGTTTTTGGCGTCGTTGCCGGGGATTGTTTAGTTAATATTAGGATAGATTATTTGCTTGAGACTAGAAATTTTTTTTTCTTGCATTATTTTTTTTATTTTTAATTATTAGTTATTTTTTTCTTACGTGTGAGGTACTTGGAGATGGATCATCGACAGGTGTTCACAAGGTTTGGCCAATAATACTCGGAGCCCTTCTATGCTGCTTAGGGGAGATTCAATGATTTGGCTAACAGGTTTAGATGTCATGATTTTTTGAACTACACTCTAGTTCAAATTTTTTATGGTGGTTTGGATGAGCTAACAAGACGTTGGGTAGATTATGGAGCTTTGGCCACTGGCAGTCACTTGTTCAGAAAAGATGAAAATAGTGCGATGCACTTGTTAAATGATATGGCAGATTTCGAATACCATTGGCATTGTGATCCTTCATTGCAGGGTTGGAGTCCCCAATATCCTCCAGATATCTACTCTAAAAATTTTTCAAACCAACCACCGAAGCGTCAAGAAGAGTGTGTAGGGTATTTTGAGGATCATGTGGCTCAGTTGGAGAATCTTTTGTGGCAACAGACAGAGACAAATCAATTCTTAGAAAGCCGTATAAAGTCTGGGAGTCTTTTGGATGAACAGATTGCGCTTCTTAGAGAACCAAATTTGGAGATCTGCCAAGAGAGTGAAGTAACTGAGTCAGCGCATGAAGAAATAATTTTTGAGAAATTTTCTTATGAAGAAGAGCCAATAGTGGACTTGGAGGAGGAAGAAACATACAAGGCTACATATTTTACCTCGTCAATGGTCGTTCCATGTACACCGTTAGAAGATTCTTTCTTGCCATTGACTTCACCTCCAGCATATTCCATCCTCTATGAGCTTCAGCCTAGATTCGGAGTCTCCTTCCAAAAGAAAAAATTCATACCGAGTATTGCTGGACCGACGAGCTTTCCATGTCAATATCATGCCAAGCTTGAGGGCATAGAAAATCAAGACCCATACGTAGAGTCGTATGATTCATACTGTAACGCCCGGAAATATTTAATTTTAATCCGAGAATAATTAATTTGGGAATATTTGGAGTTTTGATTTAAATTCTAATATTCTTAAATTGATTAGGATTGAAATTGAATGAATTGAGTAATTGAGGACTGAATTGCTATTTTGGAAGAGTTGAGGGGCCAAAGTGCAATTAGGGGATTTGAGTGGGACACTTGTTATGTTTAAACCTTGCTCACGTGTGAAACACTAAATTCCATCAGATTTCTCAAAGTTGAAGGAGAAAGAACCGAGAGCAACTTTCCAACAAATCTCCAATTCATTTCTTCTTCTTCAAATTGCTATATCTTGAGCTACGGTTATCCGAATTCGATTTCGAAAGATGTTTTGGAATCCTCTCGACAAGACCTTTGATTTGATGTAAGTTTTTCTGTCTTTCATGTTGGTTTGAGAATTCGAAATGGACAGGGATCAGAAGTTGGAATGAATTTGATGGTTTTGATCTTCTAGCTTTGATGTTCTTGAAGTTTGGTTAAAGAGTGATGTGTATATCATGTCCTTATGATTCCCAGATATGTTTCGATTGATATATACTTGCTGATATGTTGAGTTGAGTTGTTGAACATCTGATATGAATGTTAGAAATGATTTAGAGTTGTTCGGGATCGCCGAAGTAATACCGAAATGCCGTCGAACTCTTGAATCGAAATGATTTGCTATTGTTCTTGGAATCTGAAGTTGTTGAACTATTAGCTGATGATTCCTTGTTTGTTATGCTATGATTTCAGTGCTTGAACATGACATTTCAATTGATTAATCTTGACTTCGAAACCGATAGACGATAGCACAACGTTGGTAGAGTTTCCTTTGGCATTCTTGTTGAAGTTTGGGGTTGATCTTGAGCAGATTTTGAGTTGTGCTTGGTGCTTGATATTGTACAGCTTTTGACAAGTTTGAAGACCTCCTAGACATCATATTTGAAAGGTAAAAGTGGACTACAATTTGATTGGGATTACAACTCGAGATGGTTTGTATCGAGTTCCCTCAATTCACATACTTGTTTGTTTAAGTGCTCTTATGTGCTTTCTTTTGATTACTTGAATAAGTTCTTGATATAATGAATGCCCTGATTATGTTACATGTTGCATTCATCTTGATGATTTATTCCTTTGAGTTTGAAATGAACGGACACGTTCGAATAGACGATTTGAGGGATTGTATATGTATGGCCTGGGTGGTTGTTTGAGTCTAGCATCTGAGCTACATATATAATGGCTTCAAAGTCTAGAGGAGCAAGATAGTAGCCCCACCTCGATAGGGTGTGTCGGTGGATTAGCTATGATATCTTCTTCTTGGGATCCCAATTGATGAATGATGAAAAGAACCTTGTTTCGAAAGCATGCATTGTATTTATTTATATATCATGATTGTGATATTGATTATGCATGTTTAGTTGCTTTTACTGGGAAATCTATTTCTCACCGGAGTTATCCGGCTATTGTTTTGTTGTATGTGTCATTGCAATAGGAGGAAGTGGAACCGGGCAAAGGCGGACTTAAAGAACAAGGGAATGAAATCGATATAGCATAAGGATCCGAGTTAGGAGTTATGTGTGCTGTCATGAAGTTTAATGAGTCTTAATCATGATCATGTTTAAGGATACTTGTACCAAGACTTGTAGATGATTGAATTGTGGTTTTGTTGATGTTTATAGGATTGGAAATATGTTGTAAATCCTTGAATCAACATAAGGTGTCTTGATCTGGATATATGAAAATGTTATTGCATCTTATGAGAATTATGATTATGTTGTAAAGCCTTGGAATGGTTTATTCCTAGCATTAAAAGCATGTTAGAATGCATGGTAGTTGTTATGCTTGATTTCATCATGTCTAGACTTTGGTAGGACATGATCTTGAATCAATCATAGGCATGATCTCGTTTTTGACAGCAGCTGAGCAATTATTTTTTTCTGTTGGTTTAGCTGGCGCACGGGCGAGCTCCTGCTCGCGCGCGCGCGAGCCAAGCCAGGGGACCTCGGTCCCATTGGCCGGCGCGCGCGCGAGGGTGATGCCCGCGCGTGCGCAGTGCAACTTATTTAAAAATTTTTTTTTTTTTATTTTATTATTCTTTTTGTTTAGACTTTGATTATTGTCTAACATGGTTTAATAATGATTAATGAGATTAATGAGAGATTAGAACTCGAGTCATCACAACAGGTGGTATCAGAGCAAGAAAATTCTGGACTTAGATAGACAATGAGTGGGGTAGATCGAGTCATCTGCTTTACTTATTTATGTTTTTTTTTTTATCATGCTATGATTTAATTACGTGATTGAATCACATGTTTTAAATTCTAGCATGATTTACTTTCATGTATTTTATTACAAGATGTTGTATTTATTTTATTTGAAAGTATGATTATGATGATTAAAGATGCATGCTTATTGGACTATCTGAACTAATAGAGGCATGTATCCTGATGAATTATGACATGCTACCTGATTATCTGAATTGATTGGAAGCATGTTTTATTTGAAGAGTATAATTATTTATTTAAGATTGAATCAGAACCGAGTCTTGATCAGAGGTAAGATGATCAGAGGAGGACTGAGATAATTTGATGATTTGGTATCCTAACCATTTTGATGATCAGATATGTCTCGAAGACCAGGCCGACCTCCTCTGAGACCCCATGTTCCTATTTCTCTACCAGAACAGACAGTTCATACTCCACCGACAGTTGTTACACCGATAGTGCCTCAAGCTACTGCCGTGCCGAGTAATGAACAGGGAAGTACGTCAAGAGATATGACTGATATGATAGCAACTCCTATGGAAACACTTCTGAAACGTTTCCAATCCTACAAACCGCCTACTTTGAAAGGTACAGAAAATGCTGTTGAATGCGAGGGATGGCTTGATGATATGGAGATGCTATTTGATTCACTTGACTACGGGGATGAACGGAGAGTTAGATTGATTGGGCACCAGTTGCATGAAGTTGCGAAGAGCTGGTGGTTCACTACAAAAAGAGCTTTGGAGCGTAGAGGAACTGTATTGACTTGGAATGTCTTCAAAACTGAGTTCTACCAACGCTTCTTTCCTGTGTCTTACCGCAAGGATAAAGGGGCTTAGTTTGCAAATCTGAAACAGGGGAATTTGAATATTGAAGACTACGTTGCAAAATTCTCTACATTGCTACGTTTTGCTCCACATGTTGCTGACAGTGACGAGGCTATGGCTGATCAGTTTATCAATGGCCTGAGTCCGGATGTTTTTACACTGGTGAATACAAGGCGACCGAATACCTTTGCTGATGCCTTGAACAGTGCCAAGGGAGCGGAAGCTGGTTTGATACAGCAGCGAGGAGCTTTGTATACCGCACAACCTCCAAGACAGTCAAAACCTGCAGCTCCAATTCCGCAACAGCAACCTTTTCGATTTGAAGGTGGTAGTAGCAGTGGAAAGAAAAGGTTTTTGCAAGCAAGAGGAAAACAGTTTAAGAAGTCTGGGAGCAGTTCTTCGAGTTCCAGTAGTACGAAGCAGAAGTCAGGAGTGTTCTGCAACAGTTGTGGTGGAAATCATCCAACCGATCAGTGCCGAGGTGTATCTGGGAGGTGCCATATATGCCAACAGACAGGTCATTTTGCAAGGGTGTGTCCTCAAAGAAATACTGGACAGGCAAGAGGTGCAGAGTCATCACGATCAGTGGCTCAACCTGGAAGACAGGCCTCTTCTGTTCATTCTTTCCAGCCAGCACATACACAGCAGCAGACTCGACCAGGTGGAAGTCAGGCAGGCAATCAGCCTCAGAGACAGCAGGCTCATGTCTTTGCTTTGACTGAGGAGCAGGCACAGGGAGCACCTGATGATGTGATTGCAGGTAACTGTTCTATTTCTGGTTATTCTGCTTATGTGTTGTTTGATACCGGTGCATCCCATACGTTTCTATCTGCCAAATTTGTTGCATTGCATTCTCTGCCTGTTGAGTCATTACCAGTTGTAGTATCTGTTTCTTCTCCTTTGGGGAGGGGTCTTATCTCGATTCAGATAGTAAAGAATTGTGTACTACAGTATGAGGGTAATGAGATTGAGATTGATTGTTTTGTACTTGGTATGTCTGATTTTGATTGTATTATTGGGATTGATATGCTGAATAAGTACAGAGCTACCGTCGACTGCTTTCAGAAGGTAGTGAGATTCAGACCTGAGATGGCTGGAGAATGGAAGTTCTATGGTAAGGGTTCACGTGCTAAGATTCCTCTTATTTCGGTATTATCTATGACCCGACTTTTGCAGAAAGGAGCGGAGGGATTTCTTGTTTATGCAGTGGATTTGTTGAAACCTAGCCTGAACCTGGCTGACTTGCCAGTGGTTAGTGAATTTGCGGACGTCTTTCCGGATGAGATTCCAGGATTACCTCCGTATCGTGAGATTGACTTCAACATTGAACTGATGCCTGGAACTGCACCGATTTCGAAAGCACCTTATCGAATGACACCAGTTGAACTGAAAGAATTGAAGGAACAGTTAGAAGATTTACTGGCCAAGGGATACATTCGACCCAGTGTTTCTCCTTGGGGAGCTCCAGTACTGTTTGTTAGAAAGAAAGACGGTTCAATGAGATTGTGCATTGACTACCGGCAACTGAACAAGGCTACGGTAAAGAACAAATACCCTTTGCCTCGTATTGATGATTTGTTTGATCAGTTGCAGGGTTTTTCGGTGTATTCCAAGATCGATCTGAGATCTGGATACCATCAGCTGAGAGTTAGGGATTCTGATATTCCTAAGACTGCGTTCAGAACCAGGTATGGCCATTATGAGTTCATAGTTATGCCGTTTGGTTTGACGAATGCTCCAGCTGTATTCATGGCTTTGATGAACCGTGTGTTTCAGAAGTATCTCGATGATTTCGTGATTATATTTATTGATGATATTTTGATCTATTCCAAGAATCTGATTGATCATGCTGAACATCTGAGAACAGTTTTGAAAACCTTACGAGCCGAGAAATTGTATGCTAAACTTTCGAAATGTGAGTTTTGGCTGAAACAGGTTGTCTTTCTTGGACATATTATATCTAGAAATGGTATTTCTGTGGATCCAAGTAAAGTTGAAGCAGTGATCAATTGGGCTAGACCGACATCTGTTCCCGAGATCCGGAGTTTTATGGGATTGGCTGGGTATTATCGTCGATTCATCAAAGATTTTTCTAGTATTGCGAAGCCAATTACTCAGTTAACTCAGAAAAATGCTCCTTTTGTCTGGTCTGAAGCTTGTGAATCTAGTTTTCTTGAGTTGAAGACACGACTGACCAGTGCACCAGTCTTGACGATTCCTTCAGGTACTGGTGGTTTCACTGTTTACTGTGATGCATCTCATCGAGGATTAGGGTGTGTCTTGATGCAGCGAGGACATGTGATTGCTTATGCCTCAAGACAGTTGAAGTCTCACGAAACCAGATATCCGATTCATGATCTTGAATTGGCCGCCATCGTATTTGCTTTGAAGATTTGGCGACATTATCTGTATGGAGAGCAGTTTGAGATTTATTCTGATCACAAGAGTCTGAAGTATCTATTTTCACAGTCAGAATTGAATATGAGACAGCGGAGGTGGCTTGATTTGCTTAAAGACTTTGATTGTGAGATTAAGTACTATCCAGGGAAATCGAATGCGGCAGCAGATGCACTCAGTCGAAAGGTATGTTCTTTGTCCTTATCGACGATTGGTGTATCGAATTTGATTGAAGACTGTTGTCGGTCTGGGTTAGTATTTGATACGAATTATCCACCTCTTCGACTCTATCAAATGAAAGCTGAACCAGCTTTATTGGTAAGAATTCGAGATGCTCAGAAACTTGATCAGAATATACAGAATTCGATTGAGAAAGTCAGATCAGGGCATGTATCTGAATACCGGGTTCGAGATGATCTTCTTTATGTTCACAATCGCCTTGTAGTGCCTGATATTTCTGATGTGCGACAACAACTACTGACAGAGGCGCATTGTAGTCGTTATAGTATTCATCCTGGAGGTAGGAAGATGTATAATGATCTGAAGACTCGATACTGGTGGAAACCAATGAAGTCTGATATCACTGATTTTGTATCTCGGTGTCTGAACTGCCAACAAGTAAAGGCTGAAAGGAAGAAACCGCCTGGCTTGTTACAGAGTTTATCCGTGCCTAAATGGAAATGGGATCATATTTCCATGGATTTCGTGACGAGATTACCTCGATCTTCTAGAGGTTATGATGCTATATGGGTGATTATCGATAGATTGACGAAGTCTGTGAGTTTTATACCTTATCGTATGACGTACAGACATGATCAGATGGCAGAAATTTATGTCCGTGAAGTTGTTAGATTACATGGTGTGCCGAAGTCTATTGTATCAGATCGTGATCCTCGATTTACATCTCACTTCTGGCATAGCTTACAGAGTGCTTTGGGTACTCAACTTCGTTTGAGCACAGCTTATCATCCACTAACAAACGGGCAGTCTGAGCGTACTATTCAGACATTGGAGGACATGTTAAGAGCTGTAGTGCTTGATTTTGGCACGAGTTGGCAAGATTCATTACCTCTTTGTGAATTCTCGTACAACAACAGCTACCAATCGAGTATTGGAATGGCTCCGTTTGAAGCTTTATACGGAAGAAAATGTCGATCTCCTTTGTACTGGGATGATATTTCTGAAGTACCTGATATTGGTCCTGATATGATCCGTGATATGAATGACCAGGTGAAGCTTATTCAAAAACGAATGAAGACAGCTCAAGATAGACAGACGAAATATGCCAACATTCGACGTCGACCTTTGTCTTTTGAACAGGGGGATCGTGTATTCTTGAAGATTTCTCCGTTCAGAGGCACTGTCAGATTTGGCAAGCGAGGGAAGTTGTCTCCACGATATATTGGTCCTTATGAGATTTTGGAGAAAATAGGCAATCTCGCCTATCGATTAGCTCTTCCTCCGGCGTTATCTGGAATACATGATGTCTTTCATGTATCAATGCTTCGAAAGTATCTTTCTGATGAATCTCATGTACTTCAATCTGATGAAGCTGAACTCGACGAGACTTTGAGTTATTTCGAAAAGCCGATTCAGATTCTTGATCGTAAAGAGAAGCAACTTTGTACGAAGACTATTCCACTTGTGAAAGTTCAGTGGAGTCGTCATGGTATTGAAGAAGCGACTTGGGAGACTGAATCAGATATGAGACAACGATTTCCGAAGTTATTTCATTGATGTGAGTCTCCTTTAGTTGTCTGTATCTGATATTTGATTTGATTGGTTGTTATTACTAAGATTTCGAGGACGAAATCGAGTCTTAGTGGGGGAGCATTGTAACGCCCGGAAATATTTAATTTTAATCCGAGAATAATTAATTTGGGAATATTTGTAGTTTTGATTTAAATTCTAATATTCTTAAATTGATTAGGATTGAAATTGAATGAATTGAGTAATTGAGGACTGAATTGCTATTTTGGAAGAGTTGAGGGGCCAAAGTGCAATTAGGGGATTTGAGTGGGACACTTGTTATGTTTAAACCTTGCTCACGTGTGAAACACTAAATTCCATCAGATTTCTCAAAGTTGAAGGAGAAAGAACCGAGAGCAACTTTCCAACAAATCTCCAATTCATTTCTTCTTCTTCAAATTGCTATATCTTGAGCTACGGTTATCCGAATTCGATTCCGAAAGATGTTTTGGAATCCTCTCGACAAGACCTTCGATTTGATGTAAGTTTTTCTGTCTTTCATGTTGGTTTGAGAATTCGAAATGTACAGGGATCAGAAGTTTGAATGAATTTGATGGTTTTGATCTTCTAGCTTTGATGTTCTTGAAGTTTGGTTAAAGAGTGATGTGTATATCATGTCCTTATGATTCCCAGATATGTTTCGATTGATATATACTTGCTGATATGTTGAGTTGAGTTGTTGAACATCTGATATGAATGTTAGAAATGATTTAGAGTTGTTCGGGATCGCCGAAGTAATACCAAAATGCCGTCGAACTCTTGAATCGAAATGATTTGCTATTGTTCTTGGAATCTGAAGTTGTTGAACTATTAGCTGATGATTCCTTGTTTGTTATGCTATGATTTCAGTGCTTGAACAGGACATTTCAATTGATTAATCTTGACTTCGAAACCGATAGACGATAGCACAAGGTTGGTAGAGTTTCCTTTGGCATTCTTGTTGAAGTTTGGGGTTGATCTTGAGCAGATTTTGATTTGTGCTTGGTGCTTGATATTGTACAGCTTTTGACAAGTTTGAACTAGACATCATATTTGAAAGGTAAAAGTGGACTACAATTTGATTGGGATTACAACTCGAGATGGTTTGTATCGAGTTCCCTCAATTCACATACTTGTTTGTTTAAGTGCTCTTATGTGCTTTCTTTTGATTACTTGAATAAGTTCTTGATATAATGAATGCCCTGATTATGTTACATGTTGCATTCATCTTGATGATTTATTCCTTTGAGTTTGAAATGAACGGACACGTTCGAATAGACGATTTGAGGGATTGTATATGTATGGCCTGGGTGGTTGTTTGAGCCTAGCGTCTGAGCTACATATATAATGGCTTCAAAGTCTAGAGGAGCAAGATAGTAGCCCCACCTCGATAGGGTGTGTCGGTGGATTAGCTATGATATCTTCTTCTCGGGATCCCAATTGATGAATGATGAAAAGAACCTTGTTTCGAAAGCATGCATTGTATTTATTTCTATATCATGATTGTGATATTGATTATGCATGTTTAGTTGCTTTTACTGGGAAATCTATTTCTCACCGGAGTTATTCGGCTATTGTTTTGTTGTATGTGTCATTGCAATAGGAGGAAGTGGAACCGAGCAAAGGCGGACTTAAAGAACAAGGGATGAAATCGATATAGCGTGAGGATCCGAGTTAGAAGTTATGTGTGCTGTCATGAAGTTTACCAACAAACCAATTTCTCTGAATACAACCAGTTGTCTTCCTTACCCACATCTGGGGGGGTTACACTACTTACATAATGAGTCTTAATCATGATCATGTTTAAGGATACTTGTACCAAGACTTGTAGATGATTGAATTGTGGTTTTGTTGATGTTTATAGGATTGGAAATATGTTGTAAATCCTTGAATCAACATAAGGTGTCTTGATCTGGATATATGACAATGTTATTGCATGTTATGAGAATTATGATTATGTTGTAAAGCCTTGGAATGGTTTATTCCTAGCATTAAAAGCATGTTAGAATGCATGGTAGTTGTTATGCTTGATTTCATTATGTCTAGAATTTGGTAGGACATGATCTTGAATCAATCATAGGCATGATCTCGTTTTTGACAGCAGCTGAGCCATTATTTTTTTTCTGTTGGTTTAGCTGGCGCACGGGCGAGCTCCTGCTCGCGCGCGCGCGAGCCAAGCCAGGGGACCTCGGTCCCATTGGCCGGCACGCGCGCGAGGGTGATGCCTGCGCGTGCGCAGTGCAACTTATTTAAAAAAAATAAAAATTTTTTATTTTATTATTCTTTTTGTTTAGACTTTGATTATTGTCTAACATGGTTTAATAATGATTAATGAGATTAATGAGAGATTAGAACTCGGGTCATCACACATACTATGGGCGGCAGCCGCTCTTTGATGGTTGCTTCTGCATAGTCGGGCTGTAGACTATAAATTTAGCGCTGACTGGGAGGCAACCCAGAGTTCTTTCCCTTGTTTTTATTTAATTTTTTGTTTTTGTTTTTTTATTTAATTTTTGTTTCTTTCCCATGGCAGTTTGTCATGCCTGCCGATATATCGAGACTGCTGCTGTCCCAGCTGATACTGTCAAGAAAGAAGAGGGCGAATACGCAACCAGGGGAGTGTTATTTTTGTTTTTATTGTGTGTTTGTTTTGCATTTTGTTCATTGTTCTAGAGCATTGAGGGCAATGCTTTGGATAAGTATGGGGGGGTGGGGTGGGATGGGGTGTTATTTAGTTTTTTTTCATTCATCATTGTCTTTTGCATTTATTTGGTTTCGTTTATTTCATATAGTTCGTATTCATGCATATCATTATGATTTGTGTTTGTGTTGTGTGAATACGTAGAATGATGAATGTTGGCCGATGATTATAGAGTTGTAAAAAAAAATTTGTTTTTGGAAAATGTTGCTTTTGATTGAACATGAGAAACTGCTGGTTGAATCGTGAATCATCTTAAGCACGCATGTTAGACTGGTGTAGTGTAGCGATGTAATTGATGAAGTTCGTGTTTGCTTGACCATTGCACGACGATAGGTGTTTGTTGATCATGATAGTATCTTTGGATTCCCGATGATTGTTATACATTGCATGTATGATCTTGGGCATACCTATAAAAAAATTTTGAAATTTTTTTGTGAAAATAAGAAGTTAATTCCATCCGGGCTTGGACAATGATTGAAATCCTAATCATTCTTCCATAGCTAAGTTTGAAGGTTAAATGAGATTGATGCTCCATCCAGGCTATTGACGAGGGGATTGAAATCCGAATCCTATCTTAGTTATATCTAAGTTTGCGGGTAATTATTGGGGCTTATAAAAAAAATACCGGGTGCAAAATCCAAAGGTACGTAATTAATCTCAAGAAAGTGCATGTTTTTGTTTGGGATTATTGGGATGAAGGAGTGTTGGATTGTGATACTTGCATTGAATTGTCATAGGTCTCTAAGCATTCTTAGGGCAGATTCTTTTGAAGTTGCACGAAACTGGATGACATGGAACACACACACGTTTACGTTAAACTGACAGTGTATTTTGAACAATTCAGAAGTTTGAGGTTTTTTTAGTTGTTGAAGTTGAAACTTGTCGGAGGCTATGTTGTTCATGATTCATTTTTACTTATATCGTTGTGTGCATATTGTTTTCTCATGTCTTGCTCAAGGGCGAGCAAGGTTTAAGTATGGGGGTGTTGATAAGTGCATTTTGTGTGCATTATTTCATGTTATTTTTATGTCTATTTTGTGTGCATTCATATTGTTTTATGTGTGTGTTTATGTGTTTTAGTTTATGTGTGTGTATTTCACTCCTCGGGTTAATTTTGTAGGAAAATAAATTGTTGAAGAGTGAATTACGGAGCAGCTTTGGTCGAAAAATCAAATTTAATTTTAGAAATATCCAAATCGGATCTATAACGTTCAAAATAAAGTTCAAGTTGTTTTGAAGCTGCTGTCGAAATTTCAGCTCGATCCAACGGCTAGCTCTCAAGATATGAATTTTTCAAAAACATCGCGCGGATCAGAAAAATTGACTCGCTCGAGCGAGAGTCTATGCTCGCTCGAGCGAGCGAGACCTGGACTGAAAAAATATATATTTGGACAGAGAGTTGCTCGCTTGAGCGAGACCTCTGCTCGCTCGAGCGAGCGTGGCGTGCAGATTCTATATATTTGGAAACTCTTGGTCGAAAAGGATTCTATCTTTTAGAGATACTTGGACACTTAAATACCGATCTATTCATCAGATTAAGGGTTCCAATACGCAGAGAACACAGAGAAGAGGCGAGAGGCAGCTACGGGCATGGAGATTGAAGACGCTCCATCAGAGTTTTTCTTCTTTTCTTCTTTTCTTTCTTAATTTTTGTTTGACTATTGTTTTCAATTATTGAGTAGTTTATTTTCAACCAAGACGGCGTGATTGGTCCGAACAAATTCATGTAGAAAACTTGGATGTTTTTTTTGAGATTTTTCAGAGTTGATTTTATTTTATTGATTGTCAGATTTATATTTGTCTTGTGAATAGCCTGATCAACTGTTTGCTTGCATGTTAATCGATTCCAAGTTGACAGAGGACGTATTGATTTCGATCACTTTGATAATCAACATATTGTAAAACCGACTAGAAATAGAATTCGGTTTCAGTGTGCGGTTTGGGTGTAAACTAAATTTTCATAAATATTTAATGCATTCAAATTTGATTAGAATTACGAAATATTAGTTCATCAATATTTGAATAGGTTTGATTGTTCTAGAAATAGTCCTTTGAACAAATTAGGAGAATTCCCGTGAATTAAGATTAAATCTGAGTCCTGAATCGACTACATGTTACATGATTTGTTTGGTACCTACGTGTATCTTGGTTGTCTTTGTTTTAATTATTTTTATCTTCAGTTATTTTAATTCTTATTTTAAGCAGTTTTTATTTTAAATTCTTATTTTATTTAAATCAAATTTCTTTTTATGATTTTGTCTAGATTAAGCTAAATAATTAATTCTTGAGAATTGACTACAGTCCCTGTGGGATCGATACTTGAACTCTCTGTCCATTTTACTATTACTTGACCTGGTACGCTTGCCAGTAGATTTATATCACACCGATTTAGCCGGTCAATGGTACATATATGCTTGTTGTACAACAACCGTGATCACGGGAACCCCATGTGCTCATACGATACGATATGATATGTTTACCACAATTGCATGTATCTCATCACCCTAAACGACAAGTTTTATGTTACGTCATGTTATGGAAGTGTATTGAGTTCAAGTTTTACATATGATGTTTTTATGCATTTTCTTGCTGAGTCTTTAGACTCTTTATACTTGAATGGTGCATGTAATGAGACTATCGATGATTACATTGATGAGTATGGAGTCGGGCATGAAAAGGAGCCGACGGTCGGGCCTGTGGGAGATGCATGAGCACTGTGTTTTTAGAACAGTTTTATCGTGCACCTTTTACTGTTATATTAGTTGGAAGAGAAACAAGTTTTATCTTTACTTATGTTAAATGTTGTTGGTTTTGTTGGTAACTATTTCATTTTGTTGATTTAATTGCCCGGTTCCATTTTACAAGGTTAAGTGATTTAATTATTTTTATAAT
Source organism: Henckelia pumila (assembly GCF_033568475.1). Lineage (NCBI taxonomy): Eukaryota > Viridiplantae > Streptophyta > Magnoliopsida > Lamiales > Gesneriaceae > Henckelia > Henckelia pumila. Next base: position 200,977,466 of record NC_133121.1, read on the forward strand.
GGATAAAACATTATTAAGGAATTTTTATATGACCTAACAGACCAAGAAATCATATCCAGAATGACAAAAAATGGTTAGTAGGCTATTTTGGTTCGGGTGGGTTCGGAAGGACTGAACTCAGTTCGGAAGGTCCGAACACTTTGGAATGTAAGTTTGAGTTCGGAAGGTGTGGGAGAGATTGGAAAGTCCGATCCCACGATCGGATCATCCGAACTCATGCAGATTGTGCCCCTCGTTGTCAAAGAGTGACACATTCCATAGATTGGAACGTCCGAACCCGATCGGAGCGTCCGAACTGGCATGCATGCGCATGTCCCTTATGCAGGATCGGAACGTACGATCTAGAGATCGGAGCTTCCGATCTCCGTCTATTTATATAGGGTTTGAGATCACATTTTGAGCACCCATTCACCAACTCTCTCTCTCGATTCTATGTAGTTTTATGGTTTTTCCAGCCATATTTGGAAAGGAGCGAGCCTTGGCGAGGTGTCCCGGAGTCGTAGCGGAGTTGTGCCAAATTTCTGGATCTCCCTTTCTTGGTTAAGGTTGATTAACCAAGGTATCACTAGTACTTCGTCTTGGGGCTCCAAGTTGGCCGATATAATAACATGATCACCACGTCTCTATGACTTAAGAGCTCCAAGGATAGCCACACAAAAACTCGAAACACTTGGTCTTAAGGGCTCCAAGGATAGCCTCACAACTCAATAAACTCAGCTTCTCACTCGAGTATACACGACTTTGATTTTCAAGCACTATACAACTCGATTACACAAATGTATTTGAGAGACTCGAAATATTCTTAGAAAGCTTTGAATGATCGCTCAAATGATGTTTGAATGGATGAGAGAATTGTTGGATGAGTTGTATTTTCAAATAGCCTCGGAAGTGCTCTATTTATAGTGCTGAAACGGGTGATATCGGAGATTCTGATCCAAGCATCGGAGCTTCCGATCATATTCAAATTCAAATTCAAAATTTTTGGCGCTGTGTAGAGATCGAATCTTCCGAACTATACATCGGAGCTTTCGATCGGCGGCATTAAATACATTGTTGTGCAAAAGTCTCCGAAAAAATCCTGTCATTGCCGTAAAAGAGATCGGAACTTCCGATCTGGGAACGGAGCTTACGAACGGGTACCTTCGCAGTTTCCGAACTTCTTTCGAAGAATAAAATATTGCTGGAAAATTATCGGAACTTCCGATCTCGGATCGGAGCTTCCGAACATGTAAAAATGCTAGTTCCAAATTTGCTTCCGAAGCTTTAAATAATCACAAATATTTATCATAGCTTCCTGACCGCTTAATTCGATATTTACTAGCAAGTGCACTAGGTCAAGTAATAGTAAAGTGGACAAAGATCCAGATGTCAAACCCACAGGGACTGTATAATTATGAATACCAAAATATGATTATTCCTACTTAATCTAGATTAATGGATAATTTTAAACTAAGAAATTAAATAGCAAATAAAATTTAACTCAGTAAAAACGCAGAAAAGATTTTGGATTAAAATTCAATTTGGGAAAAGCTCTATCAAGGACTCACGTAGGTACCAGACAATTTATGTAACAAGTAGTCAATTCAAAACTCAGATTTAATCTTAGTTCACGGGAATTATCCTAATTTGTTCAAAGAACTATTTCTAGAACAATCAAACCTATTCAAATATTGACGGATTAATCTTTCGTAATTCTAATCAAATTTGAATGCATGACGAACAGTGAAAATTCAGTTTACACCCAAACCGCACATTGAAACCGAATTCTATTTTTAGTCAATTTTACAATATGTTGATTATCAAAGTGATCGAAATCGAAACCTCCTCTGTCGACTTGGAATCGATTAACATGCAAGAAAACAGTTGATCAGACTATTCACAAGATAAATATAAATCTGATAATCAATAAAATAAAATCATGTCTGAAAAATCCCAAACAAACATCCAAGTTTTCTACATAAATTTGTCTGGCCCAATCACGTGGCCTTGATCGAAATAAAAACTACTCACGAACCAAAATCATGATTCAAACAATGTTTTAATCATGACCTAAAAATAAAAATAAGAAAAGAAGAAGAAACAAGAAATCTTCTCTCCCAAGTTGTAGTAGACTCCCCCTGCATTCTCTGCGTGTTGGAACCCTTTAATCTGATGATTAGATTTGTATTTTTATGCCCAAGGGTCTTCAAAAGATAGCATCCAATCCGAGCAAGAGTTTACTTTTTAAAAAATTTAGTATGTGTCGCTCGCTCGAGAGAGCACAAGTCTCGTTCAAGCGAGACACTTTCTGTCCCGGGAGTTTTTTTTCTCGCCTCGCTTGCTCGAGCGAGAATAGCCTCTCGCTCGAGCGAGAAACATTATCTCTCGATGTTCACTCCTTTGCTCGCTCGAGCGAGCACAGGTCTCGCTCGAGCGAGACACTTTTTGGAAAATATCCTTTCTCACAGGCTCGCTCGAGCGAGCATAGCCCTTCGCTCGAGCAAGCGAAGTTCTGTCCAAAAATCATGATTTTCTCGAGTTTTCCTACAAAACAGACCAGGAAGAGTATTATGCAGATAAATGAATTAAACATGCTAAAACTAAATAAAACAATAACAAAAACATATGAATGCATGAAAAACAAACACAAAAATATGCGTATGAAACACAGTTATCACTTCCAAACGGTGATCGGAGCTTCCGAATTGGTCCTTCCGTACATCTTCCGAACAATTTTCCGAAATGGTTTCCAAAGTGTGCTCAATATTTTCTTTAATCTTTTAAATTGTGATCAATTTTATTTAGAGATAATTTTCTAACATCGGTAAATTCCTCACTTAAAACTATTAGTAATTTTTAACCTAGTTTTGTAATCATAAAAATATATATTTTGAGATAACATTAATCTCACAACATGAGATTTGTATGTGTTTAAGGCGTAACAATCTCTATCTTTTTTATGATCACAAAACTTGGTTAAATAGAATAAATAAGTACACATTAAAGGGACATGAATAACATAAATTTATGAAGTGTACCTCCCTCTTTATTAAACAATTAAGTTTTCAATATTTAATTTTAACCAAATTTATTTAACCAAATTTATTCTACCCCTTTTTGCGATAACCAAAAGCTGTAAAAATTAAATAAACAAGGCATATAATAAAGAGAAATTTCATTAAACAAAAATATTACATAAGTTGAAAAACTAAAAATTTAAATACAGCAAATAAAATCTAAGAGTCTTCATTTGGCCGCGGAGGATGAGACATGACGTGGTCAAAGCGAGACTCCAAAGAAGCAACTCAAGAAGTCAACTTAGCTATAGAAGCAGTCGTCTCAGCGTGATTGCTTGCAATGGTGTGCTCAAGGCGGGTGAAGCACTTAGAGAAGCGATCAAAAGAAAATTGGTTTTGTGGAGTAGGAGGAACATTTGGTGAAAAAGAGGGAATATCCGCCATATTTAAAATAGGCGGAGAAGAATGAGGATCAGAAGAAAAAGGAATATCTTTGGTAGGAGTCCCAGTAAGAAACCACTTTACTTGGATAGAAGGATGTCGAGATGAAAAAGGAATGAAAAAATCAGTAATTTGACTGTATTTGGAAAATACACGACTAGGATCATCAACCCAACAAGAAAAGATACGATGCCAAGATAAGTCCATCATAGTGATAGAAGCGTGATCAAAAGTATGACTAGGTTGAATGGACTCATGGTCCAGATCCACAAATTCAACATCAAAGTGAAATTAAATGCAATTAATGAAGCGAGCAAAAGGAAGACATAAATATCGAGATATTTTCAAGTGGAGAGGTCTCCATTGCGAGGTATTAACTATGTAATTAGTGATGAGTTTTTGAATGATTTGAAAATCAGGACAAAGATGTTTGAGATTAAGTTGACGTTAGCAACAGTGGGAGGAAGACCGAGAATAGCAGAAAGAGCCTCTACACGATCAAAAGATGGATTGTTTTGAGGCCATCACTGAGAGAAGATATTATCTAGTCCGTTCCGAGGAAGATCGAACCAATTCAAAAGATCAACAGATGAAAATCAAATGTGCCGGCCTTGAACAACTGTGGCAACATAAATACCGTCGCTTCTCAGTATAAGTTCAAGGTTGGCATAGAACTAGCGAATGAGAGTAGGAAAAATCAAGTCGGGAAAAGAGGGTTGGAAATAGGATTCGATCCCATTGTTGAAACGTGATGAGATTCAACAATAAGAGATGAGATTGGGCTAGGTAATTAGTGTGTAAGAGACGGCCCGATAGGATAGGTCGAGTATGGTAATCATCGGGTATAGGAAGAGAAATAGGGGTAGATTTGGATCATGTGGTTGGGCATCGAGACAACGTCAGGTTCGAAGACTTGGACCCGAAACATTGGTATTGCGCCTAGAAGACATTTTATGCGATCATGGACAGCTCTAATGCGGATCATGTTGCGGAGATAGTTTGAGATCCATTGGAGTTGCCATATGGAACAATTACAAGGCGTCGAGCTAGACAATTCAAGGAAGCTATTCAAAATATGATGCTAAATTATCAAGGGAGCGATGAAATTCTTGGAGTTTGTTTCGGGGAAAGTTTTAATGTACTGGAGGTGTGCACGGAGGAGGCGAATAGAAAATCTCGCGCCCCAATGGAAGAAGCTCCCGCTCAAGCGCGAGCCCATAAAAAAGAAGAGGCCGTTTTCGAACGCGCTCCAATGTGACATATCTGCGTCCCATCACGGCTTTTCTGCGCCCAGCGCATGTCAGCGATTATACACACTCAGGTGTTTTGTGTGTGCGGGATTTTGATAGTATTTTAATATCTTGCTTATTTTAAGTGTTTTAGTTTGTCAGGAAACTTTTTCATTATATCTTTTGATATTTTTTGCATTATTTTATATCTTTTTTAGTTGTAATATAAATAGACATATACATTCATTATTAAAATACAAGATTTTCATTATTGATTGTTATCAGTCTAAAATTATCTCAAGAATTTTATTGAAGCTTTGACTTTGTTCAAATCAAACTTATCAAAGTTTTCAACTTTGTGACGTTTGTTAATTTTTATTCATTGAAGATTGTCAGATTCAAGTTATCTGAAGGTCTCCTTGAATTCAATTGTTTCGTAATTTTTGTTGTTAATCGTTTATCAATTAAATGTTGGAATTCAAAAATTTATCCTTTGTTTTTCTGTGTGAATTTTACTTGTTTCAAAAAGATCGAAAACTTCTATCGAGTCTTTTGTTTAATTGATGTGAGGGCACGATTTGGATTATTTTCGTGTTTTCTTTTCATTAATAAACCATATTCATATCATTTGGTATCGGAGAACAAGGTTCTTTGAGACAAGTAAGTATCGTTTCAATAATCTTTGTTCTTATCTGTTTTTCGTTCTTCATATTCGTTCTTCATCTAAATCTATTCTTCTTTAAGTCTTTGTTGTTTTTATCTTCTTGCCCAAGTTTTGTGTCTTGTGATACAAGTTATCAAAAAAATTATCTGTAAAAAAAAAAAGAGGACCGAAATTTTCTTTTTTAAAAAAAGTTGAGAAGCAAATAACTTGTGGCAAAATTACAATCTTGTGGCTTAGTTCATCCTTGGGTGCAAGTCTAGTTGATTATCCATAAGTCATTTTCACTTGTTTTTGATCAATATTTCGTGAAGTCAATTTTCCGGCGTCTACAAGTTTTTAACTTGAGGGTTTGATATTTACTCTACAAAGAAAATCCTACCATATATTTGAGTGAAAAAAAATTAGAGTGTTTGAGTGATTCGTTTGGAGTGAGTTCTGGGAACTTGGGTGAGGATATTTTATTAATAATATTTTTTTGCAGGTACAATGAATCCTAATAAAAAAGTAGGGGAAAATTCAAGCCAAGGAATTTTCAAAGCTCAAATGGAGGCGTTGGTGGGACACATGACTAGGATGATGTGGTTGGAGTTGGAGCCACTACATGAGAGAATGAGTAAGTTGGAGGAGAGTAGTAGTAGTGGGAGTAAGAGTAAGAATAAACAAGATATGGATGATTTTGATGGTGAGGGTGATGAGAGCCATGATGATGATTGGGAGAGAGAAAGGCGAGGACATGGGGTTGCTAGAATAGGCGAGAAGCGATGAGAGGAAGATATATTGATGGGGGTAGATAGGATGGGAATATTAGCAGTATTAAGATGAAAATTTCGGCGTTTCATGGGAAGTCTGATCCAGAGGCATATTTAGAGTGGGAAAAACATGTACAGTTCGTGTTTGACTGTCATCGCTATTCTGATCTTAAGAAAGTGAGGGTGGCAGTGGTGGAGTTTGTGGATTATGCATTAATCTGGTGGGATCAGCTTGTTATCGCTAGGAGGAGGTGTGGTGAGCGGCCTATTGAGACGTGGGATGAAATGAAGCGGGTCATGAGAAAGAGGTTTGTGCCTAAACACTATTATTGTGAGATGTTTAGGTGACTGCAGACCTTGAAGTAGGGTTCTAGGAGCGTGGAAGACTACTTCAAAGAATTGGAGACCACGATGATCCGAACCAATATCGAGGAGGACAGTGAGGATACGATGGCACGTTTCATGTGTGGGTTGAATAGGGAGATCCAAGATCAAGTGGAGCTTTGTCACTGCTTTGATCTGGATGAGATGGTGCAGACAGCCATGAAAGTGGAGCAACAACTCAGCGGAGAGGAGCTGGTTGAGCTACATCAAGTGGAGGGTCGTCGACTTCTTGGCGTCCAAACGTTGCAAAACGGGTGTAGTGACCCATAACCAAATAAGGCGATTAACAGATTAATCATGATTAATTAATTAATTAATCATAAGACCGATCGGAAGCACCGATAGAAAGATCGGACGCTCTGATGCGATCGAACGTTCCATCGACAGGATTGGACGCTTCGATTTGTCTAGGGATTATGTCATCATTAACATCAACAAGGTGACGTCATTGCTTGCATCATGGATGGGACATCAGACGATCCGATAGGTGATCGGATGCTCCGTTTGCGATCGAACGTTCCGATCAGAAATCGGACGGTCCGATCTCCGTCAATATATAGAGGTTCTGAGGCCTCATCTGGGGTGCACCAAATTCCTCTCTTCTCTATAGCTTCTAGCTTTCTTATTCAGATCTAGGGAGTTATAAGCGTTCTATTGGAAATCTAGAAGTAGCGAGCGATCCCGGCATCGTAGCGGAGCTGTGCCTAAGTTTTGAGGAAATCGACAGATAAGGGCTGACAACGGACGCATGTATAAATTTGGCATCGTAAAAATATTTAAGAGTATGGAATATCTTAGTTAAGACTTTTAGAGCTTAATTAGTGATGCATGAGTATTTTCATTGTACTCGCATTAGCGTGGACTTGTAGGTGTGGGATCTAGACAGGTGTGCTAGGATTTGGCCTCCAGTATTAGAGGTACGTAAGTACTGACCGAGATAACCGACATGATATATATGCTTATATGTTGCATTTTTATGTGCTTTGTATTCTATGTTTTACCGCTTTAACACATGCATATTTTATACTAGACTACATCTCATTAGAGGTGGGTCATTGACAGTCTCCATAGGGAGCATGCATCTCATTTTGGACTCGAGTCAGGTATTGACAATTTTCATATGAGACTTGTATCCTGTTTTGGATTCGGGTCAGGTTGGGGAGTGTGAGACCTCGGTTCTAAACAACTAATCTCGGACTAAACAACAATTAAGCAACCAAGATTAAAGCAATAAATATTTATTTATTTTTAAACGCCTCGCGCTCGCGCGAGATGCACCCCTCGCGCGCGCGCAGGCTACGCCTCCATAACCTCAGCTGAAGGTTCACGCCCGCGCGAGATGCAAATCTCGCGCGCACGCGGGCTAACGAACCCGAGCCCCTAATGATCCTCGCGTGTGCACGAGATCCATTCTCGCTCGCGCGCGGAAGGCCTGGGCAGAAAATAAAAACAAGAATAACATTGCTTCCGCGCTCGCTTCCAACATGCATTCAAATACATACACAAAACGGGGTGTAGAGAATACACGCAATATCAAAACACGCTTTCATAAAGACTAAGATCAACAAGAAGTCTAGATCGATAAAATTCCAAACATGCTTTGATTCTAGACTATGATCCGAATACAGAACAAGTTCGAATTACAATGCATAACAAGTTCGAGTTCTAACATGCTTCAATCTTAAACTAGATAAACATGCTGATTCGACTTCTAAACCAAGTCCCACCACTAACTCTCCCTCTTGTTGCTAACCAGGTCTTCGGTGACTTGATCCTGCCCTACCTGTTGCCAAGTACACATACAAAACAAAGCAACAACCGGATAACTTCTGTGAGAAAGATATTCCAAGTAAAAGCAACATAAAATGTAAATCAACGACAAACATGCTTTCAAGGCAACAACATAATCAATATCAACATAATAAAATGCATGTCTTTAAATTGAGATATCAAATCTGATAGACGAGGGATTGATGCTGTGCTTTTGGGATCCTGAGGTGGTGCCACGTATCCCACTCCCCTAGACTTTGGTGCAACTATAAGGAGTATGATGACACTAGGTGAACCTCTAGACCCAGGCCACTCACAGTATAGCTCCCAAAATGTCTAAACAAAAAGGGCTGTTCTGCCCGCTGAAATCAAAGGTTTGGCTCAAGATGAATGCATAAGGAAAATAAAGCATAAGCCACATAACAAGAATTCAATCAACAACAAAATACAAGTTCCACAGGCTAGAACAAGTATCAATGCAAGTACGTGATTTTAAGGGAAAACTCGAGAACCAACTGTCCCGAGTATGATATCCCGCTAACGATGACTGCTTTTACCTTTTAATGCAATAGCTCCAACTCTGGGTAAGCTACAATAAAAGGTTATATCAGAAACTAAGCAACCTCACAACAACAACGGCTTAAGGTAATCTCTTTACCATTCTTCGTCCAACTCTTTGACGATCGAATGCTGTCAACACCGGGCTCGACAACTCCAAACGAATCTGTACGGAGACAAAAGATGATCAACAATGACGATCAAACTCAATAGCCAAGTTTCAACAACTCGAAACGGTTCGAAATCTCAAAAACTCAAACCGGCGGCATAACGGCTAAAAACTGAACAAACCGAAAATGCAGACAGCAGTACAACAACGATACTAACTCATATCAATGCTAAAACCACAATAAAGGCTCAAACCCAACCAATCTCAAAACTATATTTTCGAAAACAGACTTCCAAAAATCATAACAATTCTGAACGTCGCTCTATTTCAAAATCGATAGATAATAAACGATCAGAACTCTGCCAAGAACAACATACTCGAAACTCAATTGAATCTAACAACATCCAAAAAAATAGAATATATCTAATTGTAGAACAACTTACGATATAACGGAGCTCTCGCTGCAGTGATCGCTAAAATGCCTTCAGAATTAAATTCCAACGGCCGGATCGAGCTCGGACTGAATTTCCAAAGCTTGGAAAAGCTTGGAGGCGTGAAAATGGAGGGGAGACGGCTTGGGGAAGGTGATGAGGAGAATGACCAAGTCAACCAAGTGTAGATAATATATAAAATCAAATATTTGCGTTTTAGTCCCTTAAATTTCAAAAAATTGAAAATAGACCCTGATCAAAATCAAGTCGGCTCTTGAACTCTAAAATCTTCGATTAACTCAAATAAGCTCAATTAAGATAAAATCGGGGCGTTACAATTCTCCCCCTCTAAGAAGAGATTTCGTCATCGAAATCAATAAGAATCACAACTCATAAGATAGAAAAAATAAAACTAAAGACAGTAAGAAGAACTCACGTCATCATGTCAGATTCTGTCTCCCAAGTCGCTTCCTCGACTCCGTGATGGCTCCACTGCACTTTCACCAACGGAATCAACTTGGTTCTGAGCTGCTTTTCTTTCCGATCGAGGATCTGAATTGGTCGCTCGAAATACCTTAGAGTCTCGTCAAGCTCGGCTTCGTCAGGCTGAAGAATATGAGAAGGATCTGGATGATACTTCCGCAGCATAGAGACGTGAAAAACGTTGTGAATACCAGATAAAGACGGAGGAAGTGCAAGTCTATAGGCATGATCGCCTAACTTCTCGAGAATCTCGTACGACCCGATGAATCTCGAAGATAACTTCCCTCTCTTACCAAATCTTACAGTTCCTCTGAAATGAGAAATCTTAAGGAAAACGTGGTCTCCCTGCTCGAAACTCAGAGGTCTACGTCTGACATTCGCATATTTTGTCTGTCTATCCTGTACTGACTTCATTCTTGTTTGAATGATCGTACAAAGCCTCAAATGGCGCCATACCGATACTCGCTTGGAAGCTGTTGTTGTAAGAAAACTCGACAAGAGGCAAAGAATCTTGCCAAATAGTGCCAAAGTCTAGCACTACTGCTCGAAGCATATCCTATAACGTCTGTATAGTCCGCTCTGACTGTCCATCGGTCTGAGGATGATAAGTTGTACTCAGATGCAATCGAGTACCAAGTGCTTCCTGAAGACTGTGCCAAAAGTGCGAAGTGAATCTAGGGTCTCGGTTTGAAACGATCGACTTCGACACACCATGCAATCTCACAACACTGCTAACATACAACTCAGCCATCTGATCGTGACGATACGTCATCCTGTACGGAATAAAACAAGCAAACTTCGTCAATCGGTCAATCTGTAACACCCCGTTTTTATCTTAAATGAGTTTATTAGAGTTAATCGAAGATTACAGAGTTCTCGAGCCGATTTGATTTTGATCAGGGTCCTTTTTGTAAATTTTGGAAATTTTAGGGACTAAAATGCAAATATTGTTTTTGATATATTATCTGCACTTGGAATTGATTGGGAAAGTCTTCATCTTCCTCTCCAAACCGATATCCACCATTAGAGATGCCTCAAACCCTCTTCAAGCTTTCAAAATCCAGTCCGAGCTCGATCCGTCCGTTAGAAATTAATTCTGAAGGCAGATTAGCAATCACTGCAGCGAGAGCTCCGTTATACCGTAAGTATTTCTCCGATCGGATATGTTTTGTTTTTCGGAGGTTGTTAGAATCGCTTTAGATTCTAGTATGTTGTTCTTGGCGGAGTTCTAATCGTTTATTATCTGTCGGTTTTGAATTAGAGCGACGTTCGGATTTGTTATGATTTTTGGAAGCCATTTTCAAAAACTTGGATTTTGAGATTGATGGGGTTGCCTTGTTATTGTTGTTTTGGGCATTGTTACGAGGTTATATCGTTATTGAACTGCTGTCTGCATTTTCGGTTTGTTCAGTTTATAGCCGTTATGCCATCGGTTTGAGTTTCGAGATTTCGAACCCTTTGATTTGTTGCACTTTGGCTCGTGAGTAATCGTTGTTGTTGATCATCTCTTATCTTTTTACAGATTCATTGGAGTTGTCGAGTCCTGTGTTAGCAACATTTGATCGTCGAGTTTTGGACGAAGAACGGTAAAGAGACTTCCTTGAACCGTTGTTTGTTGTTTAGGTTGTATAGTTGTTGATACAATCTTTTTTTGTAGCTTGTCTGGAGTTGGATCTACGACATTGAAAGATAAAAGCAGTCATCGTAGAGGGATAGCATACTCAGGACAGTTGGTTCTCGAGTTTCCCTTAAAATCACATATTGCATCGATACTGGTTCTAGTTTATGGAACCTGTATTTTTTTAATTATTTGAATGAATTATATGGTTAAGTTCCTTTTGTTCCCATATGCATTCATATTGAGCCAGCACTATTGTTTCGATGGGCAGAACAGCCCTTTTGTTGGACGTTTGGGAGCTATAGTCGAGTGGCCTAGGACGTAGTTGTGGAGCCTAGTGCTAGCATACTCATTATAGTTGCTCAAAGTCTAGAGGAGTGGGATACGTGGCACCACCTCGATTGGGAGAGTCGGTGAGTCGTCACGTTATCTCATCCTCGGGATCCCAAAAGCACAGCAGCAATCCTTTGTTTATCAGATTTGATATCCCGGTTTAAAGACATGCATTTCATTATGTTGTTATTGATTGTGTTGTTGTCTCGAAAGCATGTTTATTGTTGTATTACTTTTTAAATTGCTTTTACTGGGATTATCATTCTCACCGGTTATTCGGCTGTTGCTTTGTTTTGTATGTGTACTTGGCAACAGGTGGGGCATGAACAAGTCAGAAGAGACATGGTTAGCTCCGAGGGAAAGATGTAGAAGTGAGACTCGGTTTAGAAGTCGTGTCAGCATGTCTACCTAGTGTTTTTGGAACATGTTTTAGATATCGAACTTCATCGTTATGTTGTTGTTGCATGTCCTCTACTTTGAACAATTGTTGAACTCCAGAATTTTATGTACTAGTTGGAAGAATTGAGTTGTAATGCATGTTTATGTTTTGAAGCATAGAATGGCTTGAATGACATTGGTTAGCCTTGCTTTTGTGTTGTTATGATTATTGTTGGATTGAGTTTGAAGGAAAGGCATTCCATGTTCTGAATTTTTCTGAGCAAGGGGGTGCGCTGGATCCTAGGTTATTGGAGGATCGAGCGCGGCCCCTGTGATTTCTGAGACAGAGAGTTTCAGAAAATGGTGCGCTCGATTTTGGCTTTTTTTCGGATCGAGCTCGACACCCTGCTTTTTTCTCGGCAGAGAGTTTATAATTTTGGTGCGCTCGATCCTAGACTTTTATAGGATCGAGCGCTGTACTGTTCATTCAAAAAAAAAATTTATTTCTTCTTGTTGCCTTAACTTATAGAAGGTGCATGATAATTGTTTATATTATCTTAAGAATAGAAGATTAGAACCGAGACCTCACATTAAGTGGTATCAGAGAGTTAAGATTCTTGGTTGAACTAGAGTAAGCGGGTAGATCGAGTCTGCGTGTATTGGCTAATCGCATGTGTTTGAATTATTTTAGCTGTATAATTATTTCCATGCGAGCATGATTTATTGTTGAGAATTATTTGAATTACATGGTTATGTGATTTACTTTTATAAAGCATGATCTACTTGAGATATAACTGCTTATGTTATCGACTGGTATCCGGTTTTTCTGAGCGGTTGTAGAGGGGCACCAATTGTAGCGATTGAGATATCTTGTGCCCTAACCTTTGTTATTCAGATGGGTCCTTGTCGAGTGATAAACAGAAACACACCGCCAGTTATCCCTGCGACTGAGCAAGCTAGCACTGAAGTTGATCAGTTGGATGCTTCAGCAACATCTATGGAAACCTTGCTGAAGAGGTTTCAGTCGTTCAATCCGCCGTTATTGATGGGTTCAAAAAATCCAGTTGACTGCGAGAGTTGGTTGGATGATATTGATCAACTGTTCGATTCCATTGATTACACAGATGACCGCAGAATCAGGTTAGTCATTCATCAGCTACGTGGGGTTGCTAAGAGCTGGTGGATCATGACAAAGAAAGCAATGGAGAGTAGAGGTACGGAAGTTACTTGGACTCTTTTTAAATCTGAATTTTATAAGTTATTTTTCCCTATCTCGTATCGCAAAGATAAGGGAGCAGAGTTTGCCAACCTGAGGCAAGGGAATCTGAACATTGAAGAGTACGTGGCTAAGTTTGATAGTCTGTTGCGTTTTGCACCGCTAATTTCCGGAGATGAAGAAGCTAAGGCAGATCAATTCATCAATGATTTGAACCCCGACGTCTTCACGTTGGTAAACACCAATAGGCCTAACAACTTTTTGGATGCCATGAATCATGCAAAGGGAGCAAAAACAGGCTTGTGGAGGCAAAGAGGTAACCAGGTAGCACCTCAGCAACAGAGGCAGTATCAGAACCCACCATCTCAGTATCAGAATAAGCCACCGCAGCATCAGAACCAACAGAAAAGGTATGAAGGTGGAAACAGTGGGGGAAACAGAAAAGATCAGTACAAAGCAAGAGGTAAACAGTTCATGAGGCAGGGGAACAGTTCTTCTAGTTCCAGTGGTTCGAAGCAATTCGGTTCAGGACAGAGTTCTGGATCTTCAGCCATGTACTGCAGCAAGTGTGGGGGAATACACTCACCAGATCAGTGTGTGGGAGTCTTTGGTAATTGTAACACCTGTCAGTAACCGGGACACTTCTCTAAGGTGTGCCCTCAGCGTAGCAGAGATAGAGCTCAGAGTGGAAGTTCATCTCGACCTGCAGCTCAACCCAAGAGGCAGTCTTCTGCAGTGAACTCTTTCCAGCCTCAGCAGCAAAACAGACAGGGAGGTAACTCTAGTGCGAACCAGCCTCCGAGACAGCAAGCACGTGTCTTTGCTCTGATAGAGGATCAGGCTCAGGCAGCACCTGATGATGTTATAACAGGTAACTGTTCAATTTTTGGTTATTCTGCTCATGTCTTGATTGATACGGGTGCTTCCCATTCCTTTATCTCTGAGAAATTTGTGTTATTGCATGCTTTTCCAACTGAATTGTTGCCTACAGTAGTAGCTGTTACTTCACCTTTGGGTGGAGAAATTGTTTCTGTCAGACTAGTCAGGAACTGTGAACTTTGTTTTGAGGGGAATTTGTTAGAATTCGACTGTATTGTGCTTGGGTTGTCAAATTTTGATTTTATAGTTGGTATAGATGCTTTGACCAAGTACAGGGCAACAGTTGATTGTTTTCTGAAGGTTGTCAGGTTCAGACCTGAAATGGCAGACGAGTGGAAATTCTTTGGTAAGGGTTCTCGATCTAGAATTCCTTTGATTTCAGTGTTATCTATGACTCATTTGCTACAGAGAGGTGCAGAAGGATTTTTGGTTTATGCGGTTGATGTACTGAAATCTAGCCCAGCTTTGGTTGACTTACCAGTGGTTAGAGATTTTGCTGATGTGTTTCCGGAAGATGTTCCTGGATTGCCACCTATTCGAGAGATCGAATTCAGCATCGATTTGGTGCAAGGTACTCGACCTATTTCTAAAGCTCCTTATCGTATGGAACCTATTGAACTGAGAGAGTTGAAGGAGCAACTTGAGGATTTGATTGCCAAGGGATACATCAGACCTAGTGTATCACCTTGGGGTGCTTCTGTTCTGTTTGTTCGGAAGAAGGATGGTTCTATGCGGCTTTGTATCGACTACCGTCAGTTGAATCAGGCTACAGTTAAGAACAGGTATCTTTTACCCTGAATAGATAACCTTTGTGATCAGCTACAGGGTTCTTCTATCTATTCGAAGATTGATCTGAGGTCAGGCTATCACCAGCTGAGAGTGCGAGAGGAAGATGTTCCTAAGACCGCATTCAGAACGAGGTATGGTCACTTTGAGTTTATAGTCATGTCGTTCGGTTTGACTAACGCTCCAGCGGTTTTTATGGGTTTGATGAACCGTATCTTTCAGCGTTATTTAGATGAGTTCATCATTATCTTTATCGATGATATTCTTATCTACTCGAAGAACCGTACTGACCATGCAGAGCACTTGAGGACCGTACTGCAGATTTTGCGAGTTGAGAAGTTGTTTGCCAAGTTGTCTAAATGTGAATTCTGGTTAGATCGAGTTGTCTTTCTCGGTCATATTATTTTTGAAGATGGGATTTCTGTCGATCCGAGCAAGATTGAAGCGGTTATGAATTGTCCTAGACCGACATCAGTACCTGAGATCCAAAGCTTCATGGGTTTAGCTAGTTATTATCGCCGATTCATCGAGGGTTTCTCGTCTATTACCAAGCCTATTACCCAGCTGACTCAGAAGAATGCGCCTTTTGTCTGGACTGCAGATTGTGAGGCTAGCTTTGTTGATCTGAAGAGGAGACTGACCAGTGCTCCGATTCTTTCTATTCCAAAGGGTACTGGAGGTTTCACAGTCTATTGTGATGCTTCTAACCAAGGCTTGGGTTGTGTTCTTATGCAGCATAAGCATGTGGTGGCGTATGCATCGAGGCAGCTAAAACCGCACGAGACTCATTATCCGGTTCATGATCTTGAACTAGCTGCGATCGTCTTTGCTCTGAAGATCTAGCGTCACTATCTTTATGGTGAGTCTTTCGAGATCTTTTCTGACCATAAGAGCCTTAAGTACTTGTTTTCACAGGCAGAGCTGAATATGAGACAGAGAAGATGGTTAGATTTGTTGAAGGATTTCGACTGTGAAATCAAGTATTATCCGAGAAAGTCGAATGCAGTTGCAGATGCCTTGAGCCGAAAGCTATGTTCTTTATCTCTTTCTACTATTGGTGTTTCTCAGTTGATCATGAAAAAGTGGGTGCCCGGTTAGCCAACTTGTGGCTAAGGGCTTTTATGACTCTATGTAAAACAATCTTTTGTTTAATATAATTTACACTTTTATAATGGTATTGACTTTATCTTTCTTCATATTGTTATATTATGATATAATATTGTTGTTTTGATAAAGACCTTGAATATATTATAGTGTATGTATGATGTGGTAGCGCATGGGGATGGCTATCATGAAACACATCTTATAGTCACTGTATATTCTAAATTGTTCCTAGTCAATTGAGCCGTCCGCAAATAAGGATAAGGATCGCTCGAGATTGAGACTAGCATTTGCGATGCCGAGTACCACGTTTCATTGGTATGGAACATAGAGATGTTCAAAACATGCAAATGGATATTCATATGATGAATGATCGAACTACCCTTTTCGGACTTTCCAAGTGGTTATCACTTATCGAGTGGATAAAATCCGCGGTTTTGGTTGTACACCATTAGTCCTTATTACTTGAAACATCATTGAGACTCTATATGCTAGTACTGTACTTTGACTCGTTTACCAACTCTATTGGGGTCATCAGGTGTCGAGATTGGGTACAGTTACGACACATATAGGAGTCGATGCTTTGTTGTCAAGGATTCACCACATACTTGCGAGTGTGGATATCCTATGCGATCTGAGGAGATATTAGTGTGACGAATCTCTGGCCAGAGTACATGATGTGTTTTAGGTTAATGAGTTTTCCTAGTAACACATGCAATGTCACTATTTGATCTCCAAGATGTTATGCATAGTTATCGAATCTCGAACGACTCTCGATATACCAATGGTTGTTGATTCGATCGGGATATATGGTTGAAGGGATCGTACTGTACGCTAACCAAAATCTACTGGTTCTTGTAGGCACTATCAGTAATACCTAGAAAATCATGGGGCGATGTTGCTAGACGCTCTTACCATGATTCGATGGGTAAGTCGGAAATTGTTGTTCCGAGTCACAAGGAGTTGTGAGCCCACGGCTAGCTGTATTCCTGAACCATTGAGGGTTACACAAGTAATGGATTACTAAAACCCCGTAGAGATAGTTAAATTTAAAGATTTAAATTTAATGAAAGAGAAGTTGGACTTCTTAACTAAAGGGAGTGAGATTTCCTAAAATGACATAGGGATGGGCATTTTTGGAAATCATTGAATTCGGATTCATAAAAATTATCTTGACTTTAAAAGATGCAGAAATGGTTTCTGTGCACATTGGTGAAATTAGTTTATCAATCAGAGTCACGATGAATTTTATATTAATTTCTATAACAACGGGCTTGGCTTGTTGGGCTTAAGTTATGGATTGTAGGCTTTAAGGAGTTAGAGTCCTGATACAATTATAACTAAAAATTATCTATAAATAGAGGTGTTGGGTTCGAAAATCAACTACATTGTGTCTTATAATTTTCGAACACTGCATAAATAATTCTAAGGGATTTTTCGAAAATTCCTTGCTCCTTTTGAGAAAATTCGGATTGTGATTTTTGTGAAAAATTACAATTCTGAATTAACAGATCATATCTGTTTATTCTCTACGCAAAACTTCTGATTGATTTCTAGTGCAGTCAATCAGAGGGTTTCTGTTTTCTGTTTGTGGACCTTATTCCGGTGATTGATCGTGACGCCATCAGTTCACGGGATTTACAAGAAGAGCAGATTAAATTCTGTTGGAGTCCATCATCTCGTTTCGAGATTTAAGGTAAAACATTAATTGTGATTATTTGTTTTACTTGTATGAATTTAATCGTAAAAGTTTTGATACCCAGATAAGGAATCGTTTCATATTAATAAAAATAAATTTTTTTAAACTTCCGTTGCACCGGGTATCAATTCTAATTGATTTGAACACCGTTTTTCAACAATGGTATCAAAGCCAGGTTGCTCAGATCAAACGATTAAATTAATCGATTGTACAAAATTTTTAAGCCTCATTTTTGAAACAAAACAAATTTTTTTAAAATCAAAATTTTGACGGGCAAAACACGAGCAGCGATGTGATCGTTGCCCAGCGCTGCGCACGGCGCTGCCCAATGGGCAGCGACGGGCTGCCCAGCCCGAGCCCCGGTCGGGGCACGGGCTGCCCGGGATTGTCCCGGGCAGCCCGGAAAATTAAAATTTTAATTTTTTAAAAATTTTGAATTTTTGATATTCTAGTGTTTGATCCGATCGAAAATTGTTTTTGATTGGATCACGAGGCATCGGATCGAATTGTTCGAGTCCGAAATTTTTTAAAAATTGATTTTTGGATAAATTTGAATTTTTGGAAAATTTATAAATTTTATTAGTTAAATTGAATTTTATAAAATTAATTATTTTGGTACAATTGATGATAAGATATGATCTTATGGATAGATAAGATAAAATATGATTTTATCTTTTAAATTATGATGTCATTGCATGTTTATCCAATTATTTAATTATTGAATTAATTAATGGATAAAGGATGATCGATTGTCATGACCAATATTTTAGGTGTATGTTAGGTGATTTACATTTGTCTTATTGTTGTTGGTGTTTATTAATGGTCTTGGTTTGTAGCCCAATATGATTGTCATATGTAATAAAAGTGGGCCTAGTTTATGGCCCGTTTCCACCCCTAAAAATGTATCACATATTTGTCATCGAAATTTATTGTAAATTAATTAGACGTAGTGGGAGACAAAGATTTGAAGAAATGGTGGGCCCAGCAGACAATGAAGACCAAAGAAATGTAAATTGGAAGCACAATGTAATAGGATTGCATTGCATACTTGCATAACACCTAGGATTGGACTTAGACTCGTGATTGGCAATCACGGGTCGAATAGTTAATGGGATCGATCATCCTTTAATAATATATTATATTATTGATGTATGCATGTTTAGACAAAATTGTATGAATCCCGCAAGCATACATATATTTGCATGATGAGACAAATTTTCAAAAATAAAATCCCTCATTTTAAATATGATTTAAAATTGATATCAAGATAAAAAAAATGGAATTTTAAATATTGTTTAAATATTCCTACCTTCCATCAACGATCAATGTATGTGATGTTACCCGCGGATACGGTCCGGCTCATATTATTGGAGGGGCCCGTTCGTCGGAAAGCTGTACATTGGATCGACACATGTTGTAAGTTGGGTGGAACTCCCATGGGATTGGCTCATATTATTGGGGATCCACATGGCAACCGTCCATCACAACTTAATATTGATGGGTCATCTTGACATGTCACAATAAACGGCGTCATATTATTGGGCAATTATTGGACATGAGGTAAAAACATGGAGGTTTCTTTGGAAGCAATTGGGCTCTACCTTTTGAAAATTATGGTTGGCTGATATTATTCGGGACTATAGTTTGTCAATTGGACTACATGTTCCCACTAAAGAAAATGTTTCTCGTTTTCACTAGAGGGTGGTTAAATCGTCAAAATAGTGGGAGTGTGATTCATAAAATAAAATTCGCCATATTTTATGTCTTAGTAAATTAATTAAACAAATCACTAATTATTGTCTGTTTCCTTTTCAGTATTTCATTACTATGAATTCGCGTAATCCACTACTCTCAATTCTCGATCAAAACAAGTTGATTGGCGCTAACTATACGGAATGGTTCCGTAAGTTAAAAATCATTCTAAATTCGGAGAAGGCTTTCTACGTCTTAGAGAAGCGTCCTCCGAAGGAAGCCCCGGCTAACACTAGTCCGGAAGAGTTGAAAAAGCTTGACGATTGGTGGGACCATGATGTCAAGGCAAAGTGTTATATGCTAGCATCAATGTCTGATGAACTCCAGAGGCGATTTGAGGATGCGGTGAATGCTGCTGACATTCAAAGCGCACTCAAGGAACTTTTTGAAGCTCAGTCAAGGGCCGAGAAATTTGCGACTGTCAAAGAGCTCATGACATGCCGCATGCGAGATGGGACTTCGGTCCGTGAGCATGGGGTACACATGATTGGGCTCATTGAAAAGTTGGTAAAACTCGAACTGACATTAGAGCATGAACTCAATGTGGACTTGTTGCTTCTTTCACTTCCTTCGTCGTTTGACGGCTTTGTGATGAACTTCAATATGAACAAGATAGAGGCCACCCTTGAAGAGATGGTCAATATGCTTGTGACTTATGAAGCCATACTAAAGAAGGATAAACCGGTACTCTTGGTTGGCTCCTCTTCTAACTCTAAGAAAGGACCAAGTGGAAAGGGTAAGAAACGTTCTGCCCCGCCCAAGAAGATTGTACCAAATAAGAAGGGAAAGGCTAAGGCTTCAATTGGAATAAAAGATGAAAACGTTTGCAATTACGGCAAGAAACCCGGTCATTGGAAATGTAACTGCAAGGAATACCTCGAACAGTTGCGAACTGCAAAGGGTATGTTTTACATTGAAATAAATGTTTCGCTTAATACTTCTTCTTGGGTATTGGATACCAGATGTGGATCTCACATTTGCAATGATTTGCAGGTGATGACAAAAAGTCATAAGCTAAGGATGGGTGAGACCCAGCTAACGCTCGGGAATGGTTCTAGAGTCAAAGCCAAAGCTATAGGAGACATTTATTTAGTTTTGCAAAAAAAATTTAAGTTATTTTTTAGAGATGTTTTATATGTTCCGGATTTGGTCAAAAACATTATTTCTATTTCTATGCTTGTTAGAGATGGTTTTTCTTGCAATTTTGTAAATAGGATTTGCAATATTTTTACAAGAATGAATGTTTGATTGGAAATGGACAACTTGAAAATGATCTATATAGCTTAAAATTAAAAGACGTTCCAATTAATTATGTTGATAAACCGGTAACAACAATTAAAAGGAAGGACGATAGTCAAAACCCGGCAAACCTTTGGCATGCTAGGCTAGGTCATATTTCCTCAAGGAGGATGAACAAGCTAGTGGGAGAGGGCATGTTTGATATGTCTGATATTAACTCTCTACCTACTTGTGAGTCCTGCCTAAATGGAAAAATGACTAAATCTCCTTTCAACGGGAAACCTGAGCATAGTCAAAATCTGTTGGATTTGATCCATACAGATGTTCGCGGTCCATTTAGGATTGGTACTAAATGTGGCAACACCTACTTCATTATCTTTACTGATGATCATTCTAGGTATGGGTATTTATATTTAATGAAATATATGTCTGAAGCATTTGAAAAGTTCAAAGAATTCAAGGCTGAAGTAGAAAACAAATTAGGTAAAAGTATTAAGGCACTTCGATCGGATCGAGGTGGAGAATACTTAAGTACCGAGTTTTTGGACTATCTAAAAGAGAATGGGATTCTCTCTCAGTGGACTCCTCCTATGACACCTCAGCTTAATGGTGTTTCGGAGCGTCGCAATCGAACTTTGTTGGACATGGTTCGATCCATGATGAGCTTCACTGAGCTCCCACGTTCGTTTTGGGGCTATGCGCTTGAAACGGCGCTATTGTTGTTAAAAAACGTCCACACTAAATCAGTAAATAAAACACCATACGAGTTATGAAATGGCAAAGCTCCTAAGTATTCGTACTTGCGGATTTGGGGATGTCCTGCTTACGTGAAGCAGACAGTGGGAGATAAGTTGGATAGTCGATCCTCCTTATGTTATTTTGTGGGGTATCCGAAGAATTCAATTGGATATTATTTCTATCATCCTAATGGAACAAAAGTGTTTGTTTCAAGGAATGCCACCTTCTTGGAGAAGGATTTCTTATTGTTGTTTTGATAAAGACCTTGAATATACTATAGTGTATGTATGATGTGGTAGCGCATGGGGATGGCTATCATGAAACACATCTTATAGTCACTGTATATTCTAAATTGTTCCTAGTCAATTGAGCCGTCCGCAAATAAGGATAAGGATCGCTCGAGATTGAGACTAGCATTTGCGATGCCGAGTACCATATTTCATTGGTATGGAACATAGAGATGTTCAAAACATGCAAATGGATATTCATATGATGAATGATCGAACTACCCTATTCGGACTTTCGAAGTGGTTATCACTTATCGAGTGGATAAAGTCCGCGGTTTTGGTTGTACACCATTAGTCCTTATTACTTGAAACATCATTGAGACTCTATATGCTAGTACTGTACTTTGACTCGTTTACCGACTCTATTGGGGTCATCAGGTGTCGAGATTGGGTACAATTACGACACATATAGGAGTCGATGCTTTGTTGTCAAGGATTCACCACATACTTGCGAGTGTGGATATCCTATGCGATCTGAGGAGATATTAGTGTGACGAATCTCTGGCCAGAGTACATGATGTGTTTTAGGTTAATGGGTTTTCCTAGTAACACATGCAATGTCACTATTTGATCTCCAAGATGTTATGCATAGTTATCGAATCTCGAACGACTTTCGATATACCAATGGTTGTTGATTCGATCGGGATATATGGTTGAAGGGATCGTACTGTACGCTAACCAAAATCTACTGGTTCTTGCTGGCACTATCAGTAATACCTAGAAAATCATGGGGCGATGTTGCTAGATGCTCTTACCATGATTCGATGGGTAAGTCGGAAATTGTTGTTCCGAGTCACAAGGAGTTGTGAGCCCACGACTAGCTGTATTCCTGAACCATTGAGGGTTACACAAGTAATGGATTACTAAAATCCCGTAGAGATAGTTAAATTTAAAGAGTTAAATTTAATGAAAGAGAAGTTGGACTTCTTAACTAAAGGGAGTGAGATTTCCTAAAATGACATAGGGATGAGCATTTTTGGAAATCATTGAATTCAGATTCAGAAAAATTATCTTGACTCTAAAAGATGCAGAAATGGTTTCTGTGCACATTGGTGAAATTAGTTTATCAATCAGAGTCACGATGAATTTTATATTAATTTCTATAACAACGGGCTTGGCTTGTTGGGCTTAAGTTATGGATTATAGGCTTTAAGGAGTTAGAGTCCTGATACAATTATAACTAGAAATTATCTATAAATAGAGGTGTTGGGTTAGTAAATCAACTACATTGTGTCTTATAATTTTCGAACACTGCATAAATAATTCTAAGGGATTTTTCGAAAATTCCTTGCTCCTTTTGAAAAAATTCAGATTGTGATTTTTGTGAAAAATTACAATTCTGAATTAACAGATCATATCTGTTTATTCTCTACGCAAAACTTTTGATTGATTTCTGGTGCAGTCAATCAGAGGGTTTCTGTTTTCTGTTCGTGGACCTTATTCCGGTGATTGATCGTGACGCCATCAGTTCCTGGGATTTACAAGAAGTGCAGATTAAATTCTATTGGAGTCCATAATCTCGTTTCGAGATTTAAGGTAAAACATTAATTTTTTTACTTGTATGAATTTAATTGTAAAAGTTTTGATACCCAGATATGGAATCGTTTCATATTAATAAAAATAAATTTTTTTAAACTTTCGCTGCACCGGGTATCAATTCTAATTGATCTGAACACCGTTTTCCAACAGTGGTATCAAAGCCAGGTTGCTCAGATCAAACGATTAAATTAATCGATTGCACAAAATTTTTAAACCTCGTCTTTGAAACAAAACAAATTTTTTTAAAATCAAAATTTTGACGGGCAAAACACGGGCAGCGATGTGATCGCTGCACAGCGCAGCGCCCAGCGCTGCACAGGGCAGCGCCAATGGGCAGCGACGGGCTGCCTAGTCCGAGCCCCGGTCGGGGCACGGGCTGCCCGGGATTGTCCCGGGCAGCCCGGAAAATTAAAATTTTAATTTTTTAAAAATTTTGAATTTTTGAAATTCTAGTGTTTGATTCGATCGAAAATTGTTTTTGATTGGAACACGAGGCATCGGATCAAATTGTTCGAGTCCGAAATTTTTTAAAAATTGATTTTTGGATAAATTTGAATTTTTGGAAAATTTATAAATTTTATTCGTTAAATTGAATTTTATAAAATTAATTATTTTGGTACAATTGATGATAAGATATGATCTTATGGATGGATAAGATAAAATATGATTTTATATTTTAAATTATGATGCCATTGCATGTTTATCCAATTATTTAATTATTGAATTAATTAATGGATAAAGGATGATCGATTGTCATGACCAATATTTTAGGTGTATGTTAGGTGATTTACATTTGTCTTATTGTTGTTGGTGTTTATTAATGGTCTTGGTTTATAGCCCAATATGATTGTCATATGTAATAAAAGTGGGCCTGGTTTATGGCCCGTTCCCACCCCTAAAAATGTATCCCATATTTGTCATCGAAATTTATTGTAAATTTATTAGACGTAGTGGGAGACAAAGATTTGAAGAAATGGTGGGCTCAGCAGACAATGAAGACCGAAGAAATGTAAATTGGAAGCACAATGTAATAGGATTGCATTGCATACTTGCATAACACCTAGGATTGGACTTAGACTCGTGATTGGCAATCACGGGTCAAATAGTTAATGAGATCGATCATCCTTTAATAATATATGATATTATTGATGTATGCATGTTTAGACAAAATTGTATGAATCCCGCAAGCATACATATATTTGCATGATGAGACAAATTTTCAAAAATAAAATCCCTCATTTTAAATATGATTTAAAATTGATATCAAGATAAACAAAATGGAATTTTAAATATTGTTTAAATATTCCTACCTTCCATCAACGATCAATGTATGTGATGTTACCAGCGGATACGGTCCGGCTCATATTATTGGGGGGGCCCGTTCGTCGGAAAGCTATACATTGGATCGACACATGTTGTAAGTTGGGTGGAACTCCCATGGGATTGGCTCATATTATTGGGGATCCACATGGCGACTGTCCATCAAAACTTAATATTGATGGGTCATCTTGACATGTCACAATAAACGGCGTCATATTATTAGGCCCTTATTGGACATGAGGTAAAAACATGGAGGTTTCTTTGGAAGCAATTGGGCTCTACCTTTTGAAAATTATGGTTGGCTGATATTATTCGGGACTATAGTTTGTCAATTGGACTCCATGTTCCCACTAAAGAAAATGTTTCTCGTTTTCACTAGAGGTGGTGAAATCGTCAAAATAGTGGGAGTGTGATTCATAAAATAAAATTCGCCATATTTTATGTCTTAGTAAATTAATTAAACAAATCACTGATTATTGTCTATTTCCTTTTCAGTATTTCATTACTATGAATTCGCGTAATCCACTACTCTCAATTCTCGATCAAAACAAGTTGATTGGCGCTAACTATACGGAATGGTTCCGTAAGTTAAAAATCATTCTAAATTCGGAGAAGGCTTTCTACGTCTTAGAGAAGCGTCCTCCGAAGGAAGCCCCGGCTAACACTAGTCCGGAAGTGTTGAAAAAGCTTGACGATTGGTGGGACCATGATGTCAAGGCAAAGAGTTATATGCTAGCATCAATGTCTGATGAACTCCAGAGACGATTTGAGGATGCGGTGAATGCTGCTGACATTCACAGCGCACTCAAGGAACTTTTTGGAGCTCAGTCAAGGGCCGAGAAATTTGCGACTGTCAAAGAGCTCATGACATGCCGCATGCGAGATGGGACTTCGGTCCGTGAGCATGGGGTACACATGATTGGGCTCATTGAAAAGTTGGTAAAACTCGAACTGACATTAGATCATGAACTCAATTTGGACTTGTTGCTTCTTTCACTTCCTTCGTCGTTTGATGGCTTTGTGATGAACTTCAATATGAACAAGATAGAGGCCACCCTTGAAGAGATGGTCAATATGCTTGTGACTTATGAAGCCATACTAAAGAAGGATAAACCGATACTCTTGGTTGGCTCCTCTTCTAACTCTAAGAAAGGACCAAGTGGAAAGGGTAAGAAACGTTCTGCCCCGCCCAAGAAGATTGTACCAAATAAGAAGGGAAAGGCTAAGGCTTCAATTGGAATAAAAGATGAAAACGTTTGCCATTACTGCAAGAAACCCGGTCATTGGAAACGTAACTGCAAGGAATACCTCGAACAGTTGCGAACTGCAAAAGGTATGTTTTACATTGAAATAAATGTTTCGCTTAATACTTCTTCTTGGGTATTGGATACCGGATGTGGATCTCACATTTGCAATGATTTGCAGGTGATGACAAGAAGTCGTAAGCTAAGGATGGGTGAGACCCAGCTAAGGCTCGGGAATGGTTCTAGAGTCAAAGCCAAAGCTATAGGAGACATTTATTTAGTTTTGCAAAACAATTTTAAGTTATTTTTGAGAGATGTTTTATATGTTCCGGATTTGGTCAAAAACATTATATCTATTTCTATCCTTGATAGAGATGGTTTTTCTTGCAATTTTGTAAATAGGATTTGCAATATTTACAAGAATGAATGTTTGATTGGAAATGGACAACTTGAAAACGATCTATATAGCTTAAAATTAAAAGACGTTCCAATTAATTATGTTGATAAACCGGTAACAAATATTAAAAGGAAGGACGATAGTCAAAACCCGGCAAACCTTTGGCATGCTAGGCTAGGTCATATTTTCTCAAGGAGGATGAACAAGCTAGTGGGAGAGGGCATGTTTGATATGTCTGATATTAACTCTCTACCTACTTGTGAGTCCTGCCTAAAGGGAAAAATGACTAAATCTCCTTTCAAAGGGAAACCTGAACATAGTCAAAATCTGTTGGATTTGATCCATACAGATGTTTGCGGTCCATTTAGGATTGGTACTAAATGTGGCAACACCTACTTCATTACCTTTACTGATGATCATTCTAGGTATGGGTATTTATATTATATGAAATATATGTCTGAAGCATTTGAAAAGTTCAAAGAATTCAAGGCTGAAGTAGAAAAAAAACTAGGTAAAAGTATTAAGGCACTTCGATCGGATCGAGGTGAAAAATACTTAAGTACAGAGTTTTTAGACTATCTAAAAGAGAATGGGATTCTCTCTCAGTGGACTCCTCCTATGACACCTCAGCTTAATGGTGTTTCGGAGCGTCGCAATCGAACTTTGTTGGACATGGTTCGATCCATGATGAGCTTCACTGAGCTCCCACGTTCGTTTTGGGGCTATGCGCTTGAAACGGCGCTATTGTTGTTAAACAACGTCCACACTAAAGCAGTAAATAAAACACCATACGATTTATGAAATGGCAAAGCTCCTAAGTATTCGTACTTGAGGATTTAGGGATGTCCTGCTTACGTGAAGCAGACAGTGGGAGATAAGTTGGATAGTCGATCCTCCTTATGTTATTTTGTGGGGTATCCGAAGAATTCAATCAGATATTATTTCTATCATCCTAATGAAACAAAAGTGTTTGTTTCAAGGAATGCCACCTTCTTGGAGAAGGATTTCTTATTGTTGTTTTGATAAAGACCTTGAATATACTATAGTGTATGTATGATGTGGTAGCGCATGGGGATGGCTATCATGAAACACATCTTATAGTCACTGTATATTCTAAATTGTTCCTAGTCAATTGAGCCGTCCGCAAATAAGGATAAGGATCGCTCGAGATTGAGACTAGCATTTGCGATGCCGAGTACCACGTTTCATTGGTATGGAACATAGAGATGTTCAAAACATGCAAATGGATATTCATATGATGAATGATCGAACTACCCTATTCGGACTTTCCAAGTGGTTATCACTTATCGAGTGGATAAAGTCCGCGGTTTTGGTTGTACACCATTAGTCCTTATTACTTGAAACATCATTGAGACTCTATATGCTAGTACTGTACTTTGACTCGTTTACCGACTCTATTGGGGTCATCAGGTGTCGAGATTGGGTACAATTACGACACATATAGGAGTCGATGCTTTGTTGTCAAGAATTCACCACATACTTGCGAGTGTGGATATCCTATGCGATCTGAGGAGATATTAGTGTGACGAATCTCTGGCCAGAGTACATGATGTGTTTTAGGTTAATGGGTTTTCCTAGTAACACATGCAATGTCACTATTTGATCTCCAAGATGTTATGCATAGTTATCGAATCTCGAACGACTTTCGATATACCAATGGTTGTTGATTCGATCGGGATATATGGTTGAAGGGATCGTACTGTACGCTAACCAAAATCTACTGGTTCTTGCAGGCACTATCAGTAATACCTAGAAAATCATGGGGCGATGTTGCTAGACGCTCTTACCATGATTCGATGGGTAAGTCGGAAATTTTTGTTCCGAGTCACAAGGAGTTTTGAGCCCACGGCTAGCTGTATTCCTGAACCATTGAGGGTTAAACAAGTAATGGATTACTAAAACCCCGTAGAGATAGTTAAATTTAAAGAGTTAAATTTAATGAAAGAGAAGTTGGACTTCTTAACTAAAGGGAGTGAGATTTCCTAAAATGACATAGGGATGGGCATTTTTGGAAATCATTGAATTCAGATTCAGAAAAATTATCTTGACTCTAAAAGATGCAGAAATGGTTTCTGTGCACATTGGTGAAATTAGTTTATCAATCAGAGTCACGATGAATTTTATATTAATTTCTATAACAACGGGCTTGGCTTGTTGGGCTTAAGTTATGGATTGTAGGCTTTAAGGAGTTAGAGTCCTGATACAATTATAAATAGAAATTATCTATAAATAGAGGTGTTGGGTTCGAAAATCAACTACATTGTGTCTTATAATTTTCGAACACTGCATAAATAATTTTAAGGGATTTTTCGAAAATTCCTTGCTCCTTTTGAGAAAATTCAGATTGTGATTTTTGTGAAAAATTACAATTCTGAATTAACAGATCATATCTGTTTATTCTCTACGCAAAACTTCTGATTGATTTCTAGTGCAGTCAATCAGAGGGTTTCTGTTTTCTGTTCGTGGACCTTATTCCGATGATTGATCGTGACGCCATCAGTTCCCGGGATTTACAAGAAGAGCAGATTAAATTCTGTTGGAGTCCATAATCTCGTTTCGAGATTTAAGGTAAAACATTAATTGTGATTATTTGTTTTACTTGTATGAATTTAATCGTAAAAGTTTTGATACCCAGATAGAGGCCACCCTTGAAGAGATGGTCAATATGCTTGTGACTTATGAAGCCATACTAAAGAAGGATAAACCGGTACTCTTGGTTGGCTCCTCTTCTAACTCTAAGAAAGGACCAAGTGGAAAGGGTAAGAAACGTTCTGCCCCGCCCAAGAAGATTGTACCAAATAAGAAGGGAAAGGCTAAGGCTTCAATTGGAATAAAAGATGAAAACGTTTGCCATTACTGCAAGAAACCCGGTCATTGGAAATGTAACTGCAAGGAATACCTCGAACAGTTGCGAACTGCAAAGGGTATGTTTTACATTGAAATAAATGTTTCGCTTAATACTTCTTTTTGGGTATTGGATGCCGGATGTGGATCTCACATTTGCAATGATTTGCAGGTGATGACAAGAAGTCGTAAGCTAAGGATGGGTGAGACCCAGCTAAGGCTCGGGAATGGTTCTAGAGTCGAAGCCAAAGCTATAGGAGACATTTATTTAGTTTTGCAGAACAATTTTAAGTTATTTTTGAGAGATGTTTTATGTGTTTCGGATTTGGTCAAAAACATTATATCTATTTCTATGCTTGATAGAGATGGTTTTTCTTGCAA
This sequence comes from Henckelia pumila, assembly GCF_033568475.1. Taxonomy (NCBI): domain Eukaryota; kingdom Viridiplantae; phylum Streptophyta; class Magnoliopsida; order Lamiales; family Gesneriaceae; genus Henckelia; species Henckelia pumila. The sequence goes on from NC_133121.1 coordinate 201,007,052, forward strand.
TTTTGTAAATGAGATTTGCAATATTTACAAGAATGAATGTTTGATTGGAAATGGACAACTTGAAAATGATCTATATAGCTTAAAATTAAGAGACGTTCCAATTAATTATGTTGATAAACCGGTAACAACAATTAAAAGGAAGGACGATAGTCAAAACCCGGCAAACCTTTGGCATGCTAGGCTAGGTCATATTTCCTCAAGGAGGATGAACAAGCTAGTGGGAGAGGGCATGTTTGATATGTCTGATATTAACTCTCTACCTACTTGTGAGTCCTGCCTAAAGGGAAAAATGACTAAATCTCCTTTCAAAGGGAAACCTAAACATAGTCAAAATCTGTTGGATTTGATCCATACAGATGTTTGCGGTCCATTTAGGATTGGTACTAATTGTGGCAACACCTACTTCATTACCTTTACTGATGATCATTCTAGGTATGGGTATTTATATTTAATGAAATATAAGTCTGAAGCATTTGAAAAGTTCAAAGAATTCAAGGCTGAAGTAGAAAACAAATTAGGTAAAAGTATTAAGGCACTTCGATCGGATCGAGGTGGAGAATACTTAAGTACCGAGTTTTTGGACTATCTAAAAGAGAATGGGATTCTCTCTCAGTGGACTCCTCCTATGACACCTCAGCTTAATGGTGTTTCGGAGCGTCGCAATCGAACTTTGTTGGACATGGTTCGATCCATGATAAGCTTCACTGAGCTCCCACCTTCGTTTTCGGGCTATGCGCTTGAAACGGCGCTATTGTTGTTAAACAACATCCACTCTAAAGCAGTAAATAAAACACCATACGAATTATGAAATGGCAAAGCTCTTAAGTATTCGTACTTGAGGATTTGGGGATGTCCTACTTACGTGAAGCAGACAGTGGGAGATAAGTTGGATAGTCGATCCTCCTTATGTTATTTTGTGGGGTATCCAAAGAATTCAATCGGATATTATTTCTATCATCCTAATGAAACAAAAGTGTTTGTTTCAAGGAATGCCACCTTCTTGGAGAAGGAGTTCTTATTGGATAAGAAAGGCAAGATGATGGAACTCGAAGAAATTCGAGAAGAACCCGAGATACAAAATAGCGATCCTAGACCTCAAGAATCATTACAAGACATGCCTACTACTAGAAGATCCGAGAGGACTTCTAGGCCTCCTATTAGATATGGTCTTCTTCTTGAAGTGGATCAAATTGAACCCGACATTGGATGTGATCCAAGAAACTTCAAGGAAGAAATTTCTGATGCGGATTCAAATTTATGGCTTGAAACTATGCAATCGGAAATAGATTGATGCATTCTAACCAAGTTTGGTCTTTAGTAGATCCTCCCGATGGAATTGTTCCAATTGGGTGCAAATGGATCTACAAGAGAAAGCTTGGGCCTGATGGAAATGTATTGACCTACAAGGCACGATTGGTGGCAAAAGGTTATACTCAAAGACAAGGAGTTAACTATGATGAAACCTTTTCACCAGTCGCAATGTTCAAGTCCATAAGAATCCTTATTGCCATAGCAGCATGGTATGACTATGAGATATGACAAATGGATGTAATGACTGCATTTCTTATTGGAAACATTAAGGAAGAGATCTATATGATGCAGCCTGAGGGATACACATCCATGGAAAGCGAGCATAAGGTATGCAAGCTTCAGAGATCAATCTATGGTCTCAAACAAGCATCAAGAAGTTGGAACCAGAAATTTGATGAAACAATAAAGGATTTTGGTTTCATCAAAAACCCGAAAGAACCATGCGTGTACAAGAAAGTAGTTAAGGATGCGATAACATTCTTAGTACTTTATGTTGATGACATTCTACTCATGGGGAATGACGTAGGGATGTTGCAGTCAACAAAGATATGGTTATCAAGTAGATTCTCGATGAAGGATTTGGGTGAGGCCTTCTATATTCTTGGGATACAGATCTATAGAGATAGATCTAAGAGAATGATAGGACTTACTCAATCAACCTACATCGAAACCATATTGAAAAGGTTTTCAATGGATGGGTCCAAGAGAGGACATCTACCTATGTGTCATGGAGTTTCTTAAGTACTTGCGAAGGACTAAGAATTTGTTCATGGTTTAGGGAGGGAGAGAATTGAAGTTGGAAGGCTATACCGACTCTAGCTTCCAATGTGACGTGGATGACTCGAAATCAATCTCTGGATTTGTATTCGTACTCAATGGCGGTGCTGTCTCTTGGAAGATTTTCAAACAAGACACCACAGCGGATTCCACCACTGAGGCAGAATACATTGCAGCATCAGCTGCTGCTAAAGAGGCGGTTTGGATAAGAAAATTCATCCAAGAGTTGGGTGAAATTCCTGAAGCTGTTGGTCCAGTCCCGGTGTACTGTGACAACACGGGTGCCGTTGCTCAGGAAAAGGAGCCAAGGTCTCATCAGAAGTCCAAACACGTACTGAGGAAATACCACATCATCCGGGAGATTGTGAAAAGAGGAGACATCAGTGTCGAGAGAGTGGCCTCTACAGACAATATCGCTGATCCGCTTACTAAGCCCTTGCCAGGACCATTGTTTGACAAACATTGCGAAGCAATGGGATTACGTAGTATGACTAGTTGGCTTTAGGGCAAGTGGGAGATTGAAAGAGTGGGTGCCCGGTTAGCCAACTTGTGGATAAGGGATTTTATGACTCTATGTAAAACAATATTTTGTTTAATATAATTTACACTTTTATAATGGTATTGACTTTATCTTTCTTCATATTGTTATATTATGATATAATATTGTTGTTTTGATAAAGATCTTGAATATACTATAGTATATGTACGATGTGGTAGCACATGGGGATGGCTATCATGAAACACATCTTATAGTCACTGTATATTCTAAATTGTTCCTAGTCAATTGAGCCATCCGCAAATAAGGATAAGGATCGCTCGAGATTGAGACTAGCATTTGCGATGCCGAGTACCACGTTTCATTGGTATGGAACATAGAGATGTTCAAATCATGCAAATGGATATTCATATGATGAATGATCGAACTACCCTATTCGGACTTTCCAATTGGTTATCACTTATCGAATGGATAAAGTCCGCGGTTTTGGTTGTACACCATTAGTCCTTATTACTTGAAACATCATTGAGACTCTATATGCTAGTACTGTACTTTGACTCGTTTACCGACTCTATTGGGGTCATCAGGTGTCGAGATTGGGTACAGTTACGACACATATAGGAGTCGATGCTTTGTTGTCAAGGATTCACCACATACTTGCGAGTGTGGATATCCTATGCGATCTGAGGAGATATTAGTGTGACGAATCTCTGGCCAGAGTACATGATGTGTTTTAGGTTAATGGGTTTTTCTAGTAACACATGCGATGTCACTATTTGATCTCCAAGATGTTATGCATAGTTATTGAATCTCGAACGACTCTCGATATACCAATGGTTGTTGATTCGATCGGGATATATGGTTGAAGGGATCGTACTGTACGCTAACCAAAATCTACTGGTTCTTGCAGGCACTATCAGTAATACCTAGGGAATCATGGGGTGATGTTGCTAGACGCTCTTACCATGATTCGATGGGTAAGTCGAAAATTGTTGTTTCGAGTCACAAGGAGTTGTGAGCCCACGGCTAGCTGTATTCCTGAACCATTGAGGGTTACACAAGTAATGGATTACTAAAACCCCGTAGAGATAGTTAAATTTAAAGAGTTAAATTTAATGAAAGAGAAGTTGGACTTATTAACTAAAGGGAGTGAGACTTCCTAAAATGACATAGGGATGGGAATTTTTGGAAATCACTGAATTCGGATTCAGAAAAATTATCTTGACTCTAAAAGATGCAGAAATGGTTTTTGTGCACATTGGTGAAATCAGTTTATCAATCAGAGTCACGATGAATTTTATATTAATTTTTATAAAAACGGGCTTGGCTTGTTGGGCTTAAGTTATGGATTGTGGGCTTTAAGGAGTTAGAGTCCTGATACAATTATAACTAAAAATTATCTATAAATAGAGGTGTTGGGTTCGAAAATCAACTACATTGTGTCTTATAATTTTCGAACACTGCATAAATAGTTCTAAGGGATTTTTCGAAAATTCCTTGCTCCTTTTGAGAAAATTCGGATTGTGATTTTTGTGAAAAATTATAATTCTGAATTAACAGATCATATCTGTTTATTCTCTACGCAAAACTTCTGTTTGATTTCTAGTGCAGTCAATTAAAGGGTTTTTGTTTTCTGTTCGTGGACCTTATTCCAGTGATTGATCGTGACGCCATCAGTTCCCGGGATTTACAAGAAGAGAAGATTAAATTCTGTTGGAGTCCATAATCTCGTTTCGAGATTTAAGGTAAAACATTAATTGTGATTATTTGTTTTACTTGTATGAATTTAATCGTAAAAGTTTTGATACCCAGATATGGAATCGTTCCATATTAATAAAAATAATTTTTTTTAAACTTCCGCTGCACCGGGTATCAATTCTAATCGATCTGAACACCGTTTTCCAACAGATCGATGATTGTTGCACTTCTGGTTTAGAGTTTGAAACAGATAGGGAGACTATCAGAGTGTTTTCTATTCAAGCCGAACCGAAGTTGTTTGTTGCAATCAGAGAAGCACAGAAGTCTGAGCCGAGCATTCAGGTTTCAGTAGAGAAAGTCAGATCTGGGCATCAGTCTGAATTCCAGGTTAGAGATGATGTTTTGTTTGTAAATAACCGTATTGTTGTGCCTGATATTTCGGAGTTGAGGCAGCGTATTCTTTGAGAGGCTCATTGCAGTCGGTTTAGTATTCATTCTGGAGGTCGTAAGATGTACAACGACCTGAAGAACCAGTTCTGGTGGAAGAGAATGAAGAGCGATGTGGCGAGGTTTGTATCTCGGTGTTTGAACTGTCAACAAGTTAAAGCAGAACGGAAGCGACCAGGAGGTCTGTTGCACAGTCTATCTGTTCCTGAATGGAAGTGGGATCATATTTCCATGGATTTCATCACGAAGCTACCACGATCCGTTCGAGGATGCGATGCTATTTGGGTAGTGATCGATCGATTGACGAAGTCTGCTTGTTTTATTCCGTACAGAATGACGTATCGTCATGATCAGATGGCTGAGTTGTATGTTAGCAATGTTGTGAGATTGCATGGTGTGCCGAAGTCGATCATTTCAGACAGAGATCCAAGATTCACTTCTCACTTTTGGCACAGTCTACATGGGGCACTTGGTACTCGATTGCATCTGAGTACAACTTATCATCCTCAGACCGATGGACAGTCAGAGCGGACTATCCAGACGTTAGAGGATATGTTGCGAGTGGTAGTGCTAGACTTTGGCACTAGTTGGCAGGATTTTTTTGCCTCTTGTCGAGTTTTCTTACAACAACAGCTTCCAAGCGAGTATCGGTATGAAGCCTTTTGAGGCTTTGTACGGTAAGAAATGTCGATCTCCATTGTTTTGGGATGACTTGTCCGAGTCACCAGTTTTGGGACCGGAGATGTTTAGAGATATGGCAGAGCAGGTTAAGATCATTCAGATCAGAATGAAGTCAGCTCAAGATAGACAGGCGAAGTATGCGAATGTCAAGCGTAGACCTCTGAGTTTTGATCAGGGAGACCGAGTCTTTCTGAAGATTTCTCCGTTCAGAGGCACTGTCAGATTCGGTAAGAGAGGGAAGTTATCTCCGAGATTCATCGGGCCGTACGAGATTCTCGAGAAGATAGGTGATCTTGCCTACAAACGTGCACTTCCTCCATCTTTATCTGGTATTCATGACATTTTTCACGTCTTTATGCTGCGAAAGTATCAACCAGATATTTCTCATATCCTTCAGCCTGACGAAGCCGAGTTATCTGGTCCAGTCCCGGTGTACTGTGACAACACGGGTGCCGTTGCTCAGGCAAAGGAACCAAGGTCTCATCAAAGATCCAAACAAGTACTGAGGAAATACCACATCATCCGGGAGATCGTGGAAAGAGGAGACATCACTGTCGAAAGAGTGGCCTCTGCAGACAATATCGATGATCCACTTACTAAGCCCTTGCCAGGACCATTATTTGACAAACATCGCGAAGCAATGGGACTGCGTAGTATGACTAGTTGGCTTTAGGGCAAGTGGGAGATTGAAAGAGTGGGTGCCCGGTGAGCCAACTTGTGGCTAAGGGCTTTGATGACTCTTTGTATAAACAATCTTTTGTTTAATATAAATTACACTTTTATTAATGGCAATAACTTTATCTTTCTTCATATTGTTATATTGTGATATACAATTGTTGTTTTGATAAAGACCTTGAATATACTATAGTGTATATAAGATGTGGTAGCACATGGGGATGGCTATCATGAAACACATCTTATAGTCACTGTATATTCTAAACAGTTCCTAGTCGATTGAGCCGTCCGTTAATAAGGATAAGGATCGCTCGAGATTGAGACTAGCATTTGCGATGTTGAGTACCACGTTTCATTGGTATGGAACATAGAGATGTTCAAAGCATGCAAATGGATATTCATACGATGAATGATCGAACTACCCTATCCGGACTTTCCAAGTGGTTATCACTTATCGAGTGGATAAAGTCCGCGGTTTTGGTTGTACACCATTAGTCCTTACTACTTGAAATATCATTGAGACTCTATATGCTATTAATGTACTTTGACTCGTTTACCGACTCTATTAGGGTCATCAGGTGTCGGGATTGGGTACAGTTACGACACATATAGGAGTCGATGCTTTGTTGTCAAGGATTCACCACATACTTGCTAGTGTGGATATCCTATACAATCTGAGGAGATATTAGTGTGATGAATCTCTGGCCAGAGTACATGATGTGTTTTAAGAAATGGTTTCTTAGTAGCACATGCGATGTCACTATTTGATCTTCAAGATGTATTGCATAGTTATCGAATCTCGAACGACTCTCGATTTACTAATGGTTGTTGATTCGATCGGGATATATGGATGAAGGGACCGTACTGTACGCTAACCAAAATCTATTGGTTCTTGCAGGCACTATCAGTGATACCTAGGGAATCATGGGGCGATGTTGCTAGGCGCTCTTACCATGATTCGATGGGCAAGTCGGAAATTGTTGTTCCGAGTCACAAGGAGTTGTGAGCCCACGGCTAGTTGTATCCCTGAACCATTAAGGGTCACACAGAGTAATGGATTTTTAATCCCCGTTGAGATAGGTAAATTTAAAGAGTTAAATTTAATGAACAAAGAAGTGGGACTTCTTATTTAAGAGTAGAGGAGTAAGATTTCCTAAAATGACATAGGGATGGGCATTTTTGGAAATCACTGAATTCGGATTCAGAAAAATTTATCTTGACTCTAAAAGATGCAGAAATGGTTTCTGTGAACATTGGTGAAATTGGTTTATCAATCTGAGTCACGATGAATTTTATATTAATTTTTGAACATGCGGGCTTTGCTTGTCAGGCTTGAACTTATGACTAATGGGCCCTAAGCCGTTAGCAGCCCACATTATAAATAAGTTATTGCAGTACAAAAATTACACAACAGAGGCTCACAATTTTCGAAAACCCTAGTTTTTCTCTCTAAAAGTGGCCGCCCCCTCCCCTCTGCTCGGGAAAAATCCAGCCTGTGAATTTTGAATTTGTAGTCTGGTTTAACGGATCAAATTCGTTAATTCTCTTCGTAGAAACTTCTAATAGATTTTCTAGTGCAATCTATCAGAGGGATTAAATCTCTGTTCGTGGACCTGATTGAAGAACAGTTCGTCCTTCAGTTCCTGGGATATACAACAAGAGCAGAGTAATCTGTTGGTGTCCATAATCTCGATTCGAGATTGGAGGTAAAAATTTATAATTGTTATTTAATTTTTACACGCACAATTTAATCGTAAAGTTTTGATACCCATTATGGAATCGTTCCATATAAAAATTTTAAACTTTCGCTGCACCGGGTATCAATTCTGATTGATCTGATCGCCGTTCTCCAACAGTGGTATCAGAGCCAGGTTGCTCAGATCAAGCGATTAAATTAATCGATTGTACAAAAAATTTTTAAGCCTCGGTTTTTGAAACAAAATAAATTTTTTTAAAAATAAATTTTTTTCGGGCAAAACACGGGCAGCGATTGGATCGCTGCCCGGGGGGAAGCGCACGGCGCTGCCCATGGGCGGCGACGTGATCGCTGCCCGGCCCGAGCCCTTTTGGGGCGCGGGCAGCCCGGGAGCGTCCCGGGCGGCCCGAAAAAAATTAATTTTTATTTTTAAATTAAAATTTTAATATGTTAAAATTCTATTTTTGGTCCGATCAAAAATTTTTTTTGATTGGTCCACGAGGCGTCGGATCGAATTGTTCGAGTCCGAAAATTTTAAAATTGATTTTGGATAAATTTGAATTTTTGGAAAATTTATAGATTTTATCCGTTAAATAAGATTTTATGAAATTAATTATTTTTGGTACAATTGATGATAAGATATGATCTTATGGAAATATTGAGTAAAATATGATTTTATGTATAAAATTGGATTTTATATGTAAAATATGATTTTATTTGATAAAAAGATAAAATATGATTTTGTATGTAAAATGAGATTTTATATATGGAATATGATTTTATCCTTTTAATCTAAATTGCCATTGCATGTTATCCAATAAAATAATTTTGAATTAAATATTATTGGATAAAGATGATCGATTGCCATGACCAATTTTGTAGGTGTATGTTAGGAATTTACATTTGTTTTTATTGTTGTTGGATTTATTAATGGGCCTGGTTTATGGCCCAATATGAATTGTCATATGTAATAAAAGTGGGTCTGGTTTATGGCCCGTTCCCACCCCTTAAAATGTATCCCCTACTTGTCATGGTTATTTATGGTAAATACATTAGACTTAGTGGGAGATGAAGATTTGAAGACGGAGGTGGGCCCAGCAGACAATAAAGACTGAAGAAATGTAAATTGGAAGCTCAATGTAATAGGATTGCATTGCATACCTGCATATTACCTAGGATTGGACTTAGACTCGTGATTGGCAACCACGGGTCGATTAGAAATGGAATCGATCATCCTATATAATATATGATATTATCGTTGTATGCATGTTTTAGACAAATTTGTATGAATCCCGCAAGCATACAAATTTTAAATGATGAGACAAATTTTCAAAATTAAAATCCCTCATTTTAAATATGATTTAAAATTGATATCAAGATAAATAAAGGAAATTTAAATATTGTTTAAATGTTCCTACCTTCCATCAACGATCAATGTATGAGATGCTACCCGCGGATACGGTCCGGCTCATATTATTGGGGGGGCCCGTTCTTCGGAAAGTTGTACATTGGATCGACACATGTTGTAAGTTGGGTGGAACTCCCATGAGATCGGCTCATATTATTGGGGGATCCACATGGCGACCGTCCATCACAACTTAATATTGATGGGTCATCTTGACATGTCACAATAAACGGTGTCATATTATTGGGCCCTTATTGGACATGAGGTAAAAACGTGGAGGTTGCTTTGGAAACAATTGGGCTCTACCTTTTGAAAATTATGGTTGACTGATATTATTCGGGACCATAGTTTGTCAATTGGACTCCATGTTCCCACTAAGAAAAATAGTTTTCCGTTTTCACTAGAGGGTAGTGAAATCGTTAAAATAGTGGGAGTGAGATTCATAAAATAAAATTCGCCTATTTTATGTCTTAGTAAATTAATTAAACAATCACTGATTATTGTCTGTTTCTTTTCAGTATTTCATTAAGATGAATTCGCGCAATCCACTATTCTCTATCCTCGAAAAAAATAAACTGACTGGCGCAAACTATACGGAATGGTTCCGTAAGTTGAAGATTGTCTTGACCTCGGAGAAGATGCTCTACGTGTTAGAAAAATCTCCTCCGAAGGAAGCACTAGCTGACATAATTCCGGAAGAGTTGGCCAAACTTGATACATGGTGGGACCATGATATCAAGGACAAATGCTATATGCAAGCCTCGATGTCTGATGAACTCCAGAGGCGATTTGAGGATACCGTGAATGCTGCTGACATTCACGTACAACTCAAGGAACTTTTTGGGGCTCAATCGAGAGCTGAAAGGTTCGCTACTGTAAAAGAGCTAATGACGTGTCGCATGCGTGAAGGGACTTCGGTCCGTGATCATGGGGTACGAGTGATTTGGCTCATACAGAAGTTGGTAACGCTTGATTTGGTGTTGGAGCATGAACTCAACGTGGACTTATTACTTCTATCTCTTCCTTCTTCGTTTGACGGATTTGTGGTGAATTTCAATATGAACAAGATAGAGGCCTCCCTTGAAGAGATGGTCAATATGCTTGTAACATATGAATCCACTTTAAAGAAGGATAAACCGGCTTTCTTGGTGGGCTCCTCTTCTTCTGCTAAGAAGGGGCCAAGTACAAAGGGTAAGAAACGTTCTGCCCCACCCAAGAAAACCGGATCCGAGAAGAAGTACAAGACAAAGGCTTCAAACATGGAAAAGTCCAAGGATGTTTGCCATCACTGCAAGAAACCCGGTCATTGGAAACGTAACTGCAAGGAATATCTAGAGCAGTTGCGAACTGCAAAGGGTATGTTCTATATTGAAATAAATGTTTCACTTAATACTACTTCTTGGGTATTGGATACCGGATGTGGATCTCACATTTGCAATGATTTGCAGGTGATGACAAGAAGTCGCAAGCTTAGAATGGGTGAGACCCAGCTGAGGCTCGGAAATGGTTCCAGAGTTGAAGCTAAAGCTGTGGGAGATGTTTATTTAATTTTGCAGAACGGTTTTAAGTTACTTTTGAGAGATGTTTTATTTGTTCCAGATTTGATTAAAAACATTATTTCTGTTTCTATGCTTGATAGAGATGGTTATTGTGTGAATGGGATTTGCAATATTTACAAGAATGAATGTTTGATTGGAAATGGACAACTTGAAAACGATCTATATAACTTAAAATTAAAAGACGTTCCAATAAATTATGTTGATAAACCGGTAACAACGAACAAAAGGAAAATCAATAGTCAAAACCCGGCAAACCTTTGGCATGCTAGGCTAGGTCATATTTCCTCAAGGAGGATGAACAAGCTAGTGGGAGACGGCATGTTTGATTTGTCTGATATTAACTCTCTACCTACTTGTGAGTTCTGCCTGAAAGGAAAAATGACTAAATCTCCTTTTTAAGGGGAAACCTGAGCGTAGTCAAAATCTGTTGGATTTGATCCATACAGATGTTTGTGGTCCATTTAGAATTGGTACTCAATATGGCCACACCTACTTCATTACCTTTACTGATGATTATTCTAGGTATGGTTATTTAGTTTTAATGAAATATAAGTCTGAAGCATTTGAAAAGTTCAAAGAATTCAAGGCTGAAGTAGAAAACAAGCTAGGTAAAAGTATTAAAGCACTTCGATCGGATCGAGGTGGAGAATACTTAAGTACCGAGTTTTTGGACTATCTGAAATAAAATGAGATTCTCTCTCAGTGGACTCCTCCTATGACACCTCAGCTGAATGGTGTATCGGAGCGTCGTAATCGAACTTTGTTGGACATGGTTCGATCCATGATGAGCTTCACTGAGCTTCCACCTTCGTTTTGGGGCTATGCGCTTGAAATGGCGGTATTGTTGTTGAACAACGTCCACACCAAAGCAGTGGACAAAACACCATACGAGTTATGGAATGGCAAAGCTTCTAAGTATTCGTACTTGAGGATTTGGGGATGTCCTGCTTACGTGAAGCAGACAGTGGGAGATAAGTTGGATAGTCGATCCTCCTTATGTTATTTTGTAGGGTATCCGAAGAATTCAATCGGTTATTATTTCTATCATCCTGCTGAAACAAAGGTGTTTGTTTCAAGGAATGTCATCTTCTTGGAGAAGGAGTTCTTATTGGATAAGAAAGGCGAGATGATGGAACTCGAATAAATTCGAGAAGAACCCGAAATATAAAATAATGATCCTACACCTCAGGAACCATTGATAGACACGCCGATACCTAGAAGATCCGAGAGGACTTCTAGACCTCCTATTCGATATGGTCTTCTTCTTGAAGGGGATCAAGATGAACCCGATGTTGGATGTGATCCAAGAAACTTCAAGGAAGCAATTTCTGATGCGGATTCAAATTTATGGCTTGAAGCTATGTAGTCGGAAATAGATTCGATGCATACAAACCAAGTTTGGTCTTTAGTAGATCCTCCCTATGGAATTGTTCCAATAGGGTGTAAATGGATCTACAAGAGAAAGCTTGGGCCTGATGGTAAGGTATTGACCTACAAGGCGCGATTGGTGGCGAAAGATTATACTCAAAGACAAGGAGTTGACTATGATGAAACCTTTTCACCAGTTGCAATGTTCAAGTCCATAAGAATCCTTATTGCCATAGCTGCTTGGTATGACTATGAGATATGACAAATGGATGTGAAGACTGCATTTCTTAATGGAAACATTAAGGAAGAGATCTATATGACGCAGCCTGAGGGATACACATCCATGGGAAGCGAGCATAAGGTATGCAAGCTTCAGAGATCGATCTATGGTCTCAAACAAGCATCAAGAAGTTGAAACCAGAAATTTGATGAAACAATAAAGGATTTTGGTTTCATCAAGAACCCGGAGGAACCGTGCGTGTACAAGAAAGTAGTTAAGGATGCTGTGACATTCTTAGTACTTTATGTTGATGACATCCTACTCATTGGGAATGACGTAGGGATGTTGCAGTCAACAAAGATATGGTTATCATGTAGATTCTCGATGAAGGATTTGGGTGAGGCATCCTATATTCTAGGGATACAGATCTATAGAGATAGATCTAAGAGAATAATAGGACTCACTCAAGCAACCTACATCGACATCATATTGAAAAGGTTTTCAATGGATGGGTCCAAGAGAGAACATCTACCCATGTGTCATGGAGTTTCTCTATCCAAGTCTATGCGTCCCAAGACTGATGAAGAGATAGAGAAAATGACACATGTACCATATGCGTCAGCCATTGGTAGTATCATGTATGGGATGATATCTACCAGACCGGATGTAGTATTTGCTCTGAGTGTCACGAGCAGATATCAAGCTAATCCCGGTCAAATGCATTGGAAAGCCGTGAAGGACATTCTTAAGTACTAACGAAGGACTAAGAATATGTTCATGGTATATGGAGGAAGAGAACTGAAATTGGAAGGCTATACCGACTCTAGCTTCCAAAGTGACGTGGATGACTCGAAGTCAACCTCTGGATTTGTGTTCATGCTCAATGGCGGTGCTGTCTCTTGGAAGAGTTCCAAGCAGGACACCACAGTGGATTCCACCACTGAGGCAGAATACATTGCGGCATCAGCTGCTGCTAAAGAGGCCGTTTGGATAAGGAATTTCGTCCAAGAGTTGGGCGTTATTCCGGAAATTGTTGGTCCAGTCCCGGTGTACTGTGACAACACGGGTGCCGTTGCTCAGGCAAAGGAACCAAGGTCTCATCAAAGATCCAAACACGTACTGAGGAAATACCACATCATCCGGGAGATCGTGGAAAGAGGAGACATCACTGTTGAAAGAGTGGCCTCTGCAGACAATATCGCTGATCCACTTACTAAGCCCTTGCCAGGACCATTATTTGACAAACATCGCGAAGCAATGCGACTGCGTAGTATGACTAGTTGGCTTTAGGGCAAGTGGGAGATTGAAAGAGTGGGTGCCCGGTGAGCCAACTTTTTGCTAAGGGCTTTGATGACTCTTTGTATAAACAATCTTTTGTTTAATATAATTTACACTTTTATTAATGGAAATGACTTTATCTTTCTTCATATTGTTATATTGTGATATACTATTGTTGTTTTGATAAAGACCTTGAATATACTATAGTGTATATAAGATGTGGTAGCACATGGGGATGGCTATCATGAAACACATCTTATAGTCACTGTATATTCTAAACAGTTCCTAGTCGATTGAGTCGTCCGTTAATAAGGATAAGGATCGCTCGAGATTGAGACTAGCATTTGCGATGCCGAGTACCACGTTTCATTGGTATGGAACATAGAGATGTTCAAAGCATGGAAATGGATATTCATACGATGAATGATCGAACTACCCTATCCGGACTTTCCAAGTGGTTATCACTTATCGAGTGGATAAAGTCCGCTGTTTTGGTTGTACACCATTAGTCCTTACTACTTGAAACATCATTGAGACTCTATATGCTAGTACTGTACTTTGACTCGTTTACCGACTCTATTAGGGTCATCAGGTATCGGGATTGGGTACAGTTACGACACATATAGGAGTCGATGCTTTGTTGTCAAGGATTCACCACATACTTGCTAGTGTGGATATCCTATGCAATCTGAGGAGATATTAGTGTGATGAATCTCTGGCCAGAGTACATGATGTGTTTTAAGAAATGGTTTCTTAGTAGCACATGCGATGTCACTATTTGATCTTCAAGATGTATTGCATAGTTATCGAATCTCGAACGACTCTCGATTTACCAATGGTTGTTGATTCGATCGGGATATATGGATGAAGGGACCATACTGTACGCTAACCAAAATCTATTGGTTCTTGCAGGCACTATCAGTGATACCTAGGGAATCATGGGGCAATGTTGCTAGGCGCTCTTACCATGATTCGATGGGCAAGTCGGAAATTGTTGTTCCGAGTCACAAGGAGTTGTGAGCCCACGGCTAGTTGTATCCCTGAACCATTAAGGGTCACACAGAGTAATGGATTTTTAATCCCCGTTGAGATAGTTAAATTTAAAGAGTTAAATTTAATGAACAAAGAAGTGGGACTTCTTATTTAAGAATAAGGAGTAAGATTTCCTAAAATGACATAGGGATGGGCATTTTTGGAAATCACTGAATTCGAATTCAGAAAAATTTATCTTGACTCTAAAAGATGCAAAAATGGTTTCTATGAACATTGGTGAAATTGGTTTATCAATCTGAGTCACGATGAATTTTATATTAATTTCTGAACATGCGGGCTTTTCTTGTCAGGCTTGAACTTATGACTAATGGGCCCTAAGCTGTTAGCAGCCCACATTATAAATAAGTTATTGCAGTACAGAAATTACACAACAGAGGCTCACAATTTTCGAAAATTCTAGTTTTTCTCTCTAAAAGTGGCCGCCCCCCTCCCCTCTGCTCGGGAAAAATCCAGCCTGTGAATTTTGAATTTGCAGTCTGGTTTAACGGATAAAATTCGTTAATTCTCTTCGTAGAAACTTCTGATAGATTTTCTAGTGCAATCTATCAGAGGGATTAAATCTCTGTTCATGGACCTGATTGAAGAACAGTTCGTCCATCAGTTCCTGGGATATACAACAAGAGAAGAGTAATCTGTTGGTGTCCATAATCTCGATTCGAGATTGGAGGTAAAAATTTATAATTGTTATTTAATTTTTACACGCACAATTTAATCGTAATGTTTTGATACCCATTATGTAATCGTTTCATATAAAAATTTTAAACTTTCGCTGCACCGGGTATCAATTCTGATTGATCTGATCGCCTTTCTCCAACAGTTATGAGGTTATATCGTTATTGAACTGCTGTCTGCATTTTCGGTTTGTTCAGTTTATAGCCGTTATGCCATCGGTTTGAGTTTTGAGATTTCGAACCCTTTGTGTTGTTGCACTTTGGCTCGTGAGTAATCGTTGTTGATCATCTCTTATCTTCGTATAGATTCGTTGGAGTTGTCGAGTCCTGTGTTAGCAACATTTGATCGTCGAGTTTTGGACGAAGAACGGTAAAGAGACTTCCTTGAACCGTTGTTTGTTGTATAGTTGTTGATACAATCTTTTGTTGTAGCTTGTCCGGAGTTGGATCTACGACATTGAAAGGTAAAAGAAGTCATCGTAGTGGGATAGCATACTCGGGACAGTTGGTTCTCGAGTTTTCCTTAAAATCACATATTGCATCGATACTGGTTCTAGTTTATGGAACCTGTATTTTGTTGATTATTTGAATGAATTATATGGTTAAGTTCCTTTTGTTCCCATATGCATTCATATTGAGCTAGCACTATTGTTTCGATGGGCAGAACAACCCTTTTGTTGGACGTTTGGGAGCTATAGTCAAGTGGCCTAGGACGTAGTTGTGGCGCCTAGTGCTAGCATACTCATTATAGTTGCTCAAAGTCTAGAGGAGTGGGATACGTGGCACCACCTCGATTGGGAGAGTCGGTGAGTCGTCACATGATCTCATCCTCAAGATCCCAAAAGCACAGCAGCAATCCTTTGTTTATCAGATTTGATATCCCGGTTTAAAGACATGCATTTCATTACGTTGTTATTGATTGTGTTGTTGTCTCGAAAGCATGTTTATTGTTGTATTACTTTTTACGTTGCTTTTACTGGGATTATCATTCTCACCAGTTATCCGGCTGTTGCTTGTTTTGTATGTGTACTTGGCAACAGGTGGGGCAGGAACAATTCAGAAGAGACATGGTTAGCTCCGAGGGAAAGATGTAGAAGTGAGACTCGGTTTAGAAGTCGTGTCAGCATGTCTACCTAGTGTTGTTGGAACATGTTTTAGATACCGAACTTCATCGTTATGTTGTTGTTGCATGTCCTCTACTTTGAACAGTTGTTGAACTCTAGAATTTTATGTACTAGTTGGAAGAATTGAGTTAAAATGCATGTTTATGTTTTGAAGCATAGAATGGCTTGAATGGCATTGGTTAGCCTTGCTTTTGTGTTGTTATGATTATTGTTGGATTGAGTTTGAAGAAAAGGCATTCCATGTTCTGAATTTTTCTGGGCAAGGGGGTGCGCTGGATCCTAGGTTATTGCAGGATCGAGCGCGGCCCCTATGATTTCCGAGACAGAGAGTTTCAGAAAATGGTGCGCTCGATCCTGGCTTTTTTTCGGATCGAGCGCGGCACCCTGCTTTTTTCTTGGCAGAGAGTTTGTAATTTTGGTGCGCTCGATCCTACACTTTTATAGGATCGAGCGCAGTAGTGTTCATTCAAAAAAAAAAATTTATTTCTTTTTGTTGCCTTAACTTATAGATGGTGCATGATAATTGTTTATATTATCTTAAGAATAGAAGAATAGAACCGAGGCCTCACACGATCACTACCCAAATAGCATCGCATCCTCGAACAGATCGCGGTAGCTTTGTGACGAAATCCATAGAAATGTGATCCCATTTCCATTCAGGAACAGATAGACTGTGCAACAGACCATCGGGTCGCTTCCGCTCTTCTTCCACTTGCTGACAGTTCAAACATCGAGATACAAACCTCGCAACATCGCTCTTCATTCTCTTCCACCAAAACTGATTCTTCAGATCGTTGTACTTCTTCCGACCTCCAAGATGAACACTGAACCGACTTGAAACGACCCTTACCTCTAATCTAAATTAATTAATAAAGAAAAAAATGCGGATTTTTAAAAAAAATTTTGCCATGACTCATTTGAAAATAAACAAACCACCCTATCACACGCAGCAGTTCTAACATAAAGATGAAAAAGTGATAAAAGGAATCCAAGCTGCGATAACCATAAACTTTGAAAATAAAGGCAACTACACACGGTAGCGATAACAAACTTTAAATCATAAAAATCAAGCACAAGGAAAAAAACATCCGGGCTAATACTGAAAGTACTCATAGTAAAATTCTTTATTTCAAAACATAGTCTTATGCGGAACTAAAAATAGAAACAGCGACGGTCATAGGTCCTTGCACCGCCAGCAACCTCAACCCCGAGGATCCTTCCCCTCGGTCCCTAGGTACTCCTCCTCACCTGGAAAACAAACAAGCATAGTGAGTCTAACGACCCAGTAAGTATAAACAGTGTAATAACAAGAGTTTAAAATAACTGCGGTAATAATCAAAATACCGTACATAATATACTTGAAACATAAAAGCTGTAAGAATGTGCATGCTACAAGAGGATGAGACAACATGTGAACAATGAACACACACAAAATCACACTATGAAACTCTAGAACTTTCTTAACTTAACTGAAACTCATGCATGACTAAAAACTGAATGCAATAAGATGAGTCAAACTGATACTGAAACTGAAACTGTAAACTTAGATCCTTGAATTGTGACCCTCTATTTTGATCAATCAATGGCTGCAGTGCACTATGCCGGCAAGACGCCGAGATTCCTCCCGACGCGACTTACCCCTTTATCTGTCATTTGGTAGGGATCCCGAGATTTCTCCCGATCTCACACTACCCGTCTATTTTGGTAGGGATCTCGAAATGTATCCCGGTCTCGATCTACCCGTCTATGACAAGTGAGTGAGGCATCCCCCACCCATCAATACCCTATCTCGTCACAATCAAATCACTTCGTTCAAAAAAATATTTTCTTTTCCCTTCTTTGACTCGGCTCAAAATACTTAGCATGCATGAATAAAAGCGGCTTCCTTTGTAACATTTTGCTCGGCTCAAAGACGAGACTCAAGCACACATGTATGCAACTTTAGGAAATGAGAATCAACACAAAATTGTGTACATGGGGTGGGAGAGTGGCTGCCCCTAGGTGCTAAGACCCATACTTAACTCTATTGCTCACAACCAAGGCATAACCCGAGCAATCGCACCCAAAAGCCCATATCTGATTCTTATCTTAACCGAATTTCTCCCCGCTCGAACCAAAACTCTCCATACAATACAAAAAACCCCTAGGAACAAATTGTATCCTCATTTGAAAACCCAAGAAATGCATACACAACCCAACTTTGGACAGCCCCTTATTTCTTCCCAAAAATTCTGAACCGACACCTCAACTTCAAAGACCCATAACTCATTGAATAATTAACCAAAACGAGCCCATTTTATACCGACTCGACCACAACATCATAACATAGACCTAGGACCAGCCCTAACAACCCCCAGACCTCGTTCAGTTCCTCTCCTTCCCCGAAAACAGAACTACCCTGCCCATGGAGATCAACACCTTACAACCATTCTACTTGGAGGAAACCATCCCAAGCCCTTTTCCCTTGCCTCTACATTCTTCCAAACCACCAAAAACACCTATAGACATGTCTTAGGACTTTCCACAAAAACATAGGCCGCCCTCAACCACACTCAACTCCACATTTCGAAAATCACATGATCATGCACCAAAATGCATCAAACTCATGAACAATCAATCAAGCCCAATGCAAATCATTAAAATGCTTCAAACTCACTTCAATTTCGGCCCTAACACATGCAAAATTTCGAAATTAAAGGGCATGAAACTTCTGAATTTTTTAAAGAATGCAATATGCAACAAACCCCTACATTTCTCAAGACACAATTTACCATCCAACTCCTTAAACATCATGTATATCCAAAAATAAAAAATCCAACATAACCCCTTGCTGAAAAATTCATAAAACCGAACACAACATGTCTAATAACAAAGGCATTTTGAAAATTTGCAAGGGATATAGCTCAAAAACATAGATAGATTGTTTAAATGCCCAAGGAAATGCATATACTTGCCTTGCCTACCAAAAACCCAAGAAATTCGAAAATCAAGAGGGAAAGGAGCTGTAAACCCTTGATCAACACCTAGACCAACCTCCCTAGAGGGTCTTCCGGCGACGACGGCGGCGGCAGGAGGCGGCGGCAGCAGCTGGAGCTCAAAGAAAAGGAACGGCCGAAGGGGAGGGGGAGAAAAGAGGAGAGGGGCGGCTGTTTGAGTTTTGGGTGGCTAGGGTTTGAAATAAAATGATTTAAGTGTTTTAAAAGTTGAGTGTGTAGTGTGTACATGTGTGTGTAAGCATAGGTGTAAGTAATTAAAGTAGGTCTGAGTGTTGCTTTAAAATCACAACTTTAAAGTACTACAACTTTTGCCTACTAACTTACAATAATAAAATTCCTATGTTTAAAAACCCAAAATTAAAAATATTAAATTGGGTTTTACTAATCCGGGTTTATGAAAATTCTAACTTTTGAAAAAGTTAAATAATTAGCCCAATATTGAAATAATAATAAAAATGCTTTTTGATACCCGGAAACTTCTAACTTTCAAACTTTAACTTAATTCCCTCCTACCTCCCTACTAAACTTTTAAAATAACAAATCTTGGAATTTACCACCAAAATCCACCATCGCCAAGCACCGAAATCGGAAGTCACTGTCTCAAAAATTTCAATAATAAATAACTTAAAATATTTGAGCACTTAAACTTTAAAGGAAACTTAAGCATTCAATTCCAAGCAATTAAAATCATAATTATTAAAATAAGAATTTTAGACATGGAATTTAAATTATGAAATCCTAGGTGCTACACGACTACAATGATCCTCTCGGAGAATACGCTGTCTCAACTCCGAAATATCAAGCACAACAATACGGCTATTCACAAACAAATCATCATCTCTAAACTGGAATCCAGACTGATGCCCAGATATGACTTTCTCTACTGAAGCCTGAATGCTCGGCTCGGACTTCTGTGCTTCTTTGATCGCAATAAACAACTCCAGCTCGGCTTGAATAGCAAACACTCTGATAGTTCTCCTATCTATTTCAAACTCAAAACCAGAAGTGCAACAATCATCGATCAACTGAGAAACACCGATAGTAGAAAGAGATAAAGAACAAAGCTTTCGGGTCAAGGCATCTGCAACTGCATTCGACTTTCCCGGATAATACTTGATTTCGTAGTCAAAATCTTTCAATAGATCTAGCCATCTTCTCTGTCTCATATGTAGCTCTGCCTGTGAAAACTGAAAGAGTGGGTGCCTGGTGAGCCAACTTGTGGCTAAGGGCTTTTATGACTCTATGTATAAAAAATCTTTTGTTTAATATAATTTACACTTTTATAATGGCGTTTACTTTATCTTTAATCATATTATTATGTTGTGACATACTATAAGATGTTTAGATGAAGACCTTGAATATACTATAGTGTATGTAAGATGTGGTGGCACATGGGGATGGATATCATGAAACACATCTTATAGTCACTGTATATTCTAAACAGTTCCTAGTCGATTGAGTCGTCCGTTAATAAGGATAAGGATCGCTCGAGATTGAGACTAGCATTTGCGATGCCGAGTACCACGTTTCATTGGTATGGAACATAGAGATGTTCAAAGCATGCAAATGGATATTCATACGATGAATGATCGAACTACCCTATCCGGACATTCCAAGTGGTTATCACTTATCGAGTGGATAAAGTCCGCGGTTTTGGTTGTACACCATTAGTCCTTACTACTTGAAACATCATTGAGACTCTATATGCTAGTACTGTGCTTTGACTCGTTTACCGACTCTATTGGGGTCATCAGCTGTCGGGATTGGGTACAGTTACGACACATATAGGAGTCGATACTTTGTTGTCAAGGATTCACCACATACTTGCTAGTGTGGATATCCTATGCAATCTGAGGAGATATTAGTGTGACGAATCTCTGGCCAGAGTACATGATGTGTTTTAAAAAATGATTTCTTAGTAGCACATGCGATGTCACTATATGATCTTCAAGATGCATTGCATAGTTATCGAATCTCGAACGACTCTCGATTTACCAATGGTTGTTGATTCGATCGGGATATATGGATGAAGGGACCATACTGTACGCTAACCAAAATCTATTGGTTCTTGCAGGCATGGGCGATGTTGCTAGGCGCTCTTACCATGATTCGATGGGCAAGTCGGAAATTGTTGTTCCGAGTCACAAGGAGTTGTGAGCCCACGGCTAGCTGTATCCCTGAACCATTGAGGGTCACACAAGTAATGGATTTTTAATCCCCGTTCAGATAATTAAATTTAAAGAGTTAAATTTAGTGAATAAAGAAGTGGGACTTCTTATATAAGAATAGAGGGAGTAAGATTTCCTAAAATGACATAGGGATGGGCATTTTTGGAAATCACTGAATTCGGATTCAGAAAATTTATCTTGACTTTAAAAGATGCAGAAATGGTTTCTGTGCACATTGGTGAAATTGGTTTATCAATCTGAGTCACGATGAATTTTATATTAATTTCTGAACATGCGGGCTTTGCTTGTCAGGCTTGAACTTATGACTAATGGGTCCTAAGCTGTTAGCAGCCCACATTATAAATAAGTTATTGCAGTACAGAAATTACACAACAGAGGTCAAAAAATTTTTCGAAAACCCTAGTTTTTTTCCTACTGTGGCCGCCGCCCCTCTCTCTCTCTGTGAGAAAATCCAGCCTGTGAATTTTGAATTTGCAGTCTGGTTTAACAGATCAAATTCGTTAATTCTCTTCGTAGAAACTTCTGATATATTTTCTAGTGCAATCTATCAGAGGGATTAAACTTCTGTTCGTGGACATGATTGAAGAATTGTCCGTCCATCAGTTCCTGGGATATACAACAAGAGCAGAGTAATCTGTTGGTGTCCATAATCTCGTTTCGAGATTTCAAGGTAAAAATTTAATTGTTATTTAATTTTTACACGCACAATTTAATCGTAAAGTTTTGATACCCATGATATGGAATCGTTCCATATAAAATTTTTAAACTTCCGCTGCACCGGGTATCAATTCTGATTGATCTGATCACCGTTTTCCAACAGTGGTATCAAAGCCAGGTTGTTCAGATCAAGCGATTAAATTAATCAATTGTACAAAAATTTTTAAGTCTCGGTTTTTGAAACAAAATAAAAATTTAAAATTTTTTGACGGGCAAAAACACGGTCAGCGATTGGATCGCTGCCCGGGGCAGCGATGGTCGCTGCCCATGGGCAGCGACGTGATTGCTGCCTGGCCCGAGCCCTTTTTGGGGCGCGGGCTGCCCGGGATCGTCCCGGGCGGCATGGGAAAATTAATTTTATTTTTTAATTAAAATTTTAATATATTAAAATTCTATTTTTGGTCCGATCGAAAATTGTTTTTGATTGGTCCACGAGGCTTCGGATCGAATTGTTCGAGTCCGAAAATTTTAAAATTCATTTTTGGATAAATTTGAATTTTTGGAAAATTTATAGATTTTATCCGTTAAATCAGATTTTATGAAATTAATTATTTTTGGTGCAATTGATGATAATATATGATCTTATGGATATATTGAGTAAAATATGATTTTATGTATAAAATTGGATTTTATATGTAAAATATGATTTTATTTGATAAAAAGATAAAATATGATTTTGTATGTAAAATAAGATTTTATATATGGAATATGATTTTATCCTTTTTAAATTTAATTGTCATTGCATGTTATCCAATAAATTAATTTTGAATTAAATATTATTGGATAAGGATGATCGATTGCCATGACCAATTTTGTAGGTGTATGTTAGGGTATTTACATTTGTTTTTATTGTTGTTGGATTTATTAATGGGCCTGGTTTATGGCCCAATATGAATTGTCATATGTAATAAAAGTGGGTCTGGTTTATGGCCCGTTCCCACCCCTTAAAATGTATCCCCTACTTGTCATAGTTATTTATTGTAAATACATTAGACTTAGTGGGAGATGAAGATTTGAAGACGGAGGTGGGCCCAGCAGACAATAAAGACTGAAGAAATGTAAATTGGAAGCTCAATGTAATAGGATTGCATTGCATACCTGCATATTAACTAGGATTGGACTTAGACTCGTGATTGGCAACCACGGGTCGATTAGAAATGGAATCGATCATCCTATATAATATATGATATTATCGTTGTATGCATGTTTTAGACTAAATTTTATGAATCCCGCAAGCATACAAATTTTAAATGATGAGACAAATTTTCAAAAATTAAAATCCCTCATTTTAAATATGATTTAAAATTGATATCAAGATTAAAAAGAAATTTAAATATTGTTTAAATGTTCCTACCTTCCATCAACGATCAATGTATGAGATGCTACCCGCGGATACGGTCCGGCTCATATTATTGGGGGGGCCCGTTCGTCGGAAAGTTGTACATTGGATCGACACATGTTGTAAGTTGGGTGGAACTCTCATGGGATCGGCTCATATTATTGGGGGATCCACATGGCGACCGTTCATCACAACTTAATACTGATGGGTCATCTTGACATGTCACAATAAACGGCGTCATATTATTGGGCCCTTATTGGACATGAGGTAAAAACGTGGAGGTTGCTTTGGAAGAAATTGGGCTCTACCTTTTGAAAATTATGGTTGGCTGATATTATTCGGGAGCATAGTTTGTCAATTGGACTCCATGTTCCCACTAAGAAAAACAGTTTCTCGTTTTCACTAGAGGGTAGTGAAATCGTTAAAATAGTGGGAGTGAGATTCATAAAATAAATTTCGCCTATTTTATGTCTTAGTAAATTAATTAAACAATCACTGATTATTGTCTGTTTCTTTTCAGTATTTCATTAAGATGAATTCGCGCAATCCACTATTCTCTATTCTCGAACAAAATAAACTGACTGGCGCAAACTATACGGAATGGTTTCGTAAGTTGAAGATTGTCTTGACCTCGGAGAAGATGCTCTACGTGTTAGAAAAATCTCCTCCGAAGGAAGCACCAGCTGATATAAGTCCAGAAGAGTTGGCCAAACTTGATATATGGTGGGACCATGATATCAAGGCCAAATGCTATATGCAAGCCTCGATGTCTGATGAACTCCAGAGGCGATTTGAGGATACCGTGAATGCTGCTGACATTCACGTACAACTCAAGGAACTTTTTGGGGCTCAATCGAGAGCTGAAAGGTTCGCTACTGTAAAAGAGCTAATGACGTGTCGCATGCGTGAAGGGACTTCGGTCCGTGATCATGGGGTACGAGTGATTTGGCTCATTCAGAAGTTGGTAACGCTTGATTTGGTATTGGAGCATGAACTCAACGTGGACTTATTACTTCTCTATCTTCCTTCATCGTTTGACGGTTTTGTGGCTAATTTCAATATGAACAAGATAGAGGCCTCCCTTGAAGAGATGGTCAATATGCTTGTAACATATGAAGCCACTTTAAAGAAGGATAAACCGGCTCTCTTGGTGGGCTCCTCTTCTTCTGCTAAGAAGGGACCAAGTACAAAGGGTAAGAAACGTTCTGCCCCATCCAAGAAAACCGGACCCGAGAAGAAGAACAAGACAAAGGCTTCAAACATGGAAAAGTCCAAGGATGTTTGCCATCACTACAAGAAACCCGGTCATTGGAAACGTAACTGCAAGGAATATCTAGAGCAGTTGCGAACTGCGAAGGGTATGTTTTATATTGAAATAAATGTTTCACTTAATACTACTTCTTGGGTATTGGATACCGGATGTGGATCTCACATTTGCAATGATTTGCAGGTGATGACAAGAAGTTGCAAGCTTAGAATGGGTGAGACCCAGCTGAGACTCGAAAATGGTTCTAGAGTTGAAGCCAAAGCTGTGGGAGATGTTTATTTAATTTTGCAGAACGATTTTAAGTTACTTTTGAGAGATGTTTTATTTGTTCCAGATTTGATTAAAAACATTATTTCTGTTTTTATGCTTGATAGAGATGGTTTTTCTTGCAATTTTGTGAATGGGATTTGCAATATTTACAAGAATGAATGTTTGATTGGAAATGGACAACTTGAAATATATAACTTAAAATTAAAAGACGTTCCAATAAATTATGTTCATAAACCGGTAACAACGAACAAAAGGAAAATCAATAGTCAAAACCCGGCAAACCTTTGGCATGCTAGGCTAGGTCATATTTCCTCAAGGAGGATGAACAAGCTAGTGGGAGAGGTCATGTTTGATATGTCTGATATTAACTCTCTACCTACTTGTGAGTCCTGCCTGAAAGGAAAAATGTCTAAATCTCCTTTTAAGGGGAAACCTGAGCGTAGTCAAAATCTGTTGGATTTGATCCATACAGATGTTTGTGGTCCATTTAGAATTGGTACTCAATTTGGCCACACCTACTTCATTACCTTTACTGATGATTATTCAAGGTATGGGTATTTATATTTGATGAAATATAAGTCTGAAGCATTTGAAAAGTTCAAAGAGTTCAAGGCTGAAGTAGAAAACAAGCTAGGTAAAAGTATTAAAGCACTTCGATCGGATCGAGGTGGAGAATACTTAAGTACCGAGTTTTTGGACTATCTGAAAGAGAATGAGATTCTCTCTCAGTGGACTCTTCCTATGACACCTCAGCTGAATGGTGTATCGGAGCGTCGTAATCGAACTTTGTTGGACATGGTTCGATCCATGATTAGCTTCACTGAGCTTCCACCTTCGTTTTGGGGCTACGCGCTTGAAACGGCGGTATTGTTGTTGAACAACATCCACACCAAAGCAGTGGATAAAACACCATACGAGTTATGGAATGGCAAAGCTCCTAAGTATTCGTACTTAAGGATTTGGGGATGTCCTGCTTATGTGAAGCAGACCGTGGGAGATAAGTTGGATAGTCGATCCACCTTATGTTATTTTGTAGGGTATCCGAAGAATTCAATCGGATATTATTTCTATCATCCTACTGAAACAAAAGTGGTTGTTCCAAGGAATGCCACCTTCTTGGAGAAGGAGTTCTTATTGGATAAGAAAGGCGAGATGATGGAACTCGATGAAATTCGAGAAGAACCCAAGATACAAAATAATGATCCTACACCTCAGGAACCATTGATAGACACGCCTATACCTAGAAGATCCGAGAGGAATTCTAGACCTCCTATTCGATATGGTCTTCTTCTTGAAGGTAATCAAGATGAACCCGACGTTGGATGTGATCCAAGAAACTTCAAGGAAGCAATTTCTGATGCGGATTCAAATTTATGGCTTGAAGATATGCAGTCGGAAATAGATTCGATGCATACAAACCAAGTTTGGTCTTTAGTAGATCCTCCCGATGGAATTGTTCCAATAGGGTGTAAATGGATCTACAAGAGAAAGCTTGGGCCTGATGGTAAGGTATTGACCTACAAGGAACGATTGGTGGTGAAAGGTTATACTCAAAGACAAGGAGTTGACTATGATGAAACCTTTTCACCAGTTGCAATGTTCAAGTCCATAAGAATTCTTATTGCCATAGCTGCTTGGTATGACTATGAGATATGGCAAATGGATGTGAAGACTGCATTTTTTAATGGAAACATTAAGGAAGAGATCTATATGACACAACCTGAGGGATACACATCCATGGGAAGCGAGCATAAGGTATGCAAGCTTCAGAGATCAATCTATGGTCTCAAACAAGCATCAAGAAGTTGGAACCAGAAATTTGATGAAACAATAAAGGATTTTGGTTTCATCAAGAATCCGGAGGAACCATGCGTGTACAAGAAAGTAGTTAAGGATGCTGTGACATTCTTAATACTTTATGTTGATGACATCCTACTCATTGGGAATGATGTAGGGATGTTGCAGTCAACAAAGATATTGTTATCAGGTAGATTCTCGATGAAGGATTTGGGTGAGGCATCCTATATTCTAGGGATACAGATCTATAGAGATAGATCTAAGAGAATGATAGGACTCACTCAAGCAACCTACATCGACACCATATTGAAAAGGTTTTCAATGGATGGGTCCAAGAGAGGACATCTACCTATGTGTCATGGAGTTTCTCTATCCAAGTCCATGTGTCCCAAGACTGATGAAGAGATAGAGAAAATGACACATGTACCATATGCGTCAGCCATAGGTAGTATCATGTATGGGATGATATCTACCAGACCGGATGTAGCATTTGCTCTGAGTGTCACGAGCAGATATCAAGCCAATCCCGGTCAAATGCATTGGAAAGCTGTGAAGGACATTCTTAAGTACTTACGAAGGACTAAGAATATGTTCATGGTATATGGAGGAAGAGAACTGAAATTGGAAGGCTATACCGACTCTAGCTTCCAAAGTGATGTGGATGACTCGAAGTCAACCTCTGGATTTGTGTTCATGCTCAATGGCGGTGCTGTCTCTTGGAAGAGTTCCAAGCAGGACACCACAGCGGATTCCACCACTGAGGCAGAATACATTGCGGCATCAGCTGCTGCTAAAGAGGCCGTTTGGATGAGGAATTTCGTCCTAGAGTTGGGCATTATTCCTGAAGTTGTTGGTCTAGTCCCGGTGTACTGTGACAACACGGGTGCCATTTCTCAGGCAAAAGAACCAAGGTCTCATCAAAGATGCAAACACGTACTGAGGAAATACCACATCATCCGGGAGATAGTGGAAAGAGGAGACATCACTGTCGAGAGAGTGGCCTCTGCAGACAATATCGCTGCTCCACTTACTAAGCCCTTGCCAAGACCATTATTTGACAAACATCGCGAAGCAAGGGGACTGCGTAGTATGACTAGTTGGCTTTAGGGCAAGTGGGAGATTGAAAGAGTGGGTGCCCGGTGAGCCAACATGTGGCTAAGGGCTTTTATGACTCTATGTATAAACAATCTTTTGTTTAATATAATTTACACTTTTATAATGGCGTTTACTTTATCTTTTATCATATTATTATGTTGTGACATACTATAAGATGTTTAGATGAAGACCTTGAATATACTATAGTGTATGTAAGATGTGGTGGCACATGGGGATGGCTATCATGAAACACATCTTATAGTCACTATATATTCTAAACAGTTCCTAGTCGATTGAGCCATCCGTTAATAAGGATAAGGATCGCTCGAGATTGAGACTAGCATTTGCGATGCCGAGTACCACGTTTCATTGGTATGGAACATAGAGATGTTCAAAGCATGCAAATGAATATTCATACGATGAATGATCAAACTACCCTATCCGAACATTTCAAGTGGTTATCACTTATCGAGTGGATAAAGTCCGCGGTTTTGGTTGTACACCATTAGTCCTTACTACTTGAAACATCATTGAGACTCTATATGCTAGTACTGTGCTTTGACTCGTTTACCGTCTCTATTGGGGTCATCAGGTGTCGGGATTGGGTACAGTTATGACACATATAGGAGTCGATGCTTTGTTGTCAAGGATTCACCACATACTTGCTAGTGTGGATATCCTATGCAATCTGAGGAGATATTAGTGTGACGAATCTCTGGCCAGAGTACATGATGTGTTTTAAGAAATGGTTTCTTAGTAGCACATGCGATGTCACTATTTGATCTTCAAGATGCATTGCATAGTTATCGAATCTCGAACGACTCTCTATTTACCAATGGTTGTTGATTCGATCGGGATATATGGATGAAGGGACCGTACTGTACGCTAACCAAAATCTATTGGTTCTTGCAGGCACTATCAGTGATACCTAGGGAATCATGGGGAGATGTTGTTAGGCGCTCTTACCATGATTCGATGGGCAAGTCGGAAATTGTTGTTCCGAGTCACAAGGAGTTGTGAGCCCACGGCTAGCTGTATCCCTGAACCATTGAGGGTCACACAAGTAATGGATTTTTAATCCCCGTTCAGATAATTAAATTTAAAGAGTTAAATTTAGTGAATAAAGAAGTGGGACTTCTTATATAAGAATAGAGGGAGTAAGATTTCCTAAAATGACATAGGGATGGGCATTTTTGGAAATCACTGAATTCGGATTCAGATAATTTATCTTGACTTTAAAAGATGCAGAAATGGTTTTTGTGCACATTCGTGAAATTGGTTTATCAATCTGAGTCACGATGAATTTTATATTAATTTTTGAACATGCAGGCTTTGCTTGTCAGGCTTGAACTTATGACTGATGGGCTCTAAGCTGTTAGCAGCCCACATTATAAATAAGTTATTTCAGTACAGAAATTACATAACAGAGGTCACAAAATTTTTCGAAAACCCTAGTTTTTTTCCTACTGTGGCCGCCGCCCCTCTCTCTCTGTGAGAAAATCCAGCCTGTGAATTTTGAATTTGCAGTCTGGTTTAACGGATCAAATTCATTAATTCTCTTCGTAGAAACTTCTGATAGATTTTCTAGTGCAATCTATCAGAGGGATTAAACTTCTGTTCGTGGACCTGATTGAAGAATTGTTCGTCTATCAGTTCCTGGGATATACAACAAGAGCAGAGTAATCTGTTGGTGTCCATAATCTTGTTTCGAGATTTCAAGGTAAAAATTTAATTGTTATTTATTTTTTACACGCACAATTTAATCGTAAAGTTTTGATACCCATGATATGGAATCGTTCCATATAAAATTTTTAAACTTCCGCTGCACCGGGTATCAATTCTGATTGATCTGATCACCGTTTTCCAACAAAAACAAGTACTTAAGACTCTTATGATCAGAAAAGATCTTGAAAGACTCACCATACAGATAGTGACGCCAGATCTTCAGAGCAAATACGATAACAGCTAGTTCAAGATCATAAACAGGATAACGAGTCTCGTGCAGCTTCAGCTGCCTTGATGCATACGCTATCACATGCGGTATGCCTGCGTTGGAGGATCCCGATGAAGAGGGATATGATGCGGTGGTCGGAGAATTATTAGTGACTAGGAGAGTGTTGAATGTACAACAAAAGGAGGAGGAAGAAACTCAAAGGGAAAATTTATTCCATACCAGGTGCTTTGTGAATAACAAAGTGTGTAGTGTTATTATTGATAGTGGGAGTTGCACTAATATAGCGAGTTATGAGCTGGTGGAAAAGTTGAGTTTGCCTGTTATAAAGCATCCTCAACCTTATAAATTGCAGAGGTTTAATGATAGCTCGGAGGTGAGAGTGCATAAGTGGGTGGTGGTACCATTTTCCATTGGTAAGTATGTAAATGAAGTGTTGTGTGATGTGGTGCCTATGCAAGTTTGTCATATTTTGTTGGGTAGGCCGTGACAATTTTATAGGAAGGTGATGCATGATGGTTTTAAAAATCGTTATTATTTTACCTTGAAAAAGGAGCCTATTGTATTGTTACCTATGACTCCAAAGCAAGTGTTGGGGGACCATTTGAAAAAGAAAAATAAAGAAGAGGCCCAAAAAAAGAGTGAACAAAAAAGTGAGATGACATTAGAAAAAAAGATTGAGAGAAAAAAAGATGAAAAAAAAATTGAGAGGACATAGGCCGATAAAAAAATATGTATGACCCAAAAGAGTGAGTTGCGAGAGATTTTACATGTGCATACTCCACTTGTGTTAATTTTCTATAAGGAGATTCTCCTTAACACAAGTGATATAGCCGGAAATCTTCCGAGCAATGTTGTTTCTCTTTTACAGGAATTTGAAAAAATATTTCCGGAGGATTTACCTCAAGGATTACCACCTTTGAGGGGGATTGAGCATCAAATTGATCTTGTGCCCGAAAGTGCTTTGTCGAATCGTCCAGCTTATAAGAGTAACCCGGAGGAAACAAAAGAGCTACAAAGGCAGGTAAGTGAACTTCTCGAAAAGGGATTTGTGCGTGAGTTTATGTCTCCTTGTGCAGTGCCTGTTCTATTGGTTCCTAAGAAAGACGGTTCATGGAGAATGTGTGTGGATTGTAGAGCCATTAATAACATTACCATCAAGTATAGGCATCCTATTCCTAGGCTAGATGATATGTTAGATGAATTGCATGGTTCTAGCATTTTTAGTAAAATTGATCTTAAAAGTGGTTACCATAAAATTCGGATGAGAGAAGGTGATGAGTGAAAAACTGCTTTCAAAACTAAGTATGGGTTGTATGAGTGGTTGGTTAGGCCATTTGGGTTAACTAATGCACCTAGCACTTTTATGAGGTTGATGAATCATGTTTTGCGTGCTTATATTGGAAAATTTGTTGTGGTATACTTTGATGATATCTTGGTATATAGCAAAAATTTGAATGAGCATATCGAACACTTGAGAATTGTGCTAATCACACTAAAAGCTGAACATTTTTATGCCAACTTGAAGAAGTGTGTGTTTTGTACAAAAGAACTTGTGTTTCTTGGCTTTTTTGTGAGTTCCCAAGGTGTCAGAGTTGATGAGGACAAGGTAAGTGCAATTCGAGATTGGCCAACGCCTACTTCTATTGGTCAAGTTCAAAGTTTTCATGGTCTTGCAAGTTTCTATAAGAGACTTGTGAAAGATTTCAGCACTTTGGCGGCTCCTATGACTGCGGTGATCAAGAAAAACGTTCCATTCCATTGGGGCGAGGAGCGAGAGAAGTCTTTTCATATTATTAAGAAAAAGTTAATTAAAGCTCCTTTACTTGTATTACCTGATTTTTCTAATACTTTTGAAATTGAATGTGATGCATCAGGTGTAGGAATTGGCGGTGTCTTGATGCAAGGTAGAAGACCAATTTCATACTTTAGTGAGAAGCTAAATAGAGCAGCGTTGAATTATCCTACATACGACAAGGAGTTCTATGCCTTGGTTCGTGTGCTTGAAACGTGGCAGCATTATTTGAGGCCAAAAGAATTTGTGATTAATACGGATCATGAGTCTTTGAAGCATCTCAAAGGACAACAAATGCTGAACAAGAGACATGCCAAGTGGGTGGCGTTTGTAGAGACTTTTCCCTTCATTATCAAGTACAAGCAAGGGAAGGAAAATGTGGTATCAGATGTTCTATCATGAAGGTATGTGCTTCTATCTACTCTAGATTCTAAGTTTTTAGGATTTGAGTATGTGAAGGAGTTGTATGCTAGTGATCTTGATTTTGTTAAGGTTTATGCGTCATGTTTGCATGGTCCAAAAGATAAATTCTTTATGCATGATGGGTATTTGTTTAAGGAGGATAAGTTATGTGTTCCTAAGTCGTGTATTCGTGAATTACTTGTTAGGGAATCACATGGGGGTGGTTTAATGGAACATTTTGGTGTGGCTAAAACTTATGAAACTTTGCATGAACATTTTTATTGGCCACATATGAAGCATGATGTTGAGAAAATTTGCAAAAGATGTGTGACTTGTAGGAAAGCAAAATCTAGACAACAACCACATGGTTTGTATACTTCACTTCCTGTTCCTAGTGAATCATGGGTAGATATTTCTATGGATTTTGTTTTAGGACTACCGAGGTCTAAGAAGGGGAGAGATTCTGTGTTCGTAGTGGTTGACAGATTTTCTAAGATGGCTCATTTTATGCTTGTCATAAATCTGATGATGCTTCTCATATTGCGGATCTATTCTTTAATGAGATTGTAAGATTGCATGGCATGCCTAGGAGTATTGTGTCTGATAGAGATACTCGTTTCTTGAGCTATTTTTTGAAAACATTATGGTGCAAGCTTGGTACTAAATTACTATTTTTGACTACATGTCATCCTCAAACGGATGGTCAAACTGAGGTCGTTAATAGGACGTTAGGAACTTTGTTGCGTACTATAATTAAGAAGAATTTGAAAAGTTGGGAAGAATGTTTGCCAATTGTTGAGTTTACATGTAATCGTAGTGTGCATTCTACTACAAATTTTTCACCATTTGAAATTGTGTATGGTTTTAATCCTTTAACCCCGTTGGATTTGATGTCTTTTCCTATTAGTGAAAGGGTTAACATGGATGGTAAGAAAAAGGCGGAATTTGTGAGAAATTTGCATGAAAGGGTGAAGGCGAACATTGAGAAAATGAATTTGCAATATACAAAGCAAGCAAATAAGGGAAAGAAGAGAGTTGTGTTTGACCGGGTAATTGGGTGTGGTTGCATTTGAGAAAAGAGCGGTTTCCTAAAAAATGATATTCAAAGCTTTTACCTAGAGGCGATGTACCGTTTCAAGTGTTGGAGCACATCAACTACAACGCCTACAAATTAGATTTGCTAGGTGAGTATAATGTCAGTGCTAATTTTAATGTTTATGATCTATCTCCTTTTGATGTAGGTGATGATCAAGATTTGAGGACAAATCCTTTTCAAGAAGGGGAGGATGATGCGACCATGAATGGTTTGCGTGTTGATCGCGTGGCTAAGGATTCGTTGGAAATGCCAAGAGGACCAGTTACGAGAGGCCGAGCTCAGAAGTTTAAGGAAACACTTCAATCTTTGATGTTGAAGTCACAAGAGGGCGTTGGATTTCTTGATATTCAATTTGGAGGATGTTATAAACTTATCGAGGTCAAAGGAGGTCAAGAAAGTAAAGAAATTGAAGACCAAGCTCGAAAGCTACGGCGCACCCGTGTCTAGAATCCGCGCGCCCGCGCCTTTGATTAGCAAGCCAATGGCGCGCCCGCGCCTTCTGATTGCGCGCCCGCGCGTCCGAGTGCCAAATTGACGAAGTTTTTGCGAACCCTTGGCGCGCCCGTGCTGCCTTCTCGCGCGCCTGTGCCATGTCCTGCGCAACTACGGCGCGCCCGCCCCGACATATTTTACACACACCAA
Organism: Henckelia pumila; assembly: GCF_033568475.1. Taxonomy (NCBI): domain Eukaryota; kingdom Viridiplantae; phylum Streptophyta; class Magnoliopsida; order Lamiales; family Gesneriaceae; genus Henckelia; species Henckelia pumila. Next base: position 201,041,067 of record NC_133121.1, read on the forward strand.
AGATGTTTGTGTGTGTGCGAGATATTATGCTTATTTTGATATTTTATGCTATTTTTAAGTTTTTTTATTCCTACTAGGAAACTTTAGGAAATATCTTTGATATCTTTTTAATTTATTTTGCGTTATCTTTCAATATTTTGGGTTCTAATATAAATACTACAACATTCATTATTTTTAATAACAATTAAGATCTTCAGATTATTGATTATTCAATACAAAATTTTCTCTAGAATTTTATCAAAGCCTGTGCTTTACCAAAAATCAAACTTATCAAAGTTTCATAGCTTTGTGGCGTTTGTCAGTCGATTTTCAATTGGGTTGTCAAAGACATGTTCCTTTGAAGGTCTAATTGGATTATTGATTGTTTTCTACCGTGATTCTTTGTTGCTAGTTACGGGTTCAACTAGAGGTGGAGATCCAAATCTGTTACTTGTTTCAAAGTTGGGACACAAATCCTTGAATTCTTTTGTTATCGAATTGAGGTGAGATTCGTTGTAATCGTGTTGCCTTTCATACATAAGATTCATATCACTTTTAATGGACATTGTTCAACAACAGTGCCGTTGTTTCAAGCGCATATCCCCAAAAAGATGGCGTCAACTCCGTGAACCACATCATAGACCGAACCATGTCCATCAAAGTCCGGTTACGACGTTCTTAAATGCCATTCAACTGAGGTGTAGCAGGAGGAGTGCACTGCGAGAGAATCACATATCCCTAAGATATTTGACCGACGATTTCGGTTGGGAAAATTCTAGCAAGTGAACTAGGTCAAGTTATAATATAGTTGAATAATGTCCAAGTCGATCCCACAGAGACTATTGTTTAAATACTAAGATATAAAATATTCAATTTAATCTAGGCTAAATAAAATGAAGGATTTTTATGAATTCAATACAAAATAAAATAAAATAAATTATTCTAAAGCCAAAATTTTAATTAAATTAAAAGATCAGAATGAGCAGAATAAATTTAAGATGGATTCAAATTTCAAGAAAATGATCAAGAACACACAACGGTACCAGACATCGATTATTGCCACATATTGGATTTAATCAATCAAGAATCATTCATATTCATGACGAAATTCCCTAGAATAGTTATTAATCTATTTCTAGAATTAATAATACTATTTTCATTTAACAGTCCAATTATTTCTAATTGAATTTAATTAAACAAAAATGCATTCACGAGTTATGGAATTTCAGCTTTCTCCTACAATAACAAACTGAAACCGAATACTATTTCTAGTCGGTTTAACCATGTGTTGATTAATATCTTGAAGCTAATTTTAATCTCTTCTTTTTCAAGTCAAGATCAAACAACAGACATACAATTAATTAGCCAGATTAAAAGCATGAAATATGCACAAATATAAATCAATAAATATTTCATAAATAAAAAATAAATCAATCCATTCGATGAACAAAAATCAAAAGTCTGGCCCTATCGTGGCCCCGGTCAAAGGACGACTACTCCATAATATTAAAATCAAACAAAACTTTCTTGCTTGAGTTCTTCGTTTCTGCTCTTAGCCGTCAATTCTGAAATCTGGAAAAAGTTTAGAAGTCAAAAGTTTTCTCCAATTAGGGCTTGACTCTCTTTTATATCTCCCTAGGGTCCTTGCATTATTCTGGGATGAACATCTCTTAATTCGATGGTACACAGACCCTCTTTCAGATGGTTCCCGGGATCCGTGTATTATTCTGATCGAAAGTCTTTCTTCTTTGATTGTGCACGGACCCTTTTCCATAGTATGCATAGGGTCCATGAATTAAATTCTCTTCAATCCTCTTCTAATTTTTCCGTGTCTTCCGGCCAAGTTCCAACGTGGTATTGAATTGTTTAACTTTTTCTACAATATTCAAGTCTTTTAAAATCTTAGTCAAACCTACAAACACAGAAAATATGATGATTTAAGCGCAAAACTCGAAATAAAAATATCAGATAAGTACGAATACGACAAAATAAAATGCCAAATAAGATATAAGATTTGTGCTTATCAAATCCCCCACACATAGCTTTTTTTCTTCCTCGAACAAATCAGAAAAAATTAGAGTTGAAAAATATCAATGATTTACAACACATAGTGCACAATCAAAACCTTTCAATCTACCAAATCTCGTCACACCCAGTCAAAAGCCCATACTTCAAAAATCACAAGCCTCGCTTTCGTCGCAATTCAAAACTCAAACACTACCTAGAAAAGATCAACATAATGAGACGTGTGTAGTGTGAGTGTCAGAACTTATACTACTCAAAAGTTTTTCGGTTTAAGGATCTCTCATGTTTATTCATCCATAATTTTTTTTTCTTTTTCTCGCCCCATATTCTTGTCTTTCATATCACTCTCTACTAAATGTGGAACAATTATGACTCGGTCAATAGGTCTTTTAAGCTTATAACGTTAGGTCACGACTCACGGCTATAATAAAGGATAAGAATTCAAAAGTGAGAGACAACAAACAAATTTATCTTTTAGCATAATTAAATAGCTCCAATCCCCATCGATTATTGAATTTCATTGCTTCCTTTTACTTTATCAATACAACCCCTCTTATTTTTCCTCCTTTTTTCAATACCCCTTGAATTCTTTTCGGGTACTTTCTTTTCTTCTTCTTTTTTTTCATTTTTCTTTTTTTTCTCAAATCAACCCTTTTTTTCATTCAAAAATAATTCACCAACTCCTTCAAATGTTTTTCTGTGAATACTTGGAGTTTATGTAAATTTAAAAACACTAAAAGATTTGTTTCTCTCAAAATTCAGGTATGAAAAATAGTGTATAGGCTAAAAATCAGGTAGTCATTGTAGGACATAAAAAATGATGAATGGGGTCTAATTGTGTGCCATTGGCACACACCATTTGATTTTTATCAAGCTCAATGGGTTTACTATGGACAAAAGTGATGCAATAGGTAGGTTCGAAAGGCTCAAACGGTCCAAAGATCGCCTAAATCATCCCTAAGTCATAATCATTCAAATTTTCGCTTCGAGGATTAATCAGACAAGTTCTAGGAATAACTGCTTCAACTTTTTTTTCATGAGTTCACCTCTTCCCAATTCACAATTAATTTGCATAAGTCTGACAAAAGTGCATGAATGATGTCTCATAAAGTCAATGAAAGACTAGTTCATATCAAAGTCTTTCCTCGCAACTATAGCTAATCTCATTCAGTTCAAGGAACAAAACAATTTCTCAAGTGATCAAAAATCTAGTAAACTAATTGGAATGTCATGTAAAAAAATATTCATCTCTCTCTTTTAAAAGTGTTCCTAAGTGATATGAAACATAGTGTAATGAACGATCCACCCCCAGACTTTTAACGCGACACTATCCTTAGTGTTAAGCATATAGAAAAATAAAGCAAGAAAATAACAATAGCAAAAACACTTTCCTGAAAAATGTCGACGACCAAGCAAACACAATGAGCAGGTGGCAGTCTGGGCATAGAAAACAACAAAACCAACCAAATGGGTAAAATAGAAAAATTATGCACACAAGCACACACATAAAATTCCAAACTAAACTCAACAAAGAATAAGCCCAACTGAGGAAATAACCACAATATCGATTAAACAACCCCTGAGAATAAATTCAATAGAGTGCAACAATGGTTAAAACACAAGACCCAACTAGAATAAGCTATAATATCCGCAAAATATGCCAAAAGAGATGCAACCACAAAAAATAAACCACAAGATAAAATAGTTCACAACCACCAACAAAATGCCTAAAGTATCAAAAATAATAGCAGCAGAAACAGCTGAAAACTACTCCTCATCTGAAGCATAGGCCAACTCGTCAAGCTCTGCTCTCAGTGGTACCTGAGCATCAATAGTTGGGTGGATCGACTTCTCAACAATAATGTTATTCCCCCTCATTTTCTCGTACCACTAATAATTCTCTAAACTAGTGAACCGAGAAGCATCAAAAGCAACCTCTTGACCACTGCGAGAAGAAGAAGTGCCTCCCCTCGCACGCTTACTAACTGATTTTCTCGGTGTCATATCAAAATAATCAACAATCCCAACACCACTACTGCAAAGACTTCAACACAACTCAAAAAATCACAATATACCCAATAAAACAATCACAACAATAGCAAAGTCACCAAAGAAATACAAATCCTTTACAAATCATCACCAACTATCAACTTAATCCAATAAACTCAACACAATCTCAACAATCGACAAACCACCATAACAAGAATTACCAAACCACGACTCAAACCCAATCACAAAATCAAGAAAGCCTTGAAAACAACTAGATGTCCATCAAGATGGATGAGTCAAGCCACGCTTACCTCAAAATAAAAACAAAAAGATGCCCAGAGAATGAACAAGAAACGAATGAAAAGGGCTGCCTGATGGAGAGACAGAAACGGCGGTGCGGAGGTGGTTTCTCGGTGGCACTGTGGGGACCTCGGGTGCTAATCTCATCTTAAGGAGCAAATTAACATTTAATCATAAAGGAATCACACTTGAATGAATAAAATTAAAGACTAAAATTTAATATTTTTTTTAAAAGGGCAGCTCACACACGGACCTTGGTCCGGACCCTGCACGGACCATTGCACGGGGTCCGTGCAGCTTTTGGACAAGGGTCCGTGCCTTTTCTATAAATCAAAATCAATGAATTGTGGTACAGAGAACACACGGACCCTTACACGGAGGCTTGCACGGGGTCCGTGCCTTCTTTTATCAAAATAGTTTTGGGACAGAGTCCATCCGGACCTAGGCACGTGGGCATGCACGGGGTCCATGCCCTGCGTATAAAAATCAATCTTCTTAAGCTATCAAGTTTTAAAAATGATATAATCTATCGTATAAGATATTCAACATGATTCTACATAATTGACATGCATTTAAACATCAATCTACATATCTGTAGTACATGAAATCTCAAGTATAAGTCAATACTTGACAATAACAACAATATACAAATTTTCTTGTTGTTCTAACATGTTTACCAAATTATAGACTACATGTCATCTTCTTAAAAACCCGAGTCTCCACTTCTAATCTTTCAATCTCGTGCAATCGAAGCCAAATCTGACTTGCTTATGCCCCAACCTGATGCAATGCACACATACAAACAAAGCAAAAACCGGATAACTCCGGTGAGAATAAATCTCAGTATGAATAACATGCATATACATCATTAAAGCATATTGAATCAATATTCCATAATAATCTTAAATCATAAAACATGTAATAACATGTAAATCATAGTATCATAGTCGACCCTTAAATTCTTAAAGCATAATTATTCATCTAAGGTAATCTCATACCAAGCATATAAAAACATTGACATCTTGAATGGAATATAATAACACTCTAGCATTTATAAACGCATATTCTAAACCATAGAAATTTCTAGGTTAATGCATAAATGCAATGCATGTGTCAAATAATAGGCTATCAAGTCTGATATCAATAAATCGTAGTTCTGGGATCCCGGGGAAATAAAATCTTTAACTAACCACCGACTCTCCCAATCGAGGTGGCGTCAAATCTCTCAATACCCTGACATTGGTTCAACTATAGTGAGTTATCTAGATCTGGAAATAAATCTATATTCCGTGCCATAAGTCATCTGACTCTGGAAGTAAATCTACATTCCGTGCCACTCAACTACAGTTCTCCAAACGTCATCTGCACTCTAGGCCATTCAGCCCTCTGTGCTGATCAAGATAGGGTTCAAGATGAATGCAACATACTCTAGATGCATCAAATCATACATAGCTAAAAACAACATCTTGAACACATCAATCATATAATCATATGATCATATACTCACTCAAGGATTCCGACAAATCTGTAAGCATCAAATGAAATACGTAAAACATGTTCAATACAGAAAATGAAGACAAGTAAACATTTACATAAATATTCTGGAAAGTCAAGAAGATATCTATCTTGAATAATCTATCTCATTTATGCAAACGTAAACAATAACATATATTAAACATGCATGTATTTGATTTTAGGCAACTCGATAATTAAAACAATCTCGAGTTATTCTTCCCATCTTATTAATGTCTATTCATACCTTTCGATCTTGAGTTTAGATGATCCAAGTTTGGACAACTGACATTCAAAGAACTTCTATCAAAATTTGCTCAAAGCATTACAATCATTCAAGGCAAACTAGCTTCAAACCTTCTTCCATCTTTCTTGGTTCAAAGGCTAACTTCTCGAGCTCGCCGACTCGAACTCGATCTCTTGCAATTCAAATCTGAAATTCATTGATATCTAATTCAATATGAGCATTCAATATCATTTCATTCTTATGTAGGATCAAACAATCTAACAACTTGATCCCGTGATCAGAATTCAAACCGACGGCGTAACGGATCAAAACCGGAAATTCTAAACACATAAACATCATCAATACTATGATCTCAACATGATAGCATCACCAAACTAGCAGCACAATCTCGAAATCATCAGCCCAAAAAATTCAGAATTTCAAAAATTCTTTCAAAAATCGAAATCATGTTCAAACGACGATCTTTTCTCGTTCCGTCTTAGATATGTTATCGTCGTATATGATAGAACATGTTTATACAATCAAATCTTAATTCTAACAACATCATAAAATTCAAACATGGTAGAACTTCATAAAACTTACGTTAAAACGTAGCACTCGGAGCTGTGATCGCAAATATATGCTCAATCGAAAATTCTACTGGGCGGATCAATTTTTAACGGAGCTTGAAAGGAAGAAAAATGGCGTTGAAAAGTTTTCTGATCTTCTTCCCCTCTTATCACGTATAATCTGATGAAAAAGGGTGGAGAGAAGATATATATAATCCAAATTTCACTTTAGTCCCTAAACTTTGGCATATTTGCAAATCAGTCCCCGGACAAGCGATTTAATTCAATTTCAATCCTAAATAATTTAAGAATATTAGAATATAATTTTAAACTCTAAATATTCTCAAATTAAATTATCTCGAATTAAAATTAAATAATTTCGGACCGTATCGCATTCTAGTCCTTGAATTTCTCAATATTTGCAAATTGGCCCTTGCTCGGATTTCATCCTCAAATTAAATCCTTGATATTTATAATCTTGGAATTTACATCTTAAATTCCATAAATATCAATTCAAATATTTTTAAGCTTTTAATTTAAGTATTTCGGATATTAAAATCTTAAAAATCCGAAAATCCTCAAATTACATATTTTTGACCCGAAACTGAAATTTCTAATTTCCATAAATTCTTAAATTCATCTTTTCACTCTTATTCGGAATTTAAATCTTAAATCCCGTCATTAAGAACTTAATATTTTCGGGCCTTACAATTCCTCCCCTCTAAGGAATGATTTCGTCCTCGAAATCGCATCCGATCTTACTGCTGATTCTCGTAAGCTGTATAGCTGACTGAAGTAATAATTACTTCAATTCTCTGAGCTTTAGATATCTATTCTGATATCTTCTCTTCTGTAGTATCTTATTCTTCTTTCTGATCGCTTCTGCAATCATATCTATTCTCATTAACTTATAATCACGGAGTCAACTTATCTCTCAGTTGCTCTTTCTCGTGATCTAACTCTGCATCAGTTAGTCTGCCTTGCTTACAATCTTATCGGCTTCTGTTTTATCTGACTCTAATTGTGGGGACCCAGGTTGCTAATCAAATCTTATATGGCGATTAGTAACAAAAAAATAGTTAATCTGCAAAACCGGACAATTGGCGACGCAAAACCTAACATTTGGCGACGCAAAAGCACGTCGCAAAATGATCAACAAAATTTATTTTTTTTTTAAGAACCAAAGTGGCTCGCTCGAGCGAGCACCACTCGAGTCTAGGATCCCTTGGCTCGTTCGAGCGAGCTGCGCTCTGTCCGGCTGCTCAAAATCTGACTTTTTGCTGTCAAATAGAAGTTTGGGATGCCTCAGCTCTTCTAACAACACCATACATGAATAAGAGAAGATGATAAAATCAAAACACAACCCAACATATATATCTAATCTTTGACAAGTAACACAATCAAAGACATGCTCTTTACAAACATAATACGAAGGCTAAAAAGTACTTGACAACATCATACAAAGTTCTTGTATCATTCTACCATGTTTCAAAAACTCAAAATACAAGTTGTTCTGCTAAAATACAAGTTGTTCTGCTAAAACCCGAGTCCTCACATGCTAAGACTCTCTCTCGAGATATACCTGTCGCTTCTGACCAGCTCCTTCCCTACCTATTGCCATGCACACATACAAAACAAAGCAATAGCCGGATACCTCCGGTGAGAATAAAATCCCAGTATAAACAACATAATGCTCGAGATAATAAACGTGAATGCAATTCATATGACAAAAGAGGCTATCAAGCTGATATCAATAGGATATAAGTTCTTGGGATCACGAGGAAATAAAATCGTCAACAAACACCAACTCACCCAATCGAGGTGAAGTTAAATACTTTATTTCCTCTGACTTTGGTGCAACTATAGTGAGTCTTCTGGCTCTGGAAGTAAGTCTACATTCCTTGCCACTCAACTACAATCCGCCAAACGTCATATGCATTCTAGGCTTTTCAACCCTCTTTGCTTATCAGGCTGGAGTTCAAGATGAATGAAACATGGTCTGTATGCATTTAATGCTATAAAACACCTTGAACATGTACTTAAATAAGCAAGCAAAACAATCAAATCATTTAATCACATAAAACACATAATCAACCAAGTATGTGATTAACAAGGGAATACTCGAAACAATAGCTATTTCGAGCGTTCTATCCCATCTGGATTAGCTGTCATTTATACCTTTCGATGACACATCTGAAAGTACTTCAAATCTGCAATGACATCAATGATAAATTATATCAAAAGGCTGCTCAACTTCTCAACTCAATCTTAAGTGTAAATGCTAGTAAACCTTGCTTCAAATCCTTCTCGGTTCGAATCGAAGATCTCGAGTTCGGCAACTTCAAACACAAGGCTGAAATGAAGTGTTTGAAACAATAATATCAGCTTCAACTCAATACAATACACCATTCATTCAACAAGTTCAAACGTAGATCAATTCTGAAATCGGCGGCGTAACGGCTAAACACCTACAATCCAAATGATATCCACATCAATCTACCAAGCCATACCAACCATAATCTCTATCATATCAGCTCAATAACATAAAAATCAGAAACATTCAGATATGGTAGTGTTCAAATTTTTTCTTATAAATTCATATAAAATCCAAACGACAGTCTTTTCCCGAACCGTCTGCGAATACACAATCGGTACAGCTCATATATGCTTATATCTTAAAATCATGAATTTCCATCTTCAACATACAAATAAATTCTGAGAAAAGTGAATGAAACTTGTACCAAAACGAAGGTCTTGAAGCGGTGATCGCAGATATATATTTTTTTTCGAATTTTTGACTATTGGATCACAAGATATCGAAGCTTTTGCGGAATGAAAATCTAAAAATGGCATCTAAAACCCCTTTAGCCGTGTTCTCTGCCTTTCCTTTCTATTTAATCTGATGATTCACGTGTATAAGAGATAAATATAAGCATATTTGCAGTTTAGTACCTGAACTTTTGGCTATTTGCAATTCAGTCATCGGAAAAGCGATTTAATTCAATTTCAATCCTTATTCATTTAAGAATATTAGAATTTAATTCTAAACTCTAAATATTCCCAAATTAAATATTCTCGGATTAAAATTAAATAATCTCGGGCCTTACATTTCTCTCTCACTAAGACATGAGTTCGTCCTCGAAATCATAAGCAAGTTGTATAGACAATTTGTATACACATAAGATAATGAAATAACAGAAAACAGAATAAGAACTCACATCAATGAAACAACTCTGGAAATCTCTGTCTTATGTCTGACTCAGTCTCCCAAGTCGCTTCTTCTGTGCCATGTCGACTCCACTGAACCTTCACTAGCGGAATAATCTTGTTTCTGAGCTGTTTGTCTTTACGATCAAGAATCTGAATAGGCTGCTCAAAATAACTAAGAGTCTTGTCCAGTTCAGCTTCATCAGGCTGAATAATATGGGAAGGATCAGGCTGATACTTCCGAAGCATAGAGACATGAAATACATCATGAATACCAGACAAAGATGGAGGAAGAGCGAGTCGATAAGAAAGATCTCCTATCTTCTCGATAATCTCATACGAACCGATAAAACGCGAAGATAACTTTCCTCTCTTGCCAAATCTGACTGTACCTATAAACGGAGAAATCTTCAAGAAAACTCTGTCTCCCTGATCAAAAGATAGAGGTCGTCGTCTGATATTTGCATACTTTTCTTGTCTGTCTTGAGTTGTTTTCATTCTTTTCTGTATAAGCTTTACCTTTTCAGTCATTTCTCTGATCATATTTGTAATGCCCAAAAATATTAAGTTCTTAATGACGGGATTTAAGATTTAAATTCCAAATAAAAGTGAAAAGATGAATTTAAGAATTTATGAAAATTAGAGATTTCAATTTCGGATCAGAAATATTTAATTTGAGGATTTTGGGATTTTAAGATTTTAATATCCGGAATTCTTAAATTAAAAGATTAAAAATATTTGAAGTGATATTTATGGAATTTAAGATGTGAATTCCAATATGATAAATATCAAGGATTTAATTTGAGGATGAAAATCGAGCAAGGACCCATTTGCAAATATTGAGTAGTTCAAGGACTAAAATGCGATAAGGTCCGAAATGATTTAATTTTAATCCGAGAATATTTAATTGGAGAATATTTAAAGTTTAGAATTAAATTCTAATATTCTTAAATTATTTAGGATTAAAATTGAATTAAATCGCTTGTTCGGGGACTAATTTGCAATTATGTCATAGTTCAGGGACTAAAGTGCAAATAGGTCAATATATATCTATTTTGACTTAGAATTCATGTGAGAAATCAGAAAGGTGGCAGCCAAGAACCGAGAGAGGAGGTAGAAGGCTTTTAAGCCATTTTGGCATTTTTAAACTCCGATATCTTTCGATCCGTCCGGTAGAATTTCCGATTGAATATATATTTGCGATCACAGCTCCGAGTTCTACGTTTTGACGTAAGTTTTATGACATGTTGTTAGAATTAAGATTTGATTGTATAAACATGTTCTAGCATATACGACGATAGCATATCTAAGACGGATCGAGAAAAGATCGTCGTTTGGACATGTTTTGGAATTTTAAAAGAATTTTTGAAATTCTGAATTTATGAGGCTGATGATTTCGAGATTATGCTATTGAATTGGTGATGATATTGAGTTTAAATGATTAACAAGATGATGTTTATGCTTTTGGAATTTCCGGTTTTCATACCGTTACGTTGCCGGTTCAAGATTTTGATTTGATATGCATTCTAAAGGTCTAGAGCTCATCTTCAAGTTTATTGTAGATGAATTGAATATGAGATTGAGTTTAGAATGTAGATATAATGATATTTGAATCGAAAGATTTATCGGACTCGAATATTTGCGACGTCGGTTTGAATTCCGATTGTCTTAACAAGATTTGAACTGAATAAGCTTTAAGGAAACATCGATTCAGATTTGAACTGGATGTTTAGCTATGTTATAAACCATTTCAGATTTAAAGTGAAGATTATCGAAGTTGAATCGACGAGTTCAAGTTCAAATGACTTGAAGTGTTTGAAGTTGAATCAAGAATACCTTCAAGTAGCACTGATTGAAATGAGCAGCATTGTATGACTGATTTGGCTAGCTTTGAGATACTCTGCATTGGCAACAGATTCAAGATGTTAGAATCGCGATGAAAGGTATGAGTTGAAATTATTCTTTCCAGGTAGAACAACTCGAGAACATGGTGGTTTTCGAGTTATCTTGAAATCACATACTTAGTTGCTTAAGTGCTCTTATGTGATTTACTTGCTTTTGTTGCTATGAATATTGACTTATGTGTTCAAGACTTGAATAGCACAGAGAACAGAATGGCCTAGAGTGCATATGACGTTTGGAGAACTGTAGTGAGTGGCATGGAATGTAGATTTACTTTCAGAGTCAAATGACTCATGACACGGAATATAGATTTATATCGAGAGCTAGATGACTCACTATAGTTGCACCAAAGTCAGGGGAATTGATATATTTAACACCACCTCGATTGGGAGAGTCGGTGGTTAGTTAAAGATTTTATTCCCCGGGATCCCAAGAACTAAGCTTATTGGTATCAGATTTGATAGCCTATTCCTTGGCACATGCATTGCATTTATGCATTAACCTAGAGTTTTCTATGGTTTAGAATATGCAGTTATAAATGCTAGCATGTTGTGATATGTCATTCAAGATATGAATGTTTTGATATGCTTTATATGCTATTGCTTGAGATTAATAATTATGCGTTAAGAGTTTAAGAGTCGATGATGATTCTATGATCTACGTGTTATTACATGTTTTATGATTTTAGAGTTTTATGGCATATAGATTCCATATGCTTTAATGATGTATATGCATGTCTTTCATACTGAGATTTATTCTCACCGGAGTTATCCGGCTGTTGCTTTGTTTGTATGTGTGCATTGCATCAGGTTGGGGCAAGATCAAGCTAGAGTTGGCTTGGATAGCTTAAGAAGAGACATAGCATGTCGTGACTCGGGTTTTAAGCAGATGACATGTATTTATGATTTGATAAACATGTTAGAAAGCAAGAACCTTTGTATATGTTGTTTTTGCCAAGTATTGATTTATACTTGAGAGTTCATGTATTCTAGATCACTTGCTATTAGTTTTGAATGCATGTAAAGTATCTAACATGATGTTGAGAAGTTTATATGAAGTTTGTATGAGATTTGGAATCAAATTGTAAAGCAAAGTTGCATTTTTATTTCCTGGACAGAGTGTCCGCTCGATCGGGTAAACTCCACGGATCGAGCGAGGCCTGTGTTTGCAAAAACAGAGTATTGAGCTTTTGGGCTCGCTCGATCGGGTGAGTTTCACCGATCGAGCGAGACCAAAAGTGTTGCAGACCGAGAGCTTAGAATTTTAGCTCGCTCGATCGGCTGAGTTTTCCAGATCGAGCGAGGTGATGGTTTTAAAAAAAAAAAAAATTGGCTCTTGATTTATTATTCTTGTATTGTTTGATTAATTGTTAATTAATCGTTTATTTTCCTAAGATGAGATTAGCAACCCAAGGTCCCCACAACAGGAGGTATCAGAGCATAAAGTCTTGGACTAAGATAGAAGTTGAGCGGGGTAGATTGAGTCGCATGCATTTATAGTATTGCATGATTATGCTTTACTTGCTTTACAGAATTGTATGCGACGATGATTGTTTTATTGAACACTGTTTGCTTTATCGATATGCGAATTACCTGCTTATATGCTGATATGTATCCATGATTTCTTGAATTCATCAGAATAAATGAATTCGTTGCAAGCATGTTTTATATGAAAAGCATGAGAATTTGCAAGAATGTGTTCTATTCAGAAGCATGAGATTATATGTATGATATACTGACATTGTATGTTATAATCTCTGCCATATATATTGCTTCTATTATCAAATAAGACAGATTATGCAGATAGCATGAGAACCTCAGACAAAACAGAATCGCAGACAGAACAGAACAGTGTTGAGGTAAGTTTTTGAGCCGAATGCACTGAGGAGTATGTTAGTTGAACAACTCCAAAGCTATGAATCATCAACTCAGAAAGATACAGAATATGCTATGTCTAGAAAGGAGTTGATTTAAAGAGCTGGATCAGTTGTTCAAGAGAAGCATATTCAGATGAACATAGAACCAACCTGATTTTATATCAACTCCAGGACTTAGCAAGAAGTTGGTGAAGTTGCCAAAAGAAGTACTGAAATTGTTTGGCAGGTAAGTAAACAGAATTGTTTCTTTCTGTATATGCTAAAGATGATAGAACAGTAGAGACGCATAAGTTGATTTCAAGCCAGTAAGAGAAGAACAAAATCATGAACCGGTAGTACGAGGCAGAGTTGAATTTTTATTCATGCCTCTGTAATTGTGGAAACACTATGATCATCACCTCCACTACAACTTCCATAGCAGTATAGCTATGAAGCAAGAGATAGTGGCAACAACAGCAAAGATTGAAAGGCTCAAGTTGTATCAGATAAGAATATTACAGGTAAGTGAGTTAATACTAGTTAACCGCTTATATATTGATTGCATAGTATACAGTCATAGATTAGTGATTTGTTATGCTATAATCCGTATCTGATGAGCCTTTATTCAATATATTTGCTGAGATTTTTTTGCCTTTGAGTAGAAGAAATGCATTTGAATGATTAGACAGAGAAGATGAAATGCAGACTTGAGGAAATAAGATTGAATATGCATTATAGATATTAATGCAATAACTGAGTATCAGATAAGAATTGATTGATTATGTGCAGTGATTACGTTAGATCAGCAATAGCAATGAGTAGAGATCTATTTGATATGAGTTGCAGAAATAAATTTCTATTATGTCGGTACTGTTTATATCACGATGACCGTGGAAGAATGTCAGTAGAAGTTTAGTCGATATATTGAACTAGTACAGAATTAACCTAAAATTGACAGCTATGTCAATGGTTAGAATGTACAGAAATAGTTCAATGAAATATTTTGACCTTTCTATGACATGAATGCAGTTCTATATAGAGTGGTGTCTAGTACGAAAGTATTATGGCAACTCGTATAGAAGAGCATTACGTGAACTCAAGAACTTCAGAAACAGCTAGCAGATTGAGTAGAAAAGAGTTATGTAGTACCAAAATGATGATTAATTCTATGACAATAAGTTAAGTCGAAAAGAGTATATTCGACTATTGTTAGCTGAGAATTAAGAATTAATAAATGAACTCATATCAATAGAGAATAAGAAAAATCAGTTACAGTGGAGCTTTTTTTTCAATTTTGCTGAAGCTATTACGTCATAAAAATCATGATTCTTGAATTTCTTGATATCGATTCAGATGTTGTGTTATTTGACCTTGATTGATATTGATTGACTCTTATTCTTTGCTAGATTCCACTTTGATTCACTCGCTGTCATTCAGAATATTTGATTTTGACTGACATTTCCTTGAGCGAGTTTTTTTGATATGAAATTTGAGAATTATTGATTATTTGATGTGTTTATTCAGTATATCTTGATGTATTTGGCTCATAACTGATAGAAATTCAGATTCAGATCATCAGTAAGATTTATGGTTTTAGATAATTGATGGATTTATTGGGTACAGATCTGTACTTGTTGAATATTTATGCTTGACAGATACTTAAACAATCAGAATTGTTGTGATCCAAGCTAAACTCGAATTAGTTTGGACATATAAAAGCAACAGATTGATTGAGAACGCTAGATTAAGATAAGAGATAAGACAGCAGAGCAGAACAGATGAATTTTTGCGGTGAATAATTGTTTGATTATGCCAGATATTCTAGATATGGAATATTAGATTCTGAAAGAGGCATATGACAACATATTTAATATCCATTCAGTTGTCTAAACATGTATGACTTACATGTAGTCATTACGTGGAAATCAGTATTGGTGAAAGAATTGAAAGCAAATACGACATAATTAACAGTACCAATACGAAAATTCCAGTAAAAGAAGCAGAAAAGAAGAACGCAAGTGGTTTATGTAACAGATTAGTTACATAAGAGTTGAAAACAGATCAACTTTGTGAACGACTTTAGTTTGAATCTACTCGAATCTTCATGATTTTGCGGTTTAGAGTGTAGTAGATTTCGACAGATTCAGGAATATGTTGTATTAGATATGATACAAACATAAAAAGATACTTTTCATGTATTTAGCAAGATGATCAGATTACAGGAATTATTGACATCTATTGTCGAGATAGAGACTTTAGATTTGTTTTCTAGATTGTGGCATTGATTGTCAGATGTTCTGAGTGTTTGGTTGTATGAGATTTCATTATACCATCCTCTGATTAGTGGACTATCAGATGTGATTATCCAGATTTTTGAGGATATGCTCAGAACGATAGTACTAGATTCAGTACTAATTGATTGATTATTTGCCACGTGATTACTATGATTCCTGTGACAGCTATTTGATACTAATTGATTGATTATTTGCCACGTGATTACTATGATTCCTGTGACAGCTATTTGATAAATATAAAGACAGTATTTTGATGATTGATTGATCAGACACACAGAATTGTCTTTATATTGAAACAATCTTACAGACATATCAGCTATGAGACCAGATATGAGTCAAGAAACGATAGAGAATGTGAAGATGACTTTGAACAGAATAAGAACAGAACAGCATAGACAGAATGAGCAAATGAGTAACAGATAGAAATGTGAAGCCTGAACAGAATGATCAGTTAAGAATTTCTTTTCCGAGCATCATTAGGTTCAGAAAGAGGTTTCAGAATTGATTCCTATGAGTATTTGATCTAGCTTATGGATTAATACTCGAATTGTCAGATAGATGAATTGTTATCCATATGCATTGGCTGAAGAATATCAGCTAGAATATGTATGTGCATTCAATTCAGATACAACAGAAGTAGATAAGATGTTAAGCAAGACAGATTAACTGATGCAGAATTCTATCACGAGAAAGAGAAACTTAGATATAAGTTGACTCAGTGATTATATGATTGCGGAAGCAATCAGAAAGAAGATTAAGATACGATAGAAGATAAGATATCAGAATAGATATCGAAAGATCAGAGAATTGAAGTCAGTATTACTTCAATCAGCTATACAGATTACAAGAATCAGCAGTAAGATCGAATGCGATTTCGAGGACGAAATCATTCCTTAGAGGGGAGGAATTGTAAGGCCCGAAAATATTAAGTTCTTAATGACGGGATTTAAGATTTAAATTCTCAATAAAAGTGAAAAGATGAATTTAAGAATTTATGAAAATTAGAGATTTCAATTTCGGGTCAGAAATATTTAATTTGAGGATTTTCGGATTTTAAGATTTTAATATTCAGAATTCTTAAATTAA
This sequence comes from Henckelia pumila, assembly GCF_033568475.1. NCBI lineage: Eukaryota > Viridiplantae > Streptophyta > Magnoliopsida > Lamiales > Gesneriaceae > Henckelia > Henckelia pumila. The sequence goes on from NC_133121.1 coordinate 201,058,011, forward strand.
AAGATTAAAAATATTTGAAGTGATATTTATGGAATTTAAGATATGAATTCCAAGATGATAAATATCAAGGATTTAATTTGAGGATGAAATTCGAGCAAGGACCCATTTGCAAATATTGAGTAGTTCAAGGACTAAAATGCGATAAGGTCCGAAATGATTTAATTTTAATCCGAGAATATTTAATTGGAAAATATTTAGAGTTTAGAATTAAATTCTAATATTCTTAAATTATTTAGGATTGAAATTGAATTAAATCGCTTGTTTGGGGACTAATTTGCAATTATGTCATAGTTTAGGGACTAAAGTGCAAATAGGTCAATATATATCTATTTTGACTTATAATTCACGTGAGAAATCAGAAAGGTGGCAGCCAAGAACCGAGAGAGGAGGGAGAAGGCTTTCAAGCCATTTTGGCATTTTTAAACTCCAATATCTTTCGATCCGCCCGGTAGAATTTTTGATTGAATATATATTTGCGTTCATAGCTCCGAGTGCTACGTTTTGACGTAAGTTTTATGAAGTTCTACCATGTTTGAATTTTAATATTTGTTAGAATTAAGATTTGATTGTATAAACATGTTCTAGCATATACGACGATAGCATATCTAACACGGATCGAGAAAAGATCGTCATTTGGACATGTTTTTGAATTTTAAAAGAATTTTCAAAATTCTGAATTTATGAGGCTGATGATTTCGAGATTATGCTATTGAATTGGTGATGATATTGAGTTTAAATGATTAACAAGATGATGTTTATGATTTTGGAATTTCCGGTTTCCATACCGTTACGCCGCCGGTTCAAGATTTTGAATTGATATGCATTCTAAAAGTCTAGAGCTCATCTTCAAGTTTATTGTAGATGAATTGAATATGAGATTGAGTTTAGAATGTAGATATAATGATATTTGAATCGAAAGATTTATCGGACTCGATTAGTTGCGACGTCGGTTTGAATTCCGATTGTCTTAGCAAGATTTGAACTGAATAAGCTTTAAGGAAACATTGATTCAAATTTGAACTTGATTTTTAGCTATGTTATACACCATTTCAGATTTGAAGTAAAGATTATCGAAGTTGAATCGACGAGTTCAATTTCAAATGACTTGAAGTGTTTGAAGTTGAATTAAGAATACCTTCAAGTAGCACTGATTGAAATGAGCAGCATTGTATGACTGATTTGGCTAGCTTTGAGATACTCAACATTGACAACAGATTCAAGATGTTTGAATCGCGATGAAAGGTATGAGTTGACATTATTCTTGCCAGGTAGAACAACTCGAGAACGTGGTGGTTTTCGAGTTATCCTGAAATCATATACTTAGTTTTTCAAGTGTTCTTATGTGATTTACTTGCTTTTGTTGCTATGAATATTGACTTATGTGTTCAAGATGTTTATCAGTATTTATTTGATTAATGCATGCAGATTATGTTGCATTCATCTTGAACCCTACCTTGAATAGCATAGAGGGCAGAATAGCCTAGAGTACATATGACGTTTGGAGAACTGTAGTGAGTGGCATGGAATGTAGATTTACTTCCAGAGTCAAATGACTCATGGCACGAAATATAGATTTATATCCAGAGCTAGATGACTCACTATAGTTGCACCAAAGTCAGGGGAATTGAGATATTTAACACCACCTCGATTGGGAGAGTCGGTGGTTAGTTAAAGATTTTATTCCCCGGGATCCCAAGAACTAAGCTTATTGGTATCAGATTTGATAGCCTATTCCTTGGCACATGCATTGCATTTATGCATTAACCTAGAGTTTTCTATGGTTTAGAATATGCAGTTATAAATGCTAGCATGTTGTGATATGTCATTCAAGATATGAATGTTTTGATATGCTTTATATGCTATTGCTTGAGATTAATAATTATGCGTTAAGAATTTAAGAGTCGATGATGATTCTATGATCTACGTGTTATTACATGTTTTATGATTTTAGAGTTTTATGGCATATAGATTCCATATGCTTTAATGATGTATATGCATGTCTTTCATACTGAGATTTATTCTCACCGGAGTTATCCGGTTGTTGCTTTGTTTGTATGTGTGCATTGCATCAGGTTGGGGCAAGATCAAGCTAGAGTTGGCTTGGATAGCTTAAGAAGAGACATAGCATGTCGTGACTCGGGTTTTAAGCAGATGACATGTATTTATGATTTGATAAACATGTTAGAAAGCAAGAACCTTTGTATATGTTGTTTTTGCCAAGTATTGATTTATACATGAGAGTTCATGTATTCTAGATCACTTGCTATTAGTTTTGAATGCATGTAAAGTATCTAACATGATGTTGAGAAGTTTATATGAAGTTTGTATGAGATTTGGAATCAAATTGTAAAGCAAAGTTGCATTTTTATTTCCTGGACAGAGTGCCCGCTCGATCGGGTAAACTCCACGGATCGAGCGAGGCCTGTGTTTGCAAAAACAGAGTATTGAGCTTTTGGGCTCGCTCGATCGGGTGAGTTTCACCGATCGAGCGAGACCAAAAGTGTTGCAGACCGAGAGCTTAGAATTTTAGCTCGCTCGATCGGCTGAGTTTGCCCGATCGAGCGAGGTGATGGTTTTAAAAAAAAATTTGGCTCTTGGTTTATTATTCTTGTATTGTTTGATTAATTGTTAATTAATCGTTTATTGCCCTAAGATGAGATTAGCAGCCCGAGGTCCCCACAATATCCGGCCAAACATCTGGTACATCTGAGATATCATCCCAATATAACGGTGATCTACATTTCTTTTCGTACAGTGCTTCAAAAGGAGTCATCTCAATGCTAGTCTGATAGCTATTATTATAAGAAAATTCTACAAGTGTTAATGAATCTTGCCAACTTGTACCAAAATCTAGTACTACAGCTCTCAACATATCCTCAAGTGTTTGGATAGTCCGCTCTGACTGTCCGTCTATTTGAGGATGATAAGTTGTACTCAGATGCAATTGAGTACCAAGAGCTTGTTGCAAGCTATGCCAAAAGTGTGATGTAAATCTAGGGTCTCGATCTGAAACGATAGATTTAGGCACACCATGTAATCTTACCACTTCTCTGACGTAAATTTCTACCATCTGATCATGTCTGTACGTTATCCTGTACGGAATAAAACATGCTGATTTCGTCAAACGATCAATAATCACCCAAATGGCATCATACCCTCTAGATGAACGTGGTAGCTGTGTAACGAAATCCATGGAAATGTGATCTCATTTCCATTCTAGAACTGATAAATTCTGTAATAAACCACCTGGCTTCTTTCGTTCAGCTTTCACCTGTTGGCAATTCAAACATCTGGATACAAATTCAATCATATCTGACTTCATCTGTTTCCACCAATACTGCATCTTCAGATCATTATACATTTTTCTGCCACCAGGATGAATACTGAATCGACTGCTGTGAGCTTTTTTCAATATCTGCTGTTGCAAATCTGAAATATCTGGAACAACAAGTCTGTTATTCACATATAACACATCATCAGCACTGACCTGATATTCAGATTTATGTCCATATCTGACCATAGAAATTGAATTCTGAATATTCTGATCCTCTTTCTGTGCTTCTTTGATTCGTATCAAAAGTTCTGACTCAGCTTTTGTAGCACAAACACGGATAGGTTGCATATCTGTTTCAAATACTAGTCCAAAAATACAACAATCTTCCACCAATTGAGATACACCTATCGTAGACAAGGATAAAGAACATACCTTTCTACTCAAGGCGTCTGCAGCTGCATTAGATTTCCCTGGATAATATTTGATCTCGCAATCGAAATCTTTCAATAAATCAAGCCATCTACGCTGTATCATATTCAATTTTGATTGCGAAAACAGATATTTCAAACTTTTATGATCAGAAAAGATGTCAAACTTCTCACCATAAAGATAATTTCGCCATATTTTCAATGCAAAGACAATAGCGGCAAGCTCCAACTCATGGATAGGATACCGAGTCTCATGTGGCTTTAACTGTCTCGATGCATAAGTGATAACATGTCCTCGCTGCATAAGCACACAACCCAGACCCCTGTGAGAAGCATCACAATATACAACAAAATCACCCGTACCTGATGGAATTGTCAATACAGGTGCACTTGTAAGCCTTTTCTTCAATTCCAAGAAACTAGTTTCACACGCTTCAGTCCAGACATACGGCATATTTTTCTGAGTCAATTGCGTAATAGGCTTCGCAATGCTGGAAAAATCTCTGATAAAGCGTCAATAATAACCTGCCAAGCCCATAAAACTCCGTATTTCTGGCACTGATGTAGGTCCAGGCCAATTCAGTACAGCCTCTACCTTGCTTGGATCCACTGAAATCCCATCACCTGAAATAATATGCCCAAGAAACACAACTTTCTGCAACCAAAATTCACATTTCAATAACTTAGCATATAATTTCTCATTTCTCAAAGTCTGTAAAATGATTCTAAGATGTTCAGCATGATCATCCACATTCTTGGAATATATCAAGATATCATCGATAAAAATAATGACAAAGTCATCCAAGTATTTCTGAAATACCCGATTCATTAATCCCATAAATACTGCAGGAGCATTGGTTAAACCAAAAGGCATGACGATAAATTCATAATGTCCATACCTTGTTCTGAAAGCAGTTTTAGGAATATCTTCATCTCGCACTTGAAGCTGATGATATCCGGATCGCAAATCAATCTTAGAATAGATGCTCGAACCCTATAGCTGATCAAACAAATCATCTATTCTAGGCAGTGGATATTTATTCTTGATGGTTACCTTGTTCAATTGACGATAATAAATACATAAGCACATTGAACCATCTTTCTTTCGTACAAATAGTATCGGAGTGCACCAAGGTAAAACGCTCGGCCTAATGTACCCTTTGGCCAATAAATCTTCCAGCTGATCCTTCAACTCCTTCAATTCAATAGGTGACATTCTGTAAGGAGCTTTGGATATTGGTTGTGTACCTGGCATTAAATCAATGCTGAAATCTATCTCTTGGACTGGAGGTAAACCAGGAATTTCATCAGGAAATACATCAGCAAATTCATGCACAATTGGAATATCTGTTACTGCTGGACTGGATTTCAATATCTCGACTGCATAAATCAGAAATCCTTCCGCCCCTCTCTGCAATAAACGTGTCATAGATAACACAGATATCAAAGGGATCTTGGCTCGAGAACCCTTACCGTAGAATTTCCATTCAGATGCCATTTCTGGTCTAAATCTGACCACTTTTTGGAAACAATCTACAGTCGCCCTGTACTTGGTTAACATGTCTATACCAATAATACAATCGAAATCTGATAATCCAAGTACTATACAATCTATATCAATCACATTCCCTTCATATTGCAAAGCACAATTTCGAATCATTCGAACAGAGATAATACCTTCACCCAAAGGTGATGAAATAAAAACAACAGTAGGCAATGGCTCAGACGATAAAGAATGCGTCATAACAAATTTTTCAGAGATGAATGTATGTGATGTACCTGTATCTATCAAAACATAGGCAGGATAACCATAAATAAAGCAGTTACCTGCTATGACATCGTCAGGTGCTGCCTGTGCCTGTTCCTTAGTAAGTTCAAATACTCGAGCCTGTTGTCTAGGAGCTTGAGTCACAGTCTAGCTTCCTCCTACTTTGGTCTGTGGTTGAGGCTGGAATGATTGCACTGATTGCCTTTTCGCCTGAGGTGCTGGTCGAGAAGAACTTTCACCAATAGCTCGTTGAGGACATACCTTGGCATAATGACCTGGTTGGCAACAGATATTACAATTTCCTAACACACCTCTACACTGTTCAATTGCATGTCGTCCACCACACTTACCACAAAATGCTCCTGACTCACCAGTTCTCTGCCCTATACCAAACTGTCTCTGTCCACTAGAACTGGAAGAACTACTGCCTGCCCTCTTGAATTGCTTCCCTTTCAGCCTGAATCTAGAATCCTTTCTGCCACTGCTTCCTCCCTCAAATCTGGGAGATGGTTGCTGAAACTGTGGCAGATTCTGTGGAACTGATGCTGATACAGGCTGTGGAGCTGACTGTGGAATGAATGGTGCTTTTCTTTGTCGCAATAACCCCGCTTCTGCTCCCTTAGCTTTATTCAAGGCGTCAGCAAAAGTATTGGGTCGTCCACTATTCACCAAAGTAAACACATCTTGATTAAGGCCATTGATAAACTGATCTGCCATTGCTTCATCAGTCGCTGCTATATGTGGAGCAAACTTCAAAAGACTTGAAAATTTGGCAACATATTCCTCAATATTCAAGTTTCCTTGCCTCAGATTGGCAAATTCATCACCCTTATCCTTCCTGTAGGAGAATGGAAAGAAACGTTGATATAATTCAGTTTTAAAGACAGTCCAGGTGATAATCGTACCTCGTTGTTCTAACGCCCGTTTTGTTGTAATCCACCAACTTTTGGCAACGTCGTGAAGTTGATGTATTACCAATCTGATACGACGATCATCGGTATAATCAAGTGATTCAAACAGCTGTTCTATATCTTCAAGCCAATTTTCACAATCAACTGAATTTTTGTTCCTTTCAGTTTTGGCGGTTTGAATGACTGAAATCGCTTCAGCAAAGTCTTCATTGGAGTTGCAGTAGGATCCATAGGATCAGCAGATGTACTACCCTGTGCATTCTGAGGTTCAGAAACTGGCGGTGGTACTGGTGCTGGTTCAGCCTGAGGAACCGCTAATGGATATCTAGTGGCCGGTGCTTTACGAGGAGGCATATCTGATTGTCAAACAGATTAGTGCATAAACAATATCATATGCAGCAATTTATTCCATCCTTCTCTGATAAGAATTCTCATGCATTCTCATGAGAATTCAGGTTCTGACTGAGGATAATCTGGAATACAATTGCATATATAGCATGTAGTAGCAATAAAAGCACATAATCATACAATCACATAATTATTGCAATATAAAGCATGCTAGCATATAATGCACATAATCAGATACAACATGTAATCTCATGCAATATCAAACAATCAGACAGACTCAATCTACCCCACTCATCAACTTTTATCTCATTCCAGAAACTTACGCTTTGATACCACCTGTTGTGGGGACCCGGGTTGCTAATCAAATCTTATAGGGCGATTAGTAACAAAAAAATAGTTAATCTGCAAAACCGGACAATTGGCGACGCAAAACCTAACATTTGGCAACGAAAAATCACGTCGCAAAATGATCAACAAAAGTTTTTTTTTTTTTTAAGAACCAAAGTGGCTCGCTCGAGCGAGCCTTACCTCTCGCTCGAGCGAGCGCCACTCGGGTCTAGGACCCCTTGGCTCGCTCGAGCGAGCTGCGCTCTGTCTGGCTGCTCAAAATCTAACTTTTTGCTGTCAAATAGAAGTTTGGGATGCCTCAGCTCTTTTAACAACACCATACATGAATAAGAGAAGATGATAACATCAAAACACAACCCAACATGTATATCTAATCTTTGACAAGTTACACAATCAAAGATATGCTCTTTAAAAACATAATATGAAGGCTAACAAGTACTTGACAACATCATACAAAGTTTTTGTATCATTCTACCATGTTTCAACAACTCAAAGTACAAGTTGTTCTGCTAAAATACAAGTTGTTCTGCTAAAACCCGAGTCCTCACATGCTAAGACTCTCTCTCGAGCTATCCCTGTCGCTTCTGACTAGCTCCTTCCCCACCTATTGCCATGCACACATACAAAACAAAACAATAGTCGGATACCTCCGGTGAGAATAAAATCCCAATATAAACAACATAATGCGCGAGATAATAAACGTGAATGCAATGCATATAACAAAAGAGGCTATCAAGCTGATATCAATAGGATATAAGTTCTTGGGATCTCGAGGAAATAAAATCGTCAACAAACACCAACTCACCCAATCGAGGTGAAGTTAAATACTTTATTTCCTCTGACTTTGGTGCAACTATAGTGAGTCCTCTGGCTCTGGAAGTAAGTCTACATTCCGTGCCACTCAACTACAATCCGCCAAACGTCATATGCACTCTAGGCTTTTCAACCCTCTTTGCTTATCAGGCTGGAGTTCAAGATGAATGCAACATGGTCTGTATGCATTTAATGCTATAAAACACCTTGAACATGTACTTAAATAAGCAAGCAAAACAATCAAATCATTTAATCACATAAAACACATAATCAACCAAGATGTGATTAACAAGGGAATACTCGAAACAATAGCTATTTCGAGCGTTCTATCCCATCTGGATTAGCTGTCATTTATACCTTTCGATGACACGTCTGAAAGTACTTCAAATCTGCAATGACATCAATGATAAATTATATCAAAAGGCTGCTCAACTTCTCAACTCAATCTTAAGTGTAAATGCTAGCAAACCTTGCTTCAAATCCTTCTCGGTTCGAATCGAAGATCTCGAGTTCGGCAACTTCAAACACAAGGCTGAAATGAAGTGTTTGAAACAATAATATCAGCTTCAACTCAATACAATACAACATTCATTCAACAAGTTCAAACGTAGATCAATTCTGAAATTGGCGGTGTAATGGCTAAACACCGACCATCCAAATGATATCCACATCAATTTACCAAGCCATACCAACCATAATCTCTATCATATCAGCTCAATAACATAAAAATCAGCAACATTCAGATATGGTAGTGTTCAAATTTTTGCTTATAAATTCATATAAAATCCGAACGACAGTCTTTTCCCGAACCGTCTGCGAATACACAATCGGTACAGCTCATATATGCTTATATCTTAAAATCATGAATTTCCATCTTCAACATAAAAATAAAATCTGAGAAAATTGAATGAAACATGCACCAAAACAAAGGTCTCAAAGCGGTGATCGCAGATATATATTTCTTTCGAATTTCTGACTACCGGATCACAAGATATCGAAGCTTTTGCGGAATGAAAATCTGAAAATGGTGTCTGAAACCCCTTTAGCCGTGTTCTCTGCCTTTACTTTCTATTTAATCTGATGATTTACGTGTATAAGAGATAAATATAAGCATATTTGCAGTTTAGTCCCTAAACTTTTGGCTATTTTCAATTCAGTCCTCGAAAAAGCGATTTAATTCAATTTCAATCCTTATTCATTTAAGAATATTAGAATTTAATTCTAAACTCTAAATATTCCCAAATTAAATATTCTCGTATTAAAATTAAATAATCCCGGGCCTTACAGTAATGCAGATACATATTCTAGCTGATATTCTTCAGCCTATGCTTATTGATAACAAGTCATATGTCTGACAATTCGAGATTGAGTATTAATCAATAAGCTAGATCAAATTCTCATAGCTTCTGAAATCTCTTTTTGAACCTAATGATGCTTGGGAAAGAACTTCTTTGCTGATCATTATATTCAGGCTTCAGATCTATATTTGTTACTCATTTGCTAGCTCTGTCAATGCTGCTCTATTCTCATTCTGTTCAAATCAATCTTCACATTCTCTATCTTTTCTTGACTCATATCTGGTTTGATAGCTGATACTTCTGACACATCATTTCAATATAAAGAAAATTCTGCTTTTCTTATCATCTAAACGCAAAAGACTGTCTCTATATATATCAGATAGCTGTCACAGGAATTATGGTAATCAAATGGCACATAATCAATCAATTAGTACCGAATCTAGTACTATAGTTCTAAGCATATCCTCGGAAATATGAAAAATCACATCTGATAATCCACTAATCGGAGGATGGTATAATGAAATCTCATACAACCAAACACTCAGAATATCTGACAATTAGTGCCACAATCTAGAAAACAAATCTAAAGACTCTATCTCAACAATAGATTTTAATAATTCCTGTAATCTGATCATCTTGCTTACTTTGTAACAGGTATTTCTATATGTTTATATCATGCCTAATACAACATATTCTTGAATCTGTCGCAATCTACTACAATATAAATCGCAAAATCATGACGATTTGAGTAGATTCGAACTAAAATCTTCTGCAAAGTTGATCTTCATTCAGCTCTTATGTAACTAATCTGTTACAGACACTACTTGGGTTCTTCTTTTCTGCTTCGTTTACTGGAATTTTAGTATTGGTAATGTCAATTCTATTGTATCTGTTTTTATTTCTTTCACCAATACTGATTTCCAAGTAATGACTACATGTAAGTCATACATGTGTAAACAATTGAATGAATATTCAATCTGTTGTCATATGTGTTGGAACACTTGTCGCTCTCACGATGAAATTGATCTGATACCCGGTGCAGCGAAAGTTTAAAAATTTTATATGGAACAATTTCATATCATGGATATCAAATCCTAACGATTAAATTATGCAAGTAAAATAATAATAATAATAATTAATATTTTACCTCTTCAAGCTAAGGCTTGATTATGGACTCCAACAGATTTAATCTGCTCTTGTTGTAAATCCCGGGAACCGATGACTCGCTCGATCAATCTCCGAAATTAGGTCCATGAACAGAAAACTAAAACCTTCTGATTGATTGCACTAGAAATCAATCAGATATTTATCGTAGAGATTAAACAGATTTGATCTGTCAATTCAGAATGTAATTTTTCCGAAAAATCACAGACTGAATTCTCTCAAAAAGGGAGAGAGGATTTCGAAAATCCCCTTAGAATATTTAGTGTGATTTTCGAAAATTCCAAGAGAGAATTGTAGTGTAATTTTCGAAACCTACACACATATATATATATATATAATTTCTAGACTGGATTAAGTTATATCTCTATTAGGACTCTAACTCCTTAGGGCCCATAATCCATAACTTAAGTCCAACAAGCCAAGCCCGTTATTATAGAAATTAATATAAAATTTATCATGACTCCGATTGATAAACCAATTTCACCAATGTGCACAGAAACCATTTCTGCACCTTTTAAGGTCAAGATAATTTTTCTGAATCCGAATTCAGTGATTTCCAAAAATGCTCATCCCTATGTCATTTTAGAAAATTCCACTCCCTTTAGTTAAGAAGTCCAACTTCTCTTTCATTAAATTTAACTCTTTAAATTTAACTATCTCAACGGGGTTTAGTAATCCATTACTTGTGTGACCCTCAATGGTTCAGGGTACAGCTAGCCGTGGGCTCACAACTCCTTGTGACTCGGAACAACGATTTTCGACTTACCCAATGAATCATGGTAAGAGAATCTAGCAACATCGCCCCATGATTCCCTAGGTATCACTGATAGTGCCTGCAAGAACCAGTAAGTTTTGGTTAACGTACAGTACAGTCCCTTCATCCATATATCCCGATCGAATCAACAACCATTGGTACATCGAGAGTCATTCGAGATTCGATAACTATGCAACGCATCTTGAAGATCAAATAGTGACATCGCATGTGCTACTAGGAAACCAAGTAACCTAAATCACATCGAGTACTCTGGCCAGAGATTTGTCACACTAATATCTCCTCAGATCGCATAGGATATCCACACTCGCAAGCGTGTGGTGAATCCTTGACAACAAAGCATCGACTCCTATATGTGTCGAAACTGTACCCAATCCTGATACCTGATGACCCCTTAGAGTCGATAAACGAGTCAAAGTACAGTACTAGCATATAGAGTCTCAATGATATTTCAAGTAGTAAGGACTAATGGTGTACAACCAAAACCGCGGGCTTATCCACTCAAATAATAATAACCACTTGAAAAGTCCGAATAGGGTAGTTCGATCATTCATCATATGAATATCCATTTGCATGCTTTAAACATCTCCATGTTCATTACCAATGAAACGTGATACTTGGCATCACAAATGCTAGTCTCAATCTCGAGTGATCCTTATCCTTATTAGCGGACGGCTCAATTGACTAGGAACTATTTAGAATATACAGTGACTATAAGATGTGTTTCATAATAGTGATCTCTCTTTATTCACTATCTCATCTTACTTACACTATAGTATATTCAAGGTCTTTATCAAAACAACAATAGTATATCACAATATAACAATATGAAGAAAGATAAAGAAAATGCCATTAATGAATGTAAATTATATTAAACAAAGATTGTTTATACACAGAGTCATAAAAGTCCTTAGCCATAAGTTGGCTAACCGGGCACCCACTCTTTCAATCTCCCACTTGCCCTAAAGACAACTAGTCATACTACGTAATCTCATTGCTTCGCGATGTTTGTCAAACAATGGTCCTGGCAAGGGCTTAGTAAGTGGATCAGCGATATTGTCTGTAGAGGTCACTCTCTCGACAGTGATGTCTCCTTTTTCCACAATCTCCCGGATGATGTGGTATTTCCTCAGTACGTGTTTGGATCTTTGATGAGATTTTGGTTCCTTTGCCTGAGCAACGGCACCAGTGTTGTTGCAGTACACCGGAACTGGACCAACAGCTTCAGGAATGACACCCAAATCTTGGATGAAATTCCTCATCCAAATGGCCTCTTTAGCAGTAGCTGATGCTGCAATGTATTCTGCCTTAGTGGTGGAATCCGCTGTGGTGTCCTGCTTGGAACTTTTCCAAGAGACAGCACCGCCATTGAGCACGAATACAAATCCAGAGGTTGACTTCGAGTCATCCACGTCGCTTTGGAAGCTAGAGTCGGTATAGCCTTCCAATTTCAATTCTTTTTCTCCATAAACCATGAATACATTCTTAGTCCTTCTTAAGTACTTAAGAATATCCTTCACGGCTTTCCAATGCATTTGACCGGGGTTGGCCTGATATCTGCTTGTGACACTCAGAGAAAAGGCTACATCCGGTCTAGTAGATATCATCCCATACATAATACTACCTATGGCTGACGCATATGGTATGTGTGTCATTTTATCTATCTCTTCATCAGTCTTGGGACACATAGACTTGGATAGAGAAACTCCATGACACATAGGTATATGTCCTCTATTGGACTCATCCATTGAAAACCTTTTCAATATAGTGTCGATGTAGGTTGCTTGAGTAAGTCCTATCATTCTCTTAGATCTATCTCTATAGATCTGTATCCCTAGAATATAGGAGGTCTCACCCAAATCATTCATCGAGAATCTACCTGATAACCATATCTTTGTTGACTGCAACATCCCTACGTCATTCTCAATGAGTAGGATGTCATCAACATAAAGCACTAAGAACGTCACCGCATCCTTAACTACTTTCTTGTACACGCACGGTTCCTCCGGGTTTTTGATGAAACCAAAGACCTTTATTGTTTCATAAAATTTGTGGTTCCAACTTCTTGATGTTTGTTTGAGACCATATATTGATCTCTGAAGCTTGCATACCTTATGCTCGCTTCCCATAGATGTGAATCCCTCGAGCTGCATCATATAGATCTTTTCCTTAATATTTCCATTAAGGAATGCAATCTTCACATCCATTTGCCATATCTCATAGTCATAACAAGCAGCTATGGCAATAATGATTCTTATGGACTTGAACATTGCAACTGGTGAAAAGGTTTCATCATAGTTAACTCCTTGTCTTTGAGTATAACCTTTTGCGAACAATCGTGCCTTGTAGGTCAATACCTTACCATCAGGCCCAAGTTTTCTCTTGTAGATCCATTTACACCCTATTGGAACAATTTCATCGGGAGGATCTACTAAAGACAAAACTTGGTTTGTATGCATCGAGTTGTTGTATAACGCAGCGATCAGATCAATCAGGATTGATACCCGGTGCAGCGGAAGTTTAAAAATTTTATATGGAACAATTTCATAATGGGTATCAACCTTACGATTAAATTTTGTGTGTGTAAAAATTAAATAACGATTATAAATTTTTACCTCCAATCTCGAAACGAGATTATGGACACCAACAGATTGCTCTGCTCTTGTTGTATATCCCTGGAATTGATGGACGAAGTGTTCTTCAATCAGGTCCACGAACGGATAATTAATCCCTCTGATAGATTGCACTAGAAAATCTATCAGAAGTTTCTACGAAGAGAATTAACGAATTTGATACGTTAAACCAGACTGTAATTCAAAATTCACAGACTGGATTTTACCGAGCAGAGGGGAAAAGGGGGCGGCCACTTCAGAGGAAAAAACTAGGGTTTTTCAAAAATTTTGTGACCTGTTGTGTGTAATTTATGTACTGCAATAACTTATTTATAATGTAGGCCACTAACAGCTTAGGGCCCATTAGTCATAAGTTCAAGCCCGACAAGCAAAGCCCGCATGTTCAGAAATTAATATAAAATTCATCGTGACTCCGATTGATAAACCGATTTCACCAATGTGCACAGAAACCATTTCTGCACCTTTTAAAGTCAAGATAAAATTTTCTGAATCCGAATTCAGTGGTTTCCAAAAATGCCCATCCCTATGTCATTTTATGAAATCTTACTCCTCTACTCTTAAATAAGAAGTCCAACTTCTTTGTTCATTAAATTTAACTCTTTAAACTTAACTATCTCAAGGGGGATTAAAAATCCATTACTCTGTGTGACTCTCAATGGTTCAGGGATACAGCTAGCCGTGGGCTCACAACTCCTTGTGACTCGGAACAACAATTTCCGACTTGCCCATCGAATCATGGTAAGAGCGCCTAGCAACATCGCCCCATGATTCCCTAGGTATCACTGATAGTGCCTGCAAGAACCAATAGATTTTGGTTAGCGTACAGTACGGTCCCTTCATCCAAATATCCCGATCGAATCAACAACCATTGGTATATCGAGAGTCGTTCGAGATTCGATAACTATGCAATACATCTTGAAGATCAAATAGTGACATCGCATGTGTTACTAAGAAACCATTTCTTAAAACACATCATGTACTCTGGCCAGAGATTCGTCACACTAATATCTCCTCAGATCGCATAGGATATCCACACTCGCAAGTATGTGGTGAATCCTTGACAACAAAGCATCGACTCCTATATGTGTTGTAACTGTACTCAATCCCGACACCTGATGACCCCAATAGAGTCGGTAAACGAGTCAAAGCACAATACTAGCATATAGAGTCTTAATGATGTTTCAAGTAGTAAGGACTAATGGTGTACAACCAAAACCGCGGACTTTATCCACTCGATAATTGATAACCACTTGGAAATTTCGGATAGGGTAGTTCGATCATTCATCGTATGAATATCCATTTGCATGCTTCGAACATCTCTATGTTCCTTACCAATGAAACGTGGTACTCTGCATCGCAAATGCTAGTCTCAAACTCGAGCGATCCTTATCCTTATTATCGGACGGCTCAATCGACTAGGAACAGTTTAGAATATACAGTGACTATAAGATGTGTTTCATGATAGACATCTCCATGTTCTACCACATCTTACATACACTATAGTATATTCAAGGTCTTTATCAAAACAACAATAGTATATCACAATATAACAATATGAAGAAAGATAAAGTCATTTCCATTAATAAAAGTGTAAATTATATTAAAAAAAAGATTGTTTATACAAAGAGTCATCAAAGCCCTTAGCCACAAGTTGGCTCACCGGGCACCTACTCTTTCAATCTCCCACTTGCCCTAAAGCCAACTAGTCATACTACGTAGACCCATTGCTTCGTGATGTTTGTCAAATAATGGTCCTGGCAAGGGCTTAGTAAGTGGATCAGCGATATTGTCTGCAGAGGCCACTCTTTCGACAGTGATGTCTCCTCTTTCCACAATCTCCCGGATGATGTGGTATTTCCTCAGTACGTGTTTGGATCTTTGATAAGACCTTGGTTCCTTTGCCTGAGCAACGGCACCCGTGTTGTCACAGTACACCGGGACTGGACCAACAACTTCAGGAATGACGCCCAACTCTTGGACGAAATTCCTTATCCAAACGGCCTCTTTAGCAGCAGCTGATGCTGCAATGTATTCTGCCTCAGTGGTGGAATCCGCTGTGGTGTCCTGCTTGGAACTCTTCCAAGAGACAGCACCGCCATTGAGCATGAACACAAATCCAGAGGTTGACTTCGAGTCATCCACGTCACTTTGGAAGCTAGAGTCGGTATAGCCTTCCAATTTTAGTTCTCTTCCTCCATATACCATGAACATATTCTTAGTCCTTCGTAAGTACTTAAGAATGTCCTTCACGGCTTTCCAATGCATTTGACCGGGATTAGCTTGATATCTGCTCGTGACACTCAGAGCAAATGCTACATCCGGTCTGGTAGATATCATCCCATACATGATACTACCTATGGCTGACGCATATAGTACATGTGTCATTTTCTCTATCTCTTCATCCGTCTTGGGACACATAGACTTGGATAGAGAAACTCCATGACACATGGGTAGATCTCCTCTCTTGGACCCATCCATTGAAAACCGTTTCAATATGGTGTCGATGTAGGTTGATTGAGTGAGTCCTATCATTCTCTTAGATCTATCTCTATAGATCTGTATCCCTAGAATATAGGATGCCTCACCCAAATCCTTCATCGAGAATCTACCTGATAACCATATCTTTGTTGACTGCAACAACCCTACATCATTCCCAATGAGTAGGATGTCATCAACATAAAGTACTAAGAATGTCACAGCATCCTTAACTACTTTCTTGTACACGCATGGTTCCTCCGGGTTCTTGATGAAACCAAAATCCTTTATTGTTTCATCAAATTTCTGGTTCCAACTTCTTGATGCTTGTTTTAGACCATAAATTGATCTCTGAAGCTTGCATACCTTATGCTCGCTTCCCATGGATGTGTACCCCTCATGCTGCTTCATATAGATTTCTTCCTTAATGTCTCCATTAAAAAAAGCAGTCTACACATCCATTTGCCATATCTCATAGTCATACCAAGCAGCTATGGCAATAAGGATTCTTATGGACTTGAACATTGCAACTGGTGAAAAGGTTTCATCATAGTCAACTCCTTGTCTTTGAGTATAAACTTTCGCCACCAATCGCGCCTTGTAGGTCAATACCTTACCATCAGGCCCAAGCTTTCTCTTGTAGATCCATTTACACCCTATTGGAACAATTCCATCGGGAGGATCTACTAAAGACCACACTTGGTTTGTATGCATCGAATCTATTTCCGACTGCATAGCTTCAAGCCATAAATTTGAATCCGCATCAGAAATTGCTTCCTTGAAATTTCTTGGATCACATCCAACATCGGGTTCATCTTGATCCCCTTCAAGAAGAAGACCATATTGAATAGGAGGTCTAGAAGTCTTCTCGGATCTTCTAGGTACAGGCGTGTCTATCAATGGTTCCTGAGGTGTAGGATCGTTATTTTGTATTTCGGGTTCTTCTCGAATATCTTCGAGTTCCATCATCTTGCCTTTCTTATCCAATAAGAACTCCTTCTCCAAGAAGGTGGCATTCCTTGAAACAAACACCTTTGTTTCAGCAGGATAATAGAAATAATATCCGATTGAATTCTTCATATACCCTACAAAATAACATAAGGTGGATCGACTATCCAACTTATCTCCCACTGTCTGCTTCACGTAAGCAGGACATCCCCAAATCCTCAAGTACGAATACTTAGGAGTTTTGCCATTCCATAACTCGTATGGTGTTTTGTCCATTGCTTTAGTGTGGACGTTGTTCAACAACAATACCGCCGTTTCAAGCGCATAGCCCCAAAATGAAGGTGGAAGCTCAGTGAAGCTCATCATGGATCGAACCATGTCCAACAAAGTTCGATTACGACGCTCCGATACACCATTCAGCTGTGGTGTCATAGGAGGAGTCCACTGAGAGAGAATCCCATTCTCTTTTAGATAATCCAAAAACTCGGTACTTAAGTATTCTCCACCTCGATCCGATCGAAGTGCTTTAATACTTTTACCTAGCTTGTTTTCTACTTCAGCCTTGAATTTTTTGAAATTTTCAAATGCTTCAGACTTATATTTCATTAAATATAAATACCCATACCTAGAATAATCATCAGTAAAGGTAATGAAGTAGGTGTTGCCATATTGAGTACCAACTCTAAATGGACCACAAACATCTGTATGGATCAAATCCAACAGATTTTGACTACGCTCAGGTTTCCCCTTAGAAGGAGATTTAGTCATTTTTCCTTTTAGGCAGGATTCACAAGTAGGTAGAGAGTTAATATCAGACATATCAAACATGCTCTCTCCCACTAGCTTGTTCATCCTCCTTGAGGAAATATGACCTAGCCTAGCATGCCAAAGGTTTGCCGGGTTTTGGCTATCGATTTTCCTTTTGTTTGTTGTTGCCGGTTTATCAACATAATTTATTGGAACGTCTTTTAGTTTTAAGTTATATATATCATTTTCAAGTTGTCCATTTCCAATCAAACATTCATTCTTGTAATTATTGCAAATCCCATTCACAAAATTACAAGAATAACCATCTCTATCAAGCATAGAAACAGAAATAATGTTTTTAATCAAATCCGGAACAAATAAAACATCTCTCAAAAGTAACTTAAAACCGTTCTGCAAAATTAAATAAATATCTCCCACAGCTTTAGCTTCAACTCTGGAACCATTTCCGAGCCTCAGCTGGGTCTCACCCATTCTAAGCCTGCGACTTCTTGTCATCACCTGCAAATCATTGCAAATGTGAGATCCACATACGGTATCCAATACCCAAGAAGTAGTATTAAGTGAAATATTTATTTCAATATAGAACATACCCTTCGCAGTTCGCAACTGCTCTAGATATTCCTCGCAGTTATGCTTCCAATGACCGGGCTTCTTGCAGTAATGGCAAACATCCTTGGATTTTTCCATGTTTGAAGCCTTTGTCTTGTACTTCTTCTCGGGTTCGATTTTCTTGGATGGGGCAGAACGTTTCTTACCCTTTGTACTTGGCCCCTTCTTAGCAGAAGAAGAGGAGCCCACCAAGAAAGCCGGTTTATCCTTCTTTAATGTGGATTCATATGTCACAAGCATATTGACCATCTCTTCAAGGGAGGCCTCTATCTTGTTCATATTGAAATTCACCACAAATCCGTCAAACGAAGAAGGAAGAGATAGAAGTAGTAAGTCCACGTTGAGTTCATGCTCCAACACCAAATCAAGGGTTACCAACTTCTGTATGAGCCAAATCACTCGTACCCCATGATCACGGACCAAAGTCCCTTCACGCATGCAACACGTCATTAGCTCCTTTACAGTAGCGAACCTTTCAGCCCTCGATTGAGCCCCAAAAAGTTCCTTGAGTTGTACGTGAATGTCAGCAGCATTCACGGTGTCCTCAAATCGCCTCTGGAGTTCATCAGACATCGAGGCTTGCATATAGCATTTGGCCTTGATATCATGGTCCCACCATGTATCAAGTTTGGCTAACTCTTCTGGACTTATGTCAGCTGGTGCTTCCTTCGGAAGAGATTTTTCTAACACGTAGAGCATCTTCTCCGAAGTCAAGACAATCTTCAACTTACGGAACCATTTCGTATAGTTTGCGCCAGTCAATTTATTTTGTTCGAGGATCGAGAAAAGTGGATTACGCGAATTCATCTTTATGAAATACTGAAAAGAAACAGACAAATATCAGTGATTGTTTAAGTAATTTACTAAGACATAAAATAGGAAAAATTTATTTTATGAATCTCACTCCCACTATTTTAACGATTTCACTACCCTCTAGTGAAAACGGGAAACTGTTTTCCTTAGTGAGAACATGGAGTCCAATTGACAAACTATGGTCCCGAATAATATCAGCCAACCATAATTTTCAAAAGGTAGAGCTCAATTGCTTCTAAAGCAACCTCCACGTTTTTACCTCATGTCCAATAAGGGCCCAATAATATGACGCCGTTTATTGTGACATGTCAAGATGAACCATCAATATTAAGTTGTGATGGACGGTCGCCATGTGGATCCCCCAATAATATGAGCCGATCCCATGGGAGTTCCACCCAACTTACAACATGTGTCGATCCAATGTACAGCTTTCCGACGAACGGGCCCCCCCAATAATATGAGCCGGACCGTATCCGCGGGTAGCATCTCATACATTGATCGTTGATGGAAGGTAGGAACATTTAAACAAATTTAAATTTCCTTTATTTATCTTGATATCAATTTTAAATCATATTTAAAATGAGGGATTTTAATTTTGAAAATTTGTCTCATCATTTTTAAAATTTTGTATGTTTGCCGGATTCACACAATTTTGTTTAAAACATGCATACAACAATAATATCACATATTATATAGGATGATCGATTCCATTTCTAATCGACCCGTGGTTGCCAATCACGAGTCTTAGTCCAATCCTAGGTAATATGCAGTATGCAATGCAATCCTATTACATTGTGCTTCCAATTTACATTTCTTCTGTCTTTATTGTCTGCTGGGCCCACCTCCTTCTTCAAATCTTCATCTCCCACTAAATCTAATGTATTTACAATAAATAACAATGACAAGTAGGGGATACATTTTTAAGGGGTGGGAACGGGCCATAAACCAAGCCCACTTTTATTACATATGACAATTCATATTGGGCCATAAACCAGACCCATTAATAAAACCAACAACAATAAAAACAAATGTAAATTCCTAACATACACCTACAAAATTGGTCATGGCAATCGATCATCCTTATCCAATAACATTTAATTCAAAATTAATTTATTAGATAACATGCAATGGAAATTTAAATTTAAAAGGATAAAATCATATTTCATATATAAAATCTTATTTTACATACAAAATCATATTTTATCTTTTTTTATCAAATAAAATCATATTTTATCTATAAAATCAATTTTATACATAAAATCATATTTTACTCAATATATCCATAAGAACATAATTAATTGGAACGTCTTTTAATTTTAAGTTATATAGATCGTTTTCAAGTTGTCCATTTCCAATTAAACATTCATTCTTGTAAATATTGCAAATCTCATTCACAAAATTTCAAGAAAAACCATCTCTATCAAGCATAGAAACAGAAATAATGTTTTTAATCAAATCTGGCACAAATAAAGCATCTCTTAAAAGTAACTTAAAATCGTTCTACAAAACTAAATAAACGTCTCCCACTGCTTTGGCTTCAACTCTGGAACCATTTTCAAGCCTCAGCTGGGTCTCACCCATCCTAAGCTTACGACTTCTTGTCATCACCTGCAAATCATTGCAAATGTGAGATCCAAATCCGGTATCCAATATCCAAGAAGTAGTATTAAGTGAAACATTTATTTCAATGTAAAACATACCCTTTGCAGTTCACAACTGCTCGAGGTATTCCTTGCAGTTACGTTTCCAATGAACGGGTTTCTTGCAGTGATGGCAAACATCTCCAGATATGTTCACATTTGAAGCTTTTGTCTTGCCCTTCTTCTTTGGTACAATTTTCTTGGGTGGGGCAGAACGTTTCTTACCCTTTTCACTTGGCCCCTTCTTGGAGTAAGAAGAGGAGCCAACCAAGAGTACCGGTTTTTCCTTCTTTAATGTGGCCTCATAAGACACAAGCATATTGACCATCTCTTCAAGGGTGGCCTATATCTTGTTCATATTGAAGTTCACCACAAATCCGTCAAACAACAAAGGAAGTGAAAGAAGAAATAAGTTCGTATTCAATTCATGCTCCAATGTCAAATCGAGTGTTACTAACTTCTCAATTAGCCCAATCATGTATACCCCATGCTCACGGACAGAAGTCCCATCTCGCATGCGGCATGTCATGAGCTCTTTGACGGTGGCATACCTCTCCGACCTTGACTGAGCTCCAAAAAGTTCCTTGAGGTGCATCTATATGTCAGCAGCATTCACGGCATCCTCAAATCGCCTCTGGAGTTCATCAGACATTGAAGCTTGCATATAGCATTTAGCCTTGATATCATGGTCCCACAATTGATCAATTTTTGCCAATTCTTCCGGACTTATATTAGCCGGTGCTTCCTTTGGAGGATTCTTTTCTAACACGTAGAAAATTTTCTCCGAGTTTAGAACAATCTTTAATTTACGGAACCATTCCGTATAGTTTGCGCCAGTCAATTTGTTTTGTTCGAGAATTGAGTATAGTGGATTGCGCGAATTCATTGTAATGAAATACTGAAAAGAAACAAAAAATAATCAGTGATTGTTTAATTAATTTACTAAGACATAAAATATGGCGAGATTTAATTTTATGAATTTCACTCCCACTATTTTAACGATTTCACTACCCTCTAGTGAAAACGGGAAACTTGTTTCCTTAGTGGGAACATGGAGTCCAATTGACAAACTATAGTCCCGAATAATATCAGCCAACCATAATTTTCAAAAGGTAGAGCCCAATTGCTTCCAAAGCAATCCCCATGTTTTTATCTCATGTCCAATAAGGGCCCAATAATATGACGCCGTTTATTGTGACATGTCAAGATAACCCATCAATATTAAGTTGTGATGGACGGTCGCCATGTGGATCCCCAATAATATGAGCCAATCCCATGGGAGTTCCACCCAACTTACAACTTGTGTCGATCCAATGTACAGCTTTCCGACGAACGGGCCCCCCAATAATATGAGTCGGATCGTGCCCGCGGGTAGCATCTCATACATTGATCGTTGATGGAAGGTAGGAACATTTAAACAATATTTAAATTTCCTTTATTTATCTTGATAGCAATTTTAAATCATATTTTTAAAATGAGGAATTTTTAATTTTGGAAACTGTCTCATCATTTAGTATTTGTATGTTTGCGGGATTCATACAATTTAGTCTAAACATGCATACAACAAGAATATCATATATTATTTAAAGGATGATCGACCCCAATAACTAATCGACCTGTGGTTGCCAATCACGAGTCTAAGTCCAATCCTAGGTGATATGTAGGTATGCAATGCAATCCTATTACATTGAGATTCCAATTTACATTTCTTCGGTCTTTATTGTCTGCCGAGCCCACCATTGTCTTCAAATCTTTATCTCCCACTACGTCTAATAAATTTCGATGACAAGTAGGGGATACATATTTAAGGGTGGGAACGGGCCATAAACCAGGCACATATTTTATTACAAATGACAATTCAAATTGGGCCATAAACCAAGCCCATTAATAAAACTCAGCAACAATAAAACCAAATATAAACAACCTAACATACACCTACAATATTGGTCATGGCAATCGATCATCCTCTTATCCAATAATTCAATAATTAAATAATTAGATAACATGAAATGGCATCATAATTAAAAAGATAAAATCAAATTTTATCTACTATTCTCATAAGATCATATCTTATCATCAATTATACCAAAATAATTAATTTTATAAAATCTAATTTAACGGATAAAATTTACAAATTTTCCAAAAATTCAAATTTATCCAAAAATCAATTTTAAAAATTTCGGACTCAAACAATTTGATCTGATGCCTCGTGGACCAATGAAAAAATTTTTTCGATCGGACCAAAAACTAAAATTTCAAAAATTTCAAATTTCAATAAAAATCAAATTTTTATTTTTCGGGCTGCCCGGGACATTCCCGGGCAGCCCCACCTCCACGTGGGACAGGGCTGCCCACGTGGAGTTGGGCAGCTTGGGCAGCGACGATCTCTGCCCGTGATGCCCTTGTTTCCTTTAAAAATTTTAATTTAAAAATTTTCATTTTGTTTCCAAAACCCGAGGATAAAAATTTTGTACAATCGATTAATTTAATCGTTTGATCCGAGAGCAACCTGTCTCTGACGCCACTGTTGGAACACTTGTCGCTCTCACGATCAAATCGATCTGATACCCGGTGCAGCGGAAGTTTAAAAATTTTATATGGAACAATTCTATATCATGGATATCAAATCCTAACGATTAAATTATGCAAGTAAAATAATAATAATAATAATAATAATTAATATTTTACCTCTTCAAGCTAAGGCTTGATTATGGACTCCAACAGATTTAATCTGCTCTTGCTGTAAATCCCGGGAATCGATGACTTGCTCGATAAATCTCCGGAATTAGGTCCACGAACAAAAAACTAAAACCTTCTGATTGATTGCACTAGAAATCAATCAGATGTTTATCGTAGAGATTAAACAAATTTGATATGTCAATTCAGAATGTAATTTTTCCAAAAAATCACAGACTGAATTCTTTCAAAAAGGGAGAGAGGATTTCGAAAATCCCCTGAGAATATTTAGTGTGATTTTTGAAAATTCCAAGAGAGAATTGTTGTGTAATTTTTGAAACCTACACACACATATATATATATATATATATAATTTTTAGACTGGATTAAGTTATATCTCTATTAGGACTCTAACTCCTTAGGGCCCATAATCCATAACTTATGTCCAACAAGCCAAGCCCGTTATTAAAGAAATTAATATAAAATTCAAAATGACTCCGATTGATAAACCAATTTCACCAATGTGCACAGAAACCATTTCTGCACCTTTTAAAGTCAAGATAATTTTTTTGAATCCGAATTCAGTGGTTTCCAAAAATGTCTATCCTTATGTCATTTTAGGAAATTCCACTCCCTTTAGTTAAGAAGTCCAACTTCTCTTTCATTAAATTTAACTCTTTAAATTTAACTATCTCAACGGGGTTTAGTAATCCATTACTTGTGTGACCCTCAATGGTTCAGGGATACAGCTAGCCGTAGGCTCACAACACCTTGTGACTCGGAACAACGATTTCCAACTTAACCAACGAATCATGGTAAGAGCGTCTAGCAACATCGCCCCATGATTCCCTAGGTATCACTGATAGTGCCTGCAAGAACCAGTAAGTTTTGGTTAGCGTACAGTACAGTCCCTTCATCCATATATACTGATCGAATCAACAACCATTGGTACATCGAGAGTCGTTCGAGATTCGATAACTATGCAACGCATCTTGAAGATCAAATAGTGACATCGCATGTGCTACTAGAAAATCAAGTAACCTAAATCACATCGAGTACTCTGGCCAGAGATTTGTCACACTAATATCTCCTCAGATCGCATAGGATATCCACACTCGAAAGCGTGTGGTGAATCCTTGACAACAAAGCATCGACTTCTATATGTGTCGTAACTGTACCCAATCCCGACACCTGATGACTCCTTAGAGTCGGTAAACGAGTCAAAGTACAGTAATAGCATATAGAGTCTCAATGATGTTTCAAGTAGTAAGGATTAATGGTGTACAACCAAAACCGTGGACTTATCCACTCAAATAATAATAACCACTTGGAAAGTCCGAATAGGGTAGTTTGATCATTCATCATATGAATATCCATTTGCATGCTTTGAACATCTCCATGTTCATTACCAATGAAACGTGGTACTTGGCATCACAAATGCTAGTCTCAATCTCGAGCGATCCTTATCCTTATTAGCGGACGGCTCAATTGACTAGGAACTGTTTAGAATATACAGTGACTATAAGATGTGTTTCATAATAGTGATCTCTCTTTATTCACTATCTCATTGTGAGACCCCGTTTCTAATCCTCTAATAACGAATAATTAAACATAATCGAACACAATAAGTTGCGGAAAACGAATCAAAATTTTTTTTTTTAAAAGACCCCGCGCTCGCGCGAGATACACCCCTCGCGCGCGCGCGGAGTTACAAGACAGAGGCCGCAGGGGATTGCTCGCGCCCGCGCAAGGTACTCAGCTCGCGCACGCGCGGACAAAATAACCTGAGTCTCCCCAGGCCTCCCCCGCGCACGCGCGAGGTAAAGCCTCGCTCGCGCGCAGGCCAAGTAGGCAGAAATTCCCATGCTTTCCATAAGCCAAACAGAACATTTCCAATCAATTCCAAAACCCAAGCACCCATACAAATCAATATTTAGAACATACAACGGGTTCTAAGCTCTGCCCAACAATTACAACCAAAAGTCGAGTTCTAAAATAGAGTTCAAAAGACTAAGCAAAACTAATACAAGTTCAACAAACTCGACCCTACGACGCGGAGTCTCATTTCTATCAATCTCACCCCAACTAACCAAGACGACTCGGTCCAGCTCCTGATCCTCCTGTTGCCAAGTACACATACAAACAAAGACAACAGCTGGATAAACCGGTGAGAATACAATTCCCAATAAAAGAGACAAAACATGCATATCAAATAATATATCGAAACAAGATATATCTACATACAAGACAAGCAATTCCAAAAGCATGTTTAAACTCAATTCAAATGCATACAATGCAATGCATGTCTTTAAAACTCTGGGATTATCACGTCAGGATAATCACGAGGTAAAGGTTCTCTTCTCTTATTTGGGATCCCGAGGATAAAATATCACCAACTCACCGACTCTCCCGATCGAGGTGGACGGTGAATATTTTACTCCTCTAGACTCTGGGCACCTATAGAGAGTGTTTCTCGACAATTGGTAAAAATCTGCTAACCAATGTCACTCAACTATAGTCCACAAAACGTCTAACTCTTCTGGACCTCTCTTGCCCGTAAAACCAAGGTAATTGGCTCAATATGAATGCAATGCAAGTCAAAACTCATTCAAGTAAAACAAATATCATATAATTCAAGTAGCATGCAAGTATGTGATTTCTTTTGGGCACTCGAATTAATTCAAATTCGAGCTAATCATCCCATTCATTCCATTGTCGTCTTCTTACCTCTTCTTTGATTGACGTAGCTGAAATCCGGACAAGCTACAAGTACAAAAGGCTCAATCAAACATCATTCGATTCAAGTCAAAAAAAATAAAGTAACCTCGATATCAAACCTCGATCAATTCGTCAACGATTCAAATTCTGTAATTTCTGGACTCCAAAATCTGCAACTGAATCTGAAAGGAGATATAAAAGAATTCCAATGTCAATCCATCCAAATCAAACCATTCAAACTCAATTCCAACTCCTAAATCCAAAATCTCATCAATAAAAAAGATTGATATTCCAAAACTCCAACTGGCGGGATAACGACTATAAATAATCAAACCGGAAATACAGACAGTATAGTATCAATCCAATAAACTCAAATCCACCATCAAACAACCAAAAATGGCTCAAACCCAACAAATCTCCAAAACCCAAATTTCGAATAATCTACCAAAAATCAAAACAATTCCGAACGACGTCCAAATTCAAAACCGAAAGAGAATAAACAATCAGAACTCTGCCAAGAACAACATACCCGAAACCCAATCGATTCTAACAACATCCGAAAAACAAAACGTATCTGATCGGAGAAATACTTACAATATAACGGAGCTCTCGCTGCCGTGATCGCTAATCTGCCTTCAGAATTAAATTCCAATGGACGGATCGACCGGAAATCGAAATCATAAAGCTTGGAATGGGTTTGGGGCACCGTCTATGGAGCAGAGAGGCGAGGGAGAGGGAAGAAGAAGGAGAAGGAATGGAGAAGAAAAGTCAAAAGTCCTTTAAATATCTAACAATCTCCATTTTTGCATTTTAGTCCCTGAAAAATCCAAAATTTGCAAAAAGGATCCTGATCAAAATCAAGTCGGCTCTTGAACTCTGAAATCTCCGATTATCTCAAATAAAGTCAATTAAGATAAATTCGGGGCGTTACAATTCTCCCCTTCTAAAAATAGATTTCGTCCTTGAAATCAAAATGGTTCAATCTCATAAAACTAGATAGTCAAGACTGCACTAAAGATTCTTCTCTCAGTACTAACCCTGAATTGCTGCTCCAAACAAACTCTGTTCTTCTAACTGCTTCTTCAAATCCGTAGCAACTTCACTGCACTAATACAAACTGAAATGGTTTGTCTCAGAACTGTTCTGATTCAGGTCAAAACTCTGAATTAGTCATCTCAAGCAATTTGTCATCTCAACAAATCCGGTCTCATCAGTTAAAAAGCAAAAGAAATTCTGATCTGGTAACCCAACAACAAGGATTCGGTGATAATCCGCATCAAAAGACGGGAAACACTACGTGAAAACCAGAAAGAGACGGAATAAAACAAGTCTGTAGGAAAGATCGCCCATCATCTCCGGACTCTAATGATATTCAGACAATCTCAGAGATTATTTATCTCTCTTCTCATCTCTGACAAATCTTTCTGAAACTCGGAGTCTTCCGAAATATTCGATCTTTCCGACCAAAATATAAAATTCTGCATCTAAAATCTGAATACTCCGACCGCTTAGTCCAAGTCATCTTCATTCTTGACACAAAATCATCAACTGACCAAAACCTCGAAACAATTCTGGTCCCAAAACAGGTGATTCAAAAGAAGAACCATCCAAATACAATGGAGGTTCTCAATTCTGCTCGTACAACTCGTCAAAAGATTCCATCCAGATAATCATCTGAACTCAGGTGTACTAGAATAACAAAAGTCTCTTCGAAGACTAAACCAAAAGAAAGGCCATAACCAAGATCTCCATCTAAAATGACCAAATTTGACATTCAATCAATCTGACAAAAGTTCTGACAGAAACACTAACATCTGATCATGTTTGAGAACCATTCTGTAGGGAATACAATAGCAGATTCATCAATCGGTCAATCAAACTCGGATGGCAATTCAAACTCAGACTGACTGGTATCTCTACAACAACACCTGTCGAAAGTTCCCAATTCTATTCTGAAATAATAAACTGTACCACCGAAATCAGATCTCTCTCTCAGCTACCAGCTGTGGACAGTCCAGATTATCAGTAGTTATTCTTTAAACTTACTTCTGCATCTGTTCTGAAAAGATCAATCCCTCAATTCTCTGAATATCCGTCTGTCATCTGAAATAATACTGAATAACTCAAAAGTGCCGATCTCTAGATACTTTGCTTTCTCGAAACATCTGGCGAACAAAACAATTACTCCCAACATACGATCTCGGCACTGAACTGAAACTCAAACTGTAACCCAATCTGAATTTCTTCAACGAATTCTCATACCTGCTTTAAACTCAAAATCAAAACTGTATCAATCGTTACTCTAAGAGAATTACCGATAGTAGATAAAATAAAAACATATCTTTCGGCTTAGAGCAACAGCTGCTGCATTCGATATCCCCGGAATGAAAAGATTCCAATCAAAAATTCCTCAGTACTTCTAATCATCTTCTCTTTCTTATACTCAGTCTGTACGGAAAATTATTACTACAGCTACCATCATCAGGGAAGATTACGGAAATTTCCTCATAAGAAAAGCGATACAGATCTTTTAATCAATAAGATCGCGAAGAGATCAAGGTCCAGATTCAGACATTGAGTCTCGAGCGTCTTCAGCTGTCTCGATGCTCAGGCTAATAATTGATTCTTCCAAACAAGAATAAACCTCAAATCTCAATAAGAATAAATGAAAAGCACCGTAAGGTATGCAATACAGAAGAATAAAGAATTCTGAAGCACTGGTCAATCTCTTATTCAAATCTATAAGAACTGGTCTCATAAGATTAAGTCCAGACATAAGAATATATCCTGCTGAGTAATCGGCTTTACGAACGATAAGAATTTCTCACAGAATCTGCGATAGGACTCAAACATCTTCAAATTCTAGGTAAATACGTCGATACAGATCAATTCATTTTGTGCCGGTCGCGAGGTGATCAACAGAAATTCCACCTCCAGATAACATGGTTGATAAGAACACCTCAAAACAATCAAAATTCCGTCGGTAAAATAGCGTATCACTGCTCGGCATGCAATCAGCGATCATCAACCAAGAATCTAAAAGATCAGTACAACTCTCAAACGGATGAGAAATCCACCGATCAAATACTTACGAATCCATCTAACATCTCTGATAGATTGAGTTCAAAGGGTCTATAAAAATGAAGACGAGTTTACAATTTAAACGGTACTACAACAGAATCAAAGAGGCCATACCTCGTTTCGAATCCACTCTTCCATACCTCTTTCTTACTACTCTCAAATGATGATGTCTGATCTCAAGTCGTTGCTGAAATTAACTTCATAAATCAGAGGCAATCCCGGAATCTCATCTGGCAATACCAGCAAACTCTCTAACCATTGATTTGTCAACCAATTCGGGCTAGATTCTAAGACATCAACTGCATACAAAGAGAATTCCTCCGTACAATTCTGAAATCAAGCGGTCATACAACAGACAAAAGCAACTATGGAATGCAAAAGCTCGTAAGGCAGAGGATGCATCATAGTAATATCCTCAGTTAAGAACAAGGAGCGTAACAGAACTATCAGAATAAGAGCATAAAATCATACTCAACAATTACCTGTTGTGTCATCATCGGGTGCAACCCAAGTCTGCGGATCCTCATGGAGAGAAAGATTCAACGTTTGTTGAATCGGAGGTTGATTCATGATCGAAAAGCCTCTAGGCCAATTCTCGTGCGGCGGTTGAAATGAGTGAACTACACGATATTGTCCCTCCTGTTGAACCATCGGTCTAAAATAACTCCCCGACTGAGACCCACTGGTATAACGCTGAGGACATCTCCTAGCAAAGTGTCCTGGCAGATGGCAGATATTGCAGCATCCAGAAATCCCAAGGCAATGCTCACTGAGGTGTTTACCTCCACAGTTATTGCAAGATACACCGGAAGATCCTGAACTATGTCCGGAACAAGACTGTTTCGTTCCGCTGGAGCTGGAAGAACTACTCCCATACTTCTTCAATGACCGTCCTCTCGGTTGCAAACGATCTCTAGTGGTACTCCCTCTGTACACGGTCGGTTTTTGGAACGGAATCTGCCTAAGAAATTCAGCTTTGAACAAACTCCACATAACAACCAAACCTTGATTCTTTAATGCCTTCTTCCTAGAAATCCACCAAATTTTGGCAGTCCCTTGCAGTTGGTACATAACTAACCGAATTCTACGGTCGTCGTTGTATTCCAGAGAATCAAATAACTGGTCGATTTCTTCTAACCAATTCACACATTCCACTGCACTCTCTGAACTTCTCAGGGTTGGGGGTTGAAAGGTCTGGAACCTCATCAACAAGGCTTCCATCGGCGTTGGAGTAACATCCATTCTTCGGTCGTAGAACAATCTTGTTCAATCGAATTCCGATACGAAATGTTCTTGTTCAAAATTTATCGAGGAACACATATCTCAATTTCGAGAGCATTAGGACACAAACATCTCAATCTCAATCTCAATCATCTCGTGTCCATAATCTCTATTAAATATTTTCTTCTATCTCAGAAATATTCAGTTGCAATTGAGAAACAACTACAGTTTATATTCCAGATAATTCTTGCTTCACAAAATAAACCACAAAATCATGCAGTTCAAACAATCTTCACATAATAAAGAATGCTCACATGGTATTTAAATAATTCAATTAAATAACTCAATCACATGCGAGAATTCAATTCATGCGGACTCGATCTACCCCGCTCACTCTAATTCAGTCCAAGAAACTTATCGCTCTGATACCACTTAATGTGAGACCCCATTTCTAATCCTCTAATAACGAATAATTAAACATAATCGAACACAATAAGCTGCGGAAAACGAATCAAAATTTTTTTTTAAAAAGACCCCGGCTCGCGCGAGATACACCCCTCGCGCGCGTGCGAGGTTACAAGATAGAGGCCGCAGGGGATTGCTCACGCCCGCGCGCGGACAAAATAACCCGAGTCTCCCCAGGCCTCCCCTGCGCGCGCGCGAGGTAAAGCCTTGCTCACGCGCAGGCCAAGTAGGCAGAAATTCCCAGGCTTTCCATAAGCCAAACAGAACATTTCCAATCAATTCCAAAACCAAAGCACCCATACAAATCAATATTAAGAACATACAACGGGTTCTAACCTCTGCCCAACAATTACAACCAAAAGTCAAGTTCTAAAATAGAGTTCAAAAGACTAAGCAAAACTAATACAAGTTCAACAAACTCGACCCTATGACGCGGAGTCTCACTTCTACCAATCTCACCCCAAGCTAACCAAGACGACTTGATCCAGCTCCTGATCCTCCTGTTGCCAAGTACACATACAAACAAAGACAACAACCGGATAAATCGGTGAGAATACAATTCCTAGTAAAAGAGACAAAACATGCATATCAAATAATATATCGAAACAAGATATATCTACATACAAGACAAGCAATTCCAAAAGCATGTCTAAACTCAATTCAAATGCATACAATGCAATGCATGTCTTTAAAACTCTAGGATTATCACGTCAGGATAATCACGAGGTAAAGGTTCTCTTCTCTTATTTGGGATCCCGAGGATAAAATATCACCAACTCACCGACTCTCCCGATCGAGGTGGATGGTGAATATTTTACTCCTCTAGACTCTGGGCACCTATACAGAGTGTTTCTCGACAATTGGTAAAAATTTGCTAACTAATGTCACTCAATTATAGTCCACAGAACGTCTAACTCTTCTGGGCCTCTCTTGCCCGTAAAACCAAGGTAATTGGCTCAATATGAATGCGATGCAAGTCAAAACTCATTCAAGTAAAACAAATATCATATAATTCAAGTAGCATGCAAGTATGTGATTTCTTTTGGGCACTCGAATTAATTCAAATTCGAGCTAATCGTCCCATTCATTCCATTGTCGTCTTCTTACCTCTTCTTTGATTGACGTAGCTGAAATCCGGACAAGCTACAAGAACAAAAGGCTCAATCAAACATCATTCGATTCAAGTCAAAAAAAATAAAGTAACCTCGATATCAAACCTCGATCAATTCGTCAACAATTCGAATTCTGTAATTTCTGGACTCCAAAATCTGCAACTGAATCTGAAAGGAGATATAAAAGAATTCCAATGTCAATCCATCCAAATCAAACCATTCAAACTCAATTCCAACTCCAAAATCCAAAATCTCATCAATAAAAACGATTGATATTCCAAAACTCCAACTGGCGGCATAACGACTCTAACTAATCAAACCGGAAATACAGACAGTATAGTATCAATCCAATAAACTCAAATCCACCATCAAACAACCAAAAATGGCTAAAACCCAACAAATCTCCAAAACCCAAATTTCGAATAATCTACCAAAAATCAAAACAATTCCGAACGACGTCCAAATTCAAAACCGAAAGAGAATAAACAATCAGAACTCTGCCAAGAACAAAATATCCGAAACCCAATCGATTCTAACAACATCCGAAAAACAAAACGTATCTGATCGGAGAAATACTTACAATATAACGGAGCTCTTGCTTCCATGATCGCTAATCTGCTTTCAGAATTAAATTCCAACGGACGGATCGACCGGAAATCGAAATCACAAAGCTTGGAATGGGTTTGGGGCGCCGTCTATGGAGGAGAGAGGCGAGGGAGAGGGAAGAAGAAGGAGAAGGAATGGAGAAGAAAAGTCAAAAGTCCTTTAAATATCTAACAATCTCCATTTTTGCATTTTAGTCCCTGAAAAATCCAAAATTTGCAAAAAGGGTCCTGATCAAAATCAAGTCGGCTCTTGAACTCTGAAATCTCCGATTATCTCAAATAAAGTCAATTAAGATAAATTTGGGGCGTTACACTCATCTTACTTACACTATAGTATATTCAAGGTCTTTATTAAAACAACAATAGTATATCACAATATAACAATATGAAGAAAGATAAAGAAAATGTCATTAATGAATGTAAATTATATTAAACAAAGATTGTTTATACATAGAGTCATAAAAGTCATTAGCCACAAGTTGGCTAACCGGGCACCCACTCTTTCAATGCCTCTTTCAGAATCTGATATTTCATATCTAGAATATCTGGCATACTCAAACGATTATTCACCGCAAGATTTATCTGTTCTGATCTGCTGTCTTATCTCTTATCTTAATCTAGAATTCTCAATCGAATTTTCATTGTTTGATCTAATATCCATGTTGCTTTTATCTTTCCAAACCAATCGAGTTTAGCTTGGATTGCAACAATTCTGATTTTTTGAACATCTATCTAGAAACTCAAGCACAAACATACAACAAGTACAGATCTGTACTGAATCAATCAAGCAATTATCTACAACCCATAAATCTTGTTGATGGTCTGAATCTTAATTTCTATTAGTTACAAGCCAAATACTTCGAGATACACTGAATAGACACATCAAATAATCAATAATTCTCAAATTTCAAATCAAATAAAACTCGCTCAAGTCAAGGTCACCCAAAATCAAATATTCCGAATGACAAAATCTGCACAGTGAAAACAACTCACATTCCTATCAAAACTTAAAGAGAGTAAATCAAATCAAACTCTAGCAAAGGAATAAGAGTCAATCAAACTCGATCGAGGTCGAATACAAAAACCTCAGAATCGATAGCAAGAAATTCAAGAATCATGATTTCTATGATATAATAGCTTCAACAAATTGAAGAGAAAGCTCTTGGGTTGGCAAGTCCTAAATGATCATCTTGAATGAATATAGACTGTGGATAGTATGACTAGACGGGTGCAGGCTTGGCACTAGTGATTAATTGTAGCTGTTGTTTGACTCTGTCAGAGATAAGTGATTGAATCATCTGTGATTTTTTTGATTCCCTGTATTTGGGATTAGCGGACGTATGGCGGTGGGATCATCGATATTGATCATTCCATGAGAGTTTTCATTGATCAGTGATTGTCTGATTAGAGTTGATATCGTCAGGCAGAGCGAGAGCTACAGTGGATCAAATTGATCGATCAGATTATTCCAAATGGTGCTGATTGGGATATAGAGAATCAAGAAGTACTGGGGATAGTACTATAAGTATGGTATGTTTAGATACAACAATTCAAGTGCATGTAGGAAATTCTTCAGTCGTTAAGGATCTCCAGGAATGTTGGGATCAGGGCTTTTGGATTCTGCGGATCACGAAAATGGTCATAGGTTGATTCTTGTGATCTTAGTTCATTGATAGTTTGCTGAGATTACCAGTGACGGATTTTGATCTGAGCATTTCTTGGTGTTAGCAATGATTGATCCAGTTTGCGAAAATGGGATTTTGTGATTGTTTCAGGATTGTCAGTGGAAATTTTTTTTGGGGAAACTGTAGTAGGAGTGTTTTGATTTGATGCTTCCAGCAGAATTCTCAAGATTTTTTCTTGAGAAGCGATTCGACAAGCGTTTATGGATTTCAATGAGCACTAGCAGGTTAACATCAGTTGTTTCATGGGATGAGACAGCAGCTAGGACTTGTGTTTCTGAGTCTGGCGGGATTGTTGTCGCTGATATCCCAGTGTGTTCTGATATGTTGTGTCATTAAGAGGTTGAGATAGCGGGATTGCCGCTAGTATTGATGGGTTCTGTGTGGGATCAAGGTGAACCAGTTTGGTTATCCCAGTTGGTGAGTCAAGGATTTTCCGTTATCTAGGACAGGATAACCGGAATTGTTTTCGTCGATACTATCTCTAGTGACGAGATAGAGGTAAGCGTTCGATATAGACTACTAATGCTGAGGATGGTGTTAGTCCAATTGAGGGCTTCAGCAGGATGATAGTGTATTTCGAGGCGACGACCTCGAAGGGTGCGTTAAGATAAAAAATTGTTTACAATGATTTTGTCACAATTGGGGTTAGTAGATAGAGAGTTTATCATCTGTTTACTTAGTTGGTGTTCTTTTGGAACATTCGTCAGCATCGGGCAGGGTAAGTACTGAAGGTACGTACTATGATTCCAGGAATTGTCAGGAATTGGTTGTTATTCGTGGTAGGATGACTAGTGTGACTGCGTAGATGCTATCTACGATAGCGAGATTCGGATCAAGGTTGATCGCAATCAGTCTAAGGATTCCAGAGGGTTAGAGTGATGTGCAGCGATGCGATTGCGTTGCGAGCTGGTGGCCGGTAGTTGCCATTTACCTTCGCATAGGGTACTATTTCGGAAATAAATATTTTATCCTTAGTGATAAGGAGTAACTCACACGGGTTCTTGGAAAGAGATATCTAGGATTTGACCGAGAGTTGAATCTAGATCGATTGTTTAGCACTTTGTGATAACATCGAGGGGTGTGATGTTATCATTAGACCAGTGAGATACTATGTGTTGTATCTTGTTTCTCTTGTTGGGCAGCGATGGAGTTCGTGCGTGTCTAGAGATAGCTGATGGTAAGTTACGATCTTAGCACGAGTGTCATCGCTAAGATTTTTAGGCAGTGTGGCTGATACAGTCGGCAATTTGGACCGAATGTGCCGTGTTTTTTTGCGGTTAACGATGGATAACTGACGGTAGTAAGTAGTGTTACACAATTCTAGCAGGATTGCAGATAAAAAGACATTGATTGCCAAGTTAATCATTTAAGGCGTACGAGTTTAGAATCAGCGCGGATTCTAAACAGAGTATAAGTTCTGATGTGGTTCAGTGATTAAACAGACCCTGCAGGTTCAGCGAGGTCTGGGGTTGTCGAAGTTCGTTCGACCAAATGCTTCGAACCGAAACTATTGGTGGTTTGGACAAGTGGTCTATGTTATGTCCTCGAGGTTTACCCTAGATTTTGAGGACTAAATCTTTCAAGGGGAGAGAATGTAGTAGCCCGTATCCAAAATTAACGATTAATGAGTAATTAATCATGTGATCATGTTTAGATTTAGTAAAACATGATTAAAGAAATTTCTATTGGATTAACGGACTTCAGAAATGGATTCAGAATGATCAAAAATGGCCCGAAGAGTGCCCTAGAACGGAAACAACATCCAAGGAACGGACGCAACGTTCGTGCCAGCTGATGTCATCCATGAAGTCATCAAGATGACGTCATTGCTTACGACCGTGATGTGACGTTCGAACTCAACGTTCGTCGAACGGACGTTCCGTTCGAGAACGGACGCAACGATGGAGGAACGGACGTTCCGTTTCGCGCCTATAAATATGGGATCCGATGCTTCATTCCAACTCGCACATTTCCTCTCCTCTCTCTCGTTTCTTAGCCTTCTAGTCAGATCTAGGGAGTTCTAGGCGTCCTATTGGGAATCCGGAAGTAGCGGAGATATCCCGGCGATGAAGCAGATCCGTGCCTAAGTTTTGAGGCAGTCGCCATCAGTGGGCTGACGACGGACGCAGGTATAGCTATGGTCTCCTTAAATTATTTAGGAGTATGCAATAGTTTAGTTAAGGCTTTTAAAGCTTATTGAATGATGCATGGGTATTTGCATTTTAGAGCTTATGATAGGCTTGGAACCTAGAGTGGGACTACTAGGACTGCCTGTAGAAAGGTATGTAAGTACTGACTGAGATTGCTAGCGGATATGCATGCTTATATGTTGCATTTATGTGTTTTCATTGTTATGTGGAATGTACATATCATCTTGTGCATGTACCTCTGTACATCTTTTGAGATAAGCCAGTTAGGGTTGCTCAGCCCTGTTTGGACGTCTGATAACGAGTACCCTTAGGTACTGGTACCTAGAGGACTCCGTGGTCCGTATCCGAGATTCGGGAGTGAGTGGTCGCACACAGTGGTTAGCTACCCCGATGTGACGAGCTCATATCCCAGGCGTCAGTCTGAGCAGTTTTCATACAGTTATCCCTGATATGGATACCCTGTCATTTGCACGCATCATATTTTTATGTTTATCCATATTTGCGTATTGATCTTAGAGCTCACGTCCAATCTATTATGTGTATCCGAACACCCCATTCGACGGGGCAGGTTTAGGTGCAGGATTGAGCACCAGGAGCTTAGAGGGGTCAGTGACCCTTGAAGAC
This sequence comes from Henckelia pumila, assembly GCF_033568475.1. NCBI lineage: Eukaryota > Viridiplantae > Streptophyta > Magnoliopsida > Lamiales > Gesneriaceae > Henckelia > Henckelia pumila. Next base: position 201,095,358 of record NC_133121.1, read on the forward strand.
AACAAGATTAGCTGTAGGTTTCATTTAAGTTATTCGATTGGGTTGTATAATCGAATTTTTTTAGCCGTTTGTATTCTGTCGGTCTACTTGTATTTAAGTCTTCTGCAGCGATTTATTTAATGCATGCTTAATTATGCTCTTAACTCTGATTAGGTAGTGGATCCGGGATGGGTCGCTACAATCTGACCACAACTCCAAAATTCTCGAACACGCGCGGGCTCGCATAATGTCTGATGCGGGCGCGCATGACTTTCTGCCTCAACACTCTAAAAACACTTCGGGAGGCGCGGGCACGAGTGATGGCTGGCGCGGGCTTGCATGCTGCTCGGGTCTTCTTCATTTTTTCCTTCAAAATATTGAACCGTCTTCACTCGTTTTGCCTCTTCCTTGACTCCTTTGACTCTATCCATCATAAATTCAGTATTTGCTTTATTTCCTAACATCCAACACAAACAACAACAAACTCCACGTAATTCCGCTCGAAACCAAACAATTATCCAATAATATCAATACAAATTAAATGCACAAAATGCACTTATCAATTGTTATCAGACTTGATAGCCTATTCGTTGAAACATGCATTGCATTTATGCATTAACCTAGAGATTTTTATGTTTTAGATTATGCGTTTATAAAGGCTAGCATGTTATTATATGTCATACAAGATGTGAATGTGTTTGTATGCTTGGTATGTGATTGCTAAAGATGAACTGGGTTTAGTACATGCCGCCCGCAGGCCACTACCCTGCGAATGACGTGTAACCCCATGATTGGTCAAAATTAGTGGGTTCCACATAGGGCCCATTGATTTTAACCAATCATGAACCGTCACGTCACCCGCAGGGCACTATCCTGCGGGTAGCATCGACTCAACCGATGAACTGATATGCTATAAGAATTTAGAAATCGATTATGCTTCTATGATTTACATGTTCTTACATCTTTGAGATTTAAGATTATTATAGCATATAGAATTATTATGCTTAAAATATGTATATGCATGTTGTTCATACTGAGATTTATTCTCACCGGAGTTATCCGACTATTGCTTTGTTTGTATGTGTACATTGCATCAGATTAGGCAGGAGCTGGTCAGACTTGACAGGGATAGCTCGAGATTGAGAGATTTAGCACGTGGTGACTCGGCTTTAAGAAGTAGAAATGTGCTGTCAAACTTGTATTTTGAAGAAGATAAGCATAAAAAGTGTTTATTTGTCACACTTTGGAATGAACTAATATTGTATAAAGATGCTGAAATGCATGTATAGATTGTATTTGATGATGTTCAATACCTTTTCATGCATTTAGGAGTACTTATACATGTTATACATCAGTACTTGGAATAAGACAGCAAAAGAGCATAAATTCAGAAGTCAGGCAGAACTCAGCTCGCTCGAGCGCAGCCTAGGCTTGCTCGAGCGAGCCAAGGGGGTCCTAGACCCGAGTGGTGCTCGCTCGAGCGCACCCTAGGCTCACTCGAGCAAGCTACTCTATAAAAAAAATTGTTCAGCGACGGATTTTTGCGTCACCAAATGTCCTGGTTCATTTTTGTTTTTATTAAACAAATTATATGTTTAATTGATCAGATTTATTCTTGTAATCATGTTGCTTATTTATCAGATTGATATTGAATGTGATTAAGAATTGAGATTAGCACTCAAGGTCCCCACACCTATGCTCCCTTGACTCTCATCACCGCGACTTTCCATCTACAAATGGTAACAAATATTATCCTCAAGACGATTTTCTAAATCCCAAAAATCTCAAGCATGCTCTCATATCATAAATGTAGTGATCCGATCTGGGATCACCTAATTAACAATAATAGAATCCAATGAAATTTTCAAGTACAAATACAGAATTAAAACAGCGCAACATAAACCTTACAACAAATCAAAAAACAAAGTACAACCGACCCTAAAACCCATGGTGAAATATATTTTATACAACCCCATCAAAAATAGTACTGAAATACTCTCAACCTAAAACGGAAATAAAACATGATCCACAAAACAACTGCAACCTCAAAGAACGCTCCCTCTGGGTCCGTCCAACCTAAGCCCTACCTCGTGGAATGGGGTGTCCAAGACAAAACCTAGGATGTGAGCGATAACAATGCTCATTACAAAATTATGAGTATACACATGCTATGAGTGCTATGAAAATATACGGATACCAAAAACCTATCAAGGTAAACTCTGCTTAGTCAAGTGGTGTCATGGTATGTAGCACTCTGGGCCATCGTATCAGGAGGTGGTTCACACACCAGAAATAAAATGTGGATATTGTTGACCTGATCCCTTACTAACGGGTCCAACCATCTACTCAAGAACACGGGGCTGAGCGACCCCAATACGGGTATATCAAGGTACATGCTCAACAAGATAATGTATGCATCATAATAATCATGACAAAATATATGCACATAAAATATTTCATATAAACAATGCAAACATAGAACATGCATACTCAATTAGGATATCTCGGATAGTAGTTCTGTACCTCTAAACAAGCAACCTAGCAACTCTGGCTCACAAGTCCAAGCCTATAAACAAGTAATTATCATATCACTCATTGCATACTAAAAACCTTAACTAGATTAATAGTCACTCCCAAAAGCTAATTAGAGTCTAGACTAATACATGTGTCCATCGTCGGTCCACTCATGGTGATGGCTCCAAACTCTAGGCACAACTCCTCTATGATCTCGGTAGCACTTCGATATCGCCCGACCCTCAAACTGTCGACTAAAACGCCTAAGAATGCACTAAAGACCAGAGAGGAAAGTTGGAAATGAGCAAATGAAATGGCTGCCCTGACCCTCTATTTATAGGCATCGATCGGAACTTCCGATCACTGTTTCAGATCTTTCGATCTGAGTTTGGAACGTCTGAACATGACTTCAGAGCTTCCGAACTCCATCCATCAAGTGCGTTCCTTTGATTGGACAATTCAATGTACTTGGAGAGTTCGTACTTTCCGAATTGGGAGTTTGGATCCCTCGAGTCCAATCATTAATCAGAAAAAGCCCATATTTGTTATCCAAAGATGATCGAATCTTCCGATCTGCAGTTCGAAAGTTCGAAAGTTTCGAACTGCTCGATGAATCCGAACTTGAACATTAACATCCGAATCAGTTCGGAGCTTCCGATCTGTTCTTCGGAGCTTCCGAACTATCCAGACACTTAGGGCTCTCTAAACCATTTCTGATTGTACTGAATCTTATTTTCAAATCATTAATCACAAAAAATGATTCATTAATCATGTTTTGATCAATTAAACTTGTATAAGGAGTTGATTAACAAAATTAAAAGTCGGACTACTACAAAACTATTATAGGTGAATATGCTTGAAAATGATAGTTTTTGGAAAAAAACTAAATTATATTTAATAAAAAAGAAAATATTTTCTTAGTGCACATTTAATATTTTTAGTGAACTATTTATATATACTTATGAATAAATTAAATAAAATCTTGACATTGAATTTTGGAAAAAAAATTTCTGTTTAATTAAAAATGAATATATTTTTTAGTACACATTTAATTTTTTCATGAATTAATTATAAATAATTAAGAATAAATTTAAATCAAATAATCTTTATTAATTAATATATATTAATTAATTAATATAATTAATTAATATATATAATAAATGTATAATTAGAGCAATCTTATTTATGAATAAATTTGTCCAATCTCGGATCTCATCACATGACAATTTTCTTCTCGTCACTCTGCGTTAACCTACAAAACCCGAACTCTTCGATTCCAGGAAGAAGGCTCGATTTCTTCAAAGATCTGAATCTATTTCAGATCGTGAAACCCAATTGGGGTTTCGAATTTATCTATTGGATTCAGATCTTGTTCCGGTGTGTGTGGATTTTTGGTGGGACAAGGATTGTACTAAGAAAATGCTGACCAAGTTCGAGACGAAGAGTAATAGAGTAAAAGGTCTGAGCTTCCACAGCAAGAGGCCATGGATCTTGGCGAGTCTCCACAGCGGAGTGATCCAGCTCTGGGATTACCGGATGGGCACGCTCATTGATCGGTTCGACGAGCACGATGGACCCGTCCGCGGCGTCCATTTTCATAAGACGCAGCCGCTTTTCGTGTCCGGAGGTCTGATTCATCCCTTTGGTGGAATTTGTATTTTCATTGTGATCTTTGCTTGGTTTGGTGTAAATATGCCTCTCTTGGTGGAGTTGACACTGTTTTATGAGCTGGATCTGTTGTTTTATTTTAGTTGGTTACTATTAGATTTGTGGGGCACGAGGGATTTGCTGCAGAAATCGGTGGTTTTATTTTATTTTTTTTACGATTTTGAATGAATATGGGTACTATTCATTTGTTTGTACTATGCAATTCTTTAAGTGGATTTGGTAATCAGTTATTTCTAATTTTGTTTTAAAGCTATGATTAGTTGTTCTCGTGTTTCAGAGTGTCTCGGACTCTTAAAAGATTAGAATTATCAATGCCCTGGTTAGTATACAAGGACTTGTAAAATGTGACGCGGGCACACTGCTATCTGCGGCATAGGTAACTTAGATTATTGATGGATCTCGGTTTAACTTTAGGAAATTTGGCTCGCCAGAGAAGTAGAATCTTTATTTATGCAGATCTTGTCATCTTATTGATGTTGTTTGGCAAGTTTAAAGTTTAATTGTCTTCATCACATGATATGACCATGGGGCATGGGTAGAGTTTGATAGCCAAAAATTCGTGTTCATCACATTGTTTATATTTGATGTATTTTTTTTTACGGTGGATGACTTTGTTTGAATATCTTTCTGATTTGCCATTTGCTTATCCTCTGATTGTTTTTAAAACATTGAATTGCTTGCTACTTTTGATATGGAAAATGGCGTTTTTTATCTTTTCGAGAACAAAATTTGTTAATCAGTTCCTTTTGGAAAGTGATAGGCTGTGTTTCCTGTAGCTTGGTTTTTGTGTTGGAATTAAGATGCATCAATCTTTGCAGGTGATGATTACAAGATCAAGGTGTGGAATTATAAATTGCACAGGTGTCTATTTACCCTTCTGGGTCATCTTGATTATATCCGGACGGTTCAGTTTCATCACGAGTATCCCTGGATTGTCAGTGCCAGTGATGATCAAACAATTAGAATATGGAATTGGCAGTCACGAACTTGCATTTCTGTGTTGACTGGGCACAACCATTATGTCATGTGTGCCTCATTTCACCCCAAAGAAGACTTGGTTGTGTCAGCCTCCTTGGATCAGACAGTACGTGTTTGGGATATCGGTGCTTTGAGGAAAAAAACCGTATCTCCTGCTGATGACATATTGCGATTGTCTCAAATGAACAGTGACTTCTTTGGTGGGGTTGATGCTGTTGTCAAGTATGTCTTGGAAGGCCATGATAGAGGGGTGAACTGGGCTTCTTTCCATCCTACTCTCCCTCTGATTGTGTCCGGAGCGGACGACCGCCAGGTGAAAATCTGGCGCATGAATGGTATGCTACACTGATTTTCTGTTATATAGCTTTTGGACACTATTTAGAAAAAAATAGAGAATAATAAGTAAGGAAATTTATGGAGAAGTAGAGTAAATATGTGGAATTTTATTAGTTATGTAATTTTTAACTCATTTTAAATTTGATGTTATTGTGTTGGAGTTATAATATCTGATTTATTATGTTATACCGTTGAATCCGCCTAGTCCTCTCCTAGGCGCTGGTCTTACGCCCGATTAACGCCTAGCTAATTTTAGAACCTTGGCAGTAGTGCGTGAAATTATATTTAACTGTGATGATGGGTGAATATTCTCCTTTCTCTAGAAGCCAATATTTAGGTTTCTGATCTCTGCAGCTTCCTTTTTGTCATTTTTTGTAGTTGTAGGATGATTGTAATCTATGAAGGTCTGAATGAAGAGTTAATTTATTTTATATAGTCGGTGAAAGAGGCGTTTTAATGACCTAAATGTTGCGTAGCTGACTATTTCATTAGAGACATTGGGACAGAGCAAGGAAGATTAGTTGGGACACTTGGGACTAGTAAATGATATAAGCTAAGTTAACCGGTCAGCGACTAATTTAGCTTCTGTCCACTAGGAAGGATTCAGATGCATGTCAATCATTATGTAGATTATTATCTGGTCAGATGCTTCTAACCATCTACGAAAACCTTCAAAATATGAAAATATTATTTGTGGAACATGAAATTTTTGTTCCTTCCACAGATCTAGAAATTTAATGCAACTTTTCTTGAATGTATTGGCAGGTGAATGTGAGCTTTCTGTATGACCTGGAATTTATAGTTGCATGGGTGTTTTAGTTTGTGAATATCCAGTAGCTGATATTTGATTTATTTATTTTTCTTCAGATACTAAAGCTTGGGAGGTGGATACATTGAGAGGCCACATGAACAACGTGTCATGCGTTTTGTTCCATTCAAGACAAGATATCATTGTCTCAAACTCAGAGGATAAAAGTATCAGAGTTTGGGATGCTACGAAAAGAACTGGTCTACAAACTTTTCGTAGGGAGCATGATAGATTCTGGATTCTTTCAGCCCATCCTGAGATGAATCTTCTGGCTGCTGGTCATGATAGTGGCATGATTGTTTTTAAGTTGGAGAGAGAGCGCCCTGCCTTTTCTATTAGTGGTGATTCAGTCTTCTATGTTAAGGATCGATTTCTACGGTCCTTTGAGTATTCATCTCAGAAAGATACTCAGCTGATACCAATTCGCCGACCTGGTTCTAATAGTTTAAATCAAGGGCCTCGAACTCTTTCTTACAGTCCTACCGAGAATGCTGTATTGGTTTGCTCTGATGTGGATGGGGGATCATATGAACTCTATGTTGTTCCTAAAGACAGCTCTGGAAGAGGTGACACAGGTCAAGAGGCAAAAAGAGGTGTTGGAGGATCAGCAGTTTTTGTGGCTCGAAATAGGTTTGCTGTGCTGGAGAAGAGCAGCAATCAGGTCTTGGTCAAGAACCTGAAAAATGAAATAGTGAAAAAGAGCGTTCTTCCTATTGCTACTGATGCTATATTCTATGCGGGTACTGGAAATCTTCTCTGCAGGGCTGAGGACAGGGTCGTGATCTTTGATCTTCAACAAAGGAATATTCTTGGAGATCTTCAAACTCCATTTGTTAGGTATGTGGTCTGGTCTCCGGATATGGACTCTGTTGCTTTATTGAGCAAGCACTCTATTGTTATTGCTGATAAAAAGCTTGTGCACCGCTGTACCCTTCATGAGACAATTCGTGTCAAGAGTGGAGCATGGGATGACAATGGTGTCTTCATCTATACTACACTCACACATATCAAGTATTGTCTTCCAAATGGCGACAGTGGAATTATTAAGACCTTGGATGTCCCTGTATATATTACAAAAATATATGGGAACACATTATTTTGCTTGGACAGAGAGGGGAAGAATCGTCCTATCATTATAGACTCAACAGAATATATCTTTAAGTTATCTCTGCTTGGGAGGAGATATGATCAAGTGATGAGCATGATTAAAAAATCTGAACTATGTGGACAGGCCATGATTGCTTATCTGCAGCAAAAGGGCTTCCCACAAGTTGCCCTTTACTTTGTGAAGGATGAAAGAACTCGCTTTAACTTAGCCCTTGAAAGCGGTAACATAGAGAAAGCCCTTGAATCGGCCAAGAAGATTGATGAGAAAGACCACTGGTACAGGCTAGGGGTGGAGGCCCTTCGTCAAGGAAATGCTGGGATTGTTGAATACGCATACCAAAAGACCAAAAACTTTGGGAGGCTGTCATTTCATTATCTGGTAACTGGTAATCTTGAAAAATTGTCCAAAATGATGAGGATTGCTGAGGTCAAGAACGATGTTATGGGCCAGTTCCATGATGCACTGTATCTTGGTGATGTCCAGGAGCGAGTTAAGGTTCTGGAAAATGCAGGCCATCTCCCTCTTGCCTATGCCACAGCCAAAGTTCATGGGCTCGATGACATTGCGGAGCGTATAGCTGGGGAACTTGGGGATAATATTCCTTCTTTACCGGTGAAGAAAGCTAAACTATTAACGCCCCCGAGTCCTGTCTTATGTGCTGGTGATTGGCCACTGTTAATGGTCAGTAAAGGAATTTTTGAAGGTGGCCTTGATGATACTGTCAGAGATGGACATGAGGATTATGAGGAGGCTGCAGATGCTGATTGGGGCGAGGGCTTAGATATCGGTGAGGTGGACAATATGCAGAATGGGGACATTAATGCATTGCTGGAGGATGAGGATGATCAGGAGGAGAATGAAGGAGGATGGGGTCTGGAGGACTTGGATCTGCCTCCTGATGCTGACACTCCAAGGACAACTCCACATGCACGTTCTTCTGTATTTGTTGCCCCAACCCCTGGTATGCCCGTAAGCCAGATTTGGGTCCAAAGATCGTCTCTTGCCGCTGAACATGCTGCTGCTGGAGACTTTGACACAGCAATGCGCCTATTGAGCCGCCAGTTAGGGATATGGAATTTCTCTCCTTTGAAGTCTCTTTTTATTGACATTCACATGGGCAGTCACACTTACCTACGGGCCTTTTCCTCGGCCCCGGTGATATCAGTGGCGGTGGAAAGGGGTTGGAACGAGTCGGTGAGTCCCAATGTGCAGTCCCTCCCTGCACTTGTGTTTAATTTCTCTCAATTAGATGAGAAGCTCAAGGCTGGTTACAAGTCTACGACTGCTGGAAAGTTTTCTGAAGCTCTTAGACTTTTTCAATCTATTCTTCACACAATCCCACTGATTGTGGTTGAAACACGGAGAGAAGTGGACGAAGTTAAGGAGTTGATTATCATAGTGAAGGAGTATGCTTTGGGTTTGAAGATGGAGCTTCAGAGGAGGGAATTGAAGGACAACCTGGTTCGTCAGCAGGAACTTGCTGCCTATTTCACCCACTGCAACCTCCAGCTTCCACACACTCGGCTCGCACTATTGAATGCCATGACTGTTTGCTACAAGGCCCAGAATCTGAGCACTGCTGCCAACTTTGCCAATCGACTTCTGGAAACCAACCCAAGTAACGAAAACCAAGCCCGAACCGCTCGACAGGTTCTGCAGGCTGCTGGTAGGAATATGAAAGACGCTACACAGCTGAACTACGATTTCAGAAACCCATTCGTTTTGTGTGGAGCCACGTATGTCCCCATATACCGAGGGCAGAGAGACATAACCTGCCCCTACTGCAGCACGCACTTCGTCCCATCTCAGGAAGGTCAGCTTTGCACCGTTTGTGATCTTGCCGTGGTTGGGTCTGATGCATCTGGCTTACGATGTTCTCCTACACAAAGATGATTCAACGTTCGTTGCGATTTCTTGTTTGAGCTAGTAAATCATTCGGTTGAGGGCCGGGCGCCATCAGGACAAACGAAGAGGTAGGAATGTCAGACTCGGATTTATATATTATGTCCTATACTTGTTTTTATCTTGTAATCACTTTGATCACATCCCACCTTTCACTCCTTTTTTGTTTCCAAGATTTTACAATTTTCATTGTAATAAAGTTGAATAAGTTTTACTTTTTTTATATTTTTATTTTTTGCCTTTCCTTTTTAAATGTGGACTTGTTAAGCAGTGTGGGAATTTAGGTAGTGTTTGCAACCTCTAAAAATAAGTGATTATGAAGATTTTTTTCATAAATTTGTTAAAAAAATCTTTATAATCACTTATTTTTAAAGGTTGCAAACACTGCCTTAGTGTGCTGCTAAATGTGGCAAACTTTATTTAGTATGGTGGATCTTACATGCTATTTTTGAAGATGTAATGGATTTTTTTTTTTTTTTTTTGGTATCAATTCATTTTCTATGCCTTCTATTTTTTGATATTTTTACGGAAATCTATGCCTTAAAATTTATTTACTTCCCTTGATTTATTAGACGTATGCTGCTGATGTGATTGTAAATAATAAAAAATAAAATCAATACCCATTTTTACTTGTTATTACAAAATATTAATATTACTTTTGAATCGTCTCATTAAGTTTAATTTTTCGTCTTTATTTTAGAATATTTGTTATAATATAATATTTTTTTCAGTACGTACATTAAACATTAAAATTTTAAATAATCTCATTATAGTCATCATTCATATTCCACAAGAATATCAATTCATACATGATTTAATAATATTTTTTATACAAGTAATTTGTCATTTTTTTGAATGGTAATTTGTCATTTAAACTCGCTAAATATTTGTTCTTTTAATATTTTTATTATTATTATTATCTCCAGAGTGTCAATTATTTTTAAAATTGGGTCATTTGGGTGCGGGTGCACAATTTGGATGATATTCTTCTATTGGGAGAAATCCACTAGAACCTTGATTTTTCGCTAATTAGGAGTTAGGACACTACCACAGTAGTATTTGGAAATGTTTAAAACTTGTGAAATTTTCTTTACATAATTTTACATGTTTTGTAAAAATAAATTACAATAATTTATTTTAAAGTATTTCCAAACACAACCTATACGACTTGATCACAAATTTAAACTTCACTAAAATTATGTAAAATATACATCTTTTTTAAAATAAAAGCAAGTCTCTTCACTCATAAATCATTCAAATTAGGAAACACTGCGAAAACACAAATGATACGATTGAAATTTTCTGCGTACAAGAACTAATAAAATTGTCACAAAAGTATGTACTTCACAGTACATGAAACACAAATTATCATGACAGCACAAAATGTAAAGAGATGGCATATGGCTACTGCTAAGCATTCGCGATGATACATACATGCCATGCCGCCTAGCATATGCACAGCTACTTCAATAATATAATAATCTCCAACGTTCCAAAACCCGACTTAAACGCTGACTGACCACATTGAAAATGTGCTAGTTGGCCAGCCTAGGCTTCCTTGGCGCCGACTAATCAGCCATGCGTGTACAAGCCACGAAACTATTGAAGCGTTTAAGTTGGGTTTTAGAACGTTGGAAAATGTGCTAGTTGGCCAGCCTAGGCTTCCTTGGCGCCGACTAATCAGCCATGAGTGTACAAGCCACGAAACTATTGAAGCGTTTAAGGTTTTCATGATTTTTTCTTCTAGGCATGTAACAGTAAAAAAGAGAAAACTGAAAAAAAAACTTTTATTCACCCTTCTACCCAAACCCTCCTAACGTCGAAAAAGAAGAAAACAACTAAAAATGATAACAAAATGATGATATTGAATTTGTATCCCATGAGGAACAGGTTGACGAAAATTATAGTGAAGTAGAGCAAATTTGTGATATTTTATTAGTAGTGTGATCTTGAACTCATTTTAAATTTGATGGTATCGTATTGGAGTTATTGTAGTGACCCGCATCGTGATCACTTACTAATCAAGAGTTTAGACATGCAATTAAGCTTAAAATAAACATAATCATAGTAACTGCGGAATTAATTCAAGATACTTAACCGGCATAATACAATCGGTAAATAAATCTAAGTAATACAACCCAAACAAATTAACTTAATACAAATGAAGTATCTCTAAACGGCTAACCCTGCAATCCTGCCTTGGTCACCGCCTAATCCCCAAATCCCTGGGAAAACTACCGTCAAATGGGATGTCCAAAAAACACAGAAATACGGACGTGAGCGAACTACGCTCAGCACGAGAGTATGAGTATATAAATACTATATGAGAATGTATGCAAGTGTACGGGTACCAAGACTCGAGGTCAAGAATCACTGATCAAGAACAGACTCGGGTCTTAGGTATGTAGTTGTAGTGACCCGTATCCAGAAGTAATGATTAAGGAGTAATTAATCATGTGATCTTGTTTAAATTTAGTAAAACATGAATAAGGAAATTCCAAATGGATTAACGGAGTCCAGAAATGGATCCAGGACACTCAAAATGGTCGGGAAGGTTCCGAGGGTCCGGAGGGATCGAAGGCTCCGAACCTGAGATTGGAGGATCCGAACTCAGAACGGAGGTCCCATTTGTGACGTCACTGATGGGAATTCGGAGGATCCGAAGTCAGGAACGAAGGATCCGAACCGGATCGGAGGCTCCGAAGTGGGGTTGGAGGCTCCTACCTTTGCCTATAAATAGGGGGGTCGAGATTTCATTTTCAAACGCCCATCTCCTCTTTTCTCTCTCAATTACTTAGTCTTCTAGCTTAGATCTAGGAAATTCTAGGCGTCCTTTTGGGATTCCGGAAGTGGCATAGCGATCCAGGTGTTATAGCGGAGCTGTGGCCTAGTTTTGAGACAGTTTCCATCAGCGGGATGACGACGGACGCAGGTATAGCTATGGTCTCCTTAAATTATTTAGGAGTATGCAATAGCTTAGTTAAGAGTTTTAGAGCTTAATAAATGATGCATGAGTATTTGCATTATAGAGCTGATGATAGGCTTGGAACATAGAGTGGGACTACTAGGACTGCATGTAGTAAGGTACTTAAGTACTGACTCAGATGACCATCATGATATATATTATATGTGTTGCATGAGTATGTGCTACTTGTTTTATATGTTTTACGGCTTTAGCACATGCATGTTTTTACGATAGAATGCATCTGGTATGATGCAAATCTAGACAGTTTTCATCGGTGATGAGTTACTCCTTATGGATTTGTGTCTGGGGACACTCAGCCCCTGGGTTTTGCTATCACTAGGAGCGACCACGACGGTGGGCAGACGCTATAGTTGGTAGGTGAATATAGGAGCGGCAGCGCGGACTTGCTTTCCGATATTGCCCTGTATATTCATGGCGCATCTGAGTACTGTTTTTACCCTCTTTTTAAATACACTTATGTGTTGCATATATTATATATACCATTGCTTATGTATTGAGCTTATAGCACACGTCCAGTATTTTTTGTATGTCTGGACATCCCATTCGACGGGGCACGTGTAGGTGCAGGATTCGGCACCAGGAGCTTGGATTAGCCAGTGACCAGTGAAGATAGCAGGATTAGCTGTAGGTCTTTACTCTTAGGATTATTTGTAATTCGATTGGGTTATATATCGGCTTATTTAACTTGTTGTATTCTGCCGGTCTGCATTTATTTAAGTCTTCCGCAGTGATTTATTTTAAATGCATGCTTAATTATGCTCTAACTCTGATTAGATAGTGGATCTGGGTTGGGTCGCTACAGTAGCACTCTGCGCCGTCGCACCAGGAGGTGCTCACATACCCGACAGTGGATATCGGTGACCTGATCACGTGTCTACGTGTCCAACCATCCACTAAAAAGATAGGGTGACTACCCTACTATAGGATATCGCGAGGATACAAGCTCAAGATGATTATGCATGAAGCATAATAACATGACATAATATATGTAGATAAAATCATGTCATATAAATAATGCAACAAATAATACATGCATAATCAGTCAGGATATCTCGAACAGTACTTTCTTACTTTAATAAATGTCCTAGATGTCCAAGCATCTGCAGTCCATCTCTACAATTCAGGATAGCCATGCTTCACTAACACTAATCTAAAAGTCTTAACTAAGCTAATAGATACTCCCAAACTATTTATAGGAACTAGAGTATACCTTCGTCCGTCGTCAGCCCGTTGATGTCGATTGTCCTAGAACTTGGGAACAACTCCGCTACGACTCCGGAACACCTCGCCAAGTCTCACCCCTTGCCAAATATGGCTGGAAAACCCCTAAACTAACCAAGAAACGAGACGGATAAATTGTGAATTGGCAAGCTAAAAGTGAGCCTCGAATGCCATATTTATGGACAGAGTTCGGAAGCTCCGAACTCGCATGCCAGCCATGTTGCATAAATGAAACGATTGGAAGCTCCGAACTCACCTTCGGAGGTTCCAATCTCCTGGGTGTCTGAGCGAGTTGACATGTCCATAATGCGCATGGCCTAACTGTGATCGAAACCTCCGATCGTACTTCGGAAGTTCCAATCGTGTCGTAGCTTTCGAACTCCTTTGCTTGTTCCGATCTCTTCGGACCATCCGATACCCATAGGGCTTGGGTTCGGACCTTCCAAACCACCCGAGCCCAAATAATCCCATTTACCACTTTTGGACATTCTGGATCTGATTTCTTGGTCCGTTTGGTCATATAAAAAATTCCTTAATCATGTTTTATCCATTCTAAACATAATTAAACCACTTCATCTTGTAAAATAGAATTGGGCTACTACATTCTCCCCCACTTAAGAGATTTCATTCTCGAAATCAAATCTTAAGTACGTAAACACAGAATAAAATGTTCTTTTCATAACTGAACATTTTACAAGATACAATTACGTCATTCCGAAATAACAATCCAAACAATTCCAGATGATCTGCTTCTTGATGCTCTTTGATTCCTAAATAACTTCCTTATTGTCCCAGTGTTGCCACCGAACTAAAACGAGAGGAAATATCTTATTACAATAGCAGAATCCACTGATACTGAAACTAAATATAGTCTATTTGGCATTAACTAACTGTACACTAAAATTTCTACCAGATCTTATCATTTTCCTATGATAAGAATTACAAACACTGATGGCCAAGCCACAAAGTTCAATCATCAAATTTTCTATTAGTCTAATAATTTCAATATCTATCAGATATTCGAGATTGGAGTCATTCCTGAATCTCAATAAATTATACAAAAGTTTACGTTCGACTTTAGTAAACTGAATATGAAAATTCACAAGAATCTCACCGAATATCACTGAAAACTCATAAATGATTTTCCTGAAACCGTAACAGATCTCAAAGAACTGCTGTTTATCACCATAGTTGTTATCTTTCTATTCGAGATTCCTCTAATATCTAATCCCTTCTCAACCAACTATGGTTAGATATTGACCCACAACAACATCTTTAGATAAATTTTGTAGTTCTTTAAACTACACACTATTTATTCCCTTATACTTGGAAAAATTTAACACTGGTTTCCACGAATAACCCCGAGCAAATCGTTGTTAATACTACCAAAAACTGACCCCATCAATTACATAAACTCAATATAACTCCATTGTATCACTGATCTAGTCTGACACTGATCCTTATAATCTCAGTTAAAAAATCACGATTGACATTGTCTACGAAATTTTGGCAAGCTATGCCAAATTCAAATCAATCAACCTCAGAAGAGAAATCAAAACTTCCCTTATCAATAAAGGTTAAATCCTTATACCTCAAAGGATACAACTAATGCGAAAATGGTCAAGTATCTGCCACTACCCCGTACTATAAAAACTTTGTTGTCCACAATACTCGTTTTACAGAAACATTCAAATTTATACTAGAGAATCAAATTTCCATCCTGCTGAATACTCAAGTTGATTAATACCACCCTTGGTACTAATAATCTCAATCAAATAATTACATCTGTTTCACAGCTTACAGCTTGGAATATTATGAAAGAGTGGGTGTCCGGTGAGCCAACTTGTGGCTAAGGGCTTTTATGACTCTATGTATAAACAATCTTTTGTTTAATATAATTTACACTTTTATAATGGCATTTACTTTATCTTTTATCATATTATTATGTTGTGACATACTATAAAATGTTTATATGAAGACCTTGAATATACTATAGTGTATGTAATATGTGGTGGCACATGGGGATGACTATCATGAAACACATCTTATAGTCACTGTATATTCTAAACAGTTCCTAGTCGATTGAGCCGTCCGTTAATAAGGATAAGGATCGCTCGAGATTGAGACTAGCATTTGAAATGCAGAGTACCACATTTCATTGGTAGGGAACATAGAGATGTTCGAAGCATGCAAATGGATATTCATATGATGAATGATCAAACTACCCTATTCGGACTTTTCAAGTGGTTATCACTTATCGAGTGGATAAAGTCCGCGGTTTTGGTTGTACACCATTAGTCCTTACTACTTGAAACATCATTGAGACTCTATATGCTAGTACTGTACTTTGACTCATTTACCGACTCTATTGGAGTCATCAGGTGTCGGGATTGGGTGCAGTTACGACACATATAGGAGTCGATGCTTTGTTGTCAAGGATTCACCACATACTTGCTAGTGTGGATATCCTATGCAATCTGAGGAGAAATTAGTGTGACGAATCTTTGGACAGAGTACATTATGTGTTTTAAGAAATGGTTTCTTAGTAGCACATGCGATGTCACTATTTGATCTTCAAGTTGCATTGCATAGTTATCGAATCTCGAACGACTCTCGATTTACCAATGGTTGTTGATTCGATCGGGATATATGGTTGAAGGGACCGTACTGTACGCTAACCAAAATCTATTGGTTCTTGCAGGCACTATCAGTGATACCTAGGGAATCATGGGGCGATGTTGCTAGGCGCTCTTACCATGATTCGATGGGCAAGTCGGAAATTGTTGTTCCGAGTCACAAGGAGTTGTGAGCCCACGGCTAGCTGTATCCCTGAACCATTGAGGGTCACACAAGTAATGGATTTTTAATCCCCGTTGAGATAGTTAAATTTAAAGAGTTAAATTTAATGAACAAAGAAGTGAGACTTCTTATTTAAGAGTAGAGGGAGTAAGATTTCCTAAAATGACATAGGGATGGGCATTTTTGGAAATCACTGAATTTGGATTTAGAAAATTTATCTTGACTTTAAAAGATGCAGAAATGGTTTCTGTGCACATTGGTGAAATTGGTTTATCAATCTGAGTCACGATGAATTTTATATTAATTTCTGAATATGCGGGCTTTGCTTGTCAAGCTTGAACTTATGACTAATGGGCCCTAAGCTGTTAGCAGCCCACATTATAAATAAGTTATTGCAGTACAGAAATTACACAACAGAGGTCACAAAATTTTTCGAAAACCCTAGTTTTTCCCTACTGTGGCCGCCGCCCCTATCCCTCTCTGCTCGAAAAATTCCAGCCTATGAATTTTGAATTTGTATTCTGGTTTAACGGATCAAATTCGTTAATTCTATTCGTAGAAACTTCTGATAGATTTTCTAGTGCAATCTATCAGAGGGATTAAACTTCTGTTCATGGACCTGATTGAAGAATTGTTCGTCCATCAGTTCCTGGGATATACAACAAGAGCAGAGTAATCTGTTGGTGTCCATAATCTCGTTTCGAGATTCAAGGTAAAAATTTAATTGTTATTTAATTTTTACACGCACAATTTAATCGTAAAGTTTTGATACCCAGGATATGGAATTGTTCCATATAAAATTTTTAAAACTTCCGCTGCACTGGGTATCAATTCTGATTGATCTGATCACCGTTCTCCAACAGTGGTATCAGAGCCAGGTTGCTCAGATCAAACGATTAAATTAATCGATTGTACAAAAATTTTTAAGCCTCGGTTTTTGAAACAAAACAAATTTTAAAAATTAAATTTTTTTGACGGGCAAAACGCGGGCAGCGATCACATCGCTGCCCATGGGCAGCGCCGGGCTGCCCGGCCCGAGCCCCTTTTGGGGCGCGGGCTGCCCGGGATCGTCCCGGGCGGCCCGGGAAAATTTATTTTTAATTTTTTAATTAAAATTTTAATATGTTAAAATTCTATTTTTGGTCCGATCGAAAATTGTTTTTGATTGGTCCACGAGGCGTCGGATCGAATTGTTCGAGTCCGAAAATTTTAAAATTGATTTTCGGATAAATTTGAATTTTTGGAAAATTTATAGATTTTATCCGTTAAATCAGATTTTATGAAATTAATTATTTTTGGTACAATTGATGATAAGATATGTTCTTATGGAAATATTGAGTAAAATATGATTTTATGTATAAAATTGGATTTTATATGTAAAATATGATTTTATTTGATAAAAAGATAAAATATGATTTTGTATGTAAAATAAGATTTTATATATGGAATATGATTTTATCCTTTTAATTTAATTGCCATTGCATGTTATCCAATAAATTAATTTTGAATTAAATATTATTGGATAAGGATGATCGATTGTCATGACCAATTTTGTAGGTGTATGTTAGGGAATTTACATTTGTTTTTATTGTTGTTGGATTTATTAATGGGCCTGGTTTATGGCCCAATATGAATTGTCATATGTAATAAAAGTGGGCCTAGTTTATGCCCCGTTCCCACCCCTTAAAATGTATCCCCTACTTGTCATAGTTATTTATTGTAAATACATTAGACTTAGTGGGAGATGAAGATTTGAAGACGGAGGTGGGCCCAGCAGACAATAAAGACTGAAGAAATGTAAATTGGAAGCTCAATGTAATAGGATTGCATTGCATACCTGCATATTACCTAGGATTGGACTTAGACTCGTGATTGGCAACCACGGGTCGATTAGAAATGGAATCGATCATCCTATATAATATATGATATTATCGTTGTATGCATGTTTTAGACCAAATTGTATGAATCCCGCAAGCATACAAATTTTAAATGATGAGACAAATTTTCAAAATTAAAATCCCTCATTTTAAATATGATTTAAAATTGATATCAAGATAAATAAAGGAAATTTAAATATTGTTTAAATGTTCCTACCTTCCATCAACGATCAATGTATGAGATGCTACCCGCGGATACGGTCCGGCTCATATTATTGGGGGGGCCCGTTCGTCGGAAAGCTGTACATTGGATCGACACATGTTGTAAGTTGGGTGGAACTCCCATGGGATCGGCTCATATTATTGGGGGATCCACATGGCGACCGTCCATCACAACTTAATATTGATGGGTCATCTTGACATGTCACAATAAACGGCATCATATTATTGGGCCCTTATTGGACATGAGGTAAAAACGTGGAGGTTGCTTTGGAAGCAATTGGGCTCTGCCTTTTGAAAATTATGGTTGGCTGATTTTATTCGGGACCATAGTTTGTCAATTGGACTCCATGTTCCCACTAAGGAAAACAGTTTCCCGTTTTCACTAGAGGGTAGTGAAATCGTTAAAATAGTGGGAGTGAGATTCATAAAATAAATTTTGCCTATTTTATGTCTTAGTAAATTAATTAAACAATCACTGATTATTGTCTGTTTCTTTTCAGTATTTCATTAAGATGAATTCGCGCAATCCACTATTCTCTATTCTCGAACAAAATAAACTGACTGGCGCAAACTATACGGAATGGTTTCGTAAGTTGAAGATTGTCTTGACCTCGGAGAAGATGCTCTACGTGTTAGAAAAATCTCCTCCGAAGGAAGCACCAGCTGATATAAGTCTGGAAGAGTTGGCCAAACTTGATATATGGTGGGACCATGATATCAAGGCCAAATGATATATGCAAGCCTCGATGTCTGATGAACTCCAGAGGCGATTTGAGGATACCGTGAATGCTGCTGACATTCACGTACAACTCAAGAAACTTTTTGGGGCTCAGAGAGCTGAAAGGTTCGCTACTGTAAAAGAGTTAATGATGTGTCACATGCGTGAAGGGACTTTGGTCCGTGATCATGGGGTACGAGTGATTTGGCTCATTCAGAAGTTGGTAACGCTTGATTTGGTATTGGAGCATGAACTCAACGTGGACTTATTACTTCTATCTCTTCCTTCTTCGTTTGACGGTTTTGTGGTGAATTTCAATATGAACAAGATAGAGGCCTCCCTTGAAGAGATGGTCAATATGCTTGTAACATATGAAGCCACTTTAAAGAAGGATAAACTGGCTCTCTTGGTGGGCTCCTCTTCTTCTGCTAAGAAGGGGCCAAGTACAAAGGGTAAGAAACGTTCTGCCCCATCCAAGAAAACCGGACCCGAGAAGAAGAACAAGACAAAGGCTTCAAACATGGAAAAGTCCAAGGATGTTTGCCATCACTGCAAGAAACCCGGTCATTGGAAACGTAACTGCAAGGAATATCTAGAGCAGTTGCGAACTGCGAAGGGTATGTTCTATATTGAAATAAATGTTTCTGTAACGCCCTCAACCGATGAAGATGTTACAAAACTAACATAACCTTACAACAACGCGGAAAAGAATTTTTTTTTTTTTTTGAAAGATGTATGCATACATCAAACCTTACTTAAAACATTTCAGAATAGTTTACAAACCAAATCCAAACCTTAAAATTTATAAAACTTGTTTACAACCTTAAAATACATCATAAAGTTGCAAATAGCTCAAGACATAGCATATCACACTCAACACATAACACACTCATGCATCGCCCGCCGGTCCGACTCCTTGCTCTTCTTCATGTCCGACATTAAACTCGTCGACATATGCATAAATGTCACCCTCATTACCTGCACCATTCAAGTATAGTGAGTCTAAAGACTCAGCAAGTATATGTAGTAAAAATCGTGAGATTTCAAATATCATTTAAACGTAACATAACATAACATAAACTCATCATTTGGTGACGAATTATGCGAAATTGTGGCAACCGTCATAATGGGCACATTCATCCTTTTCTTGTTGATCAACAAGCATATGGCACTAAGCCTCATAACATTCGTTCTTTGGAAAGGCCCTCTCCGGAGCTCATCCCGGAGCACCAGTCCCGTGTACTTATCTGTCTCATGAGCCATGTTTGGAAAGGCCCTCTCCGGAGCCCAAACCGGAGCACCAATCCCGTGTTTGCCACCACAAAGACACATAAGACATCAAAATCTTTTCATGCATCAACATATCATATCATGATTCATCTTAACATCATTCATCATATCATTTCATTCATTATGAAACATCATTGTTTCATCGTAAATTCCGTCATAACTTTCATTTCATGAACATAAAACTTTACTCCATTACTTCATGCATGTCATAGATGATAAAAATCATACTTTCATATTGAACATAGGTTTCATGAATGAAACTTAGACATTTACATGCATCACATAGCGTAATCGATCCACGTAAGTCGTTCTTGTCGTTCTTGACTTAAAACTTGAAACTTTTTGCATAGAAACTCTTAAATATATTTTATAAGCCTTTGAAGATCATAATCATGAATTTAGGACCCTAAAATAACATAAACAAATCATGAATTTCGAGTGAAAGGCGCGGCCGCTCAACTTCTAGGCGCGGGCGCGCCTGACCTGCGCAAATGGTTCATCTTGCTCGCTCCGAAACTCTATTTTTAAGTTAGAATTTGAAAAAGTGGTAAACATGAAAGTTGTAGCTCTGGATCTTGGCTTTCTAATGCCGAAAACGGAACCTCAATTGGAGTTTTTAGTAAAACGTTATGCTCATTCTCCCCAAATGTGTCACTGCAGGGAAATCAAAACACTCTACACACTTTGGGGTGATTTTGACCAATCTTTCAAAATTATTTTGACAAAACTCAAAACATGAAAGTTGTAGATAAATAAGCTAGCTTTCAAATAGAATTGGCCTCATATCATTTGGATTATTACCCTAATTGTTATCCTCAAAATCATAACAAGTATAGGTAATCCGGTGCCACCAAACACAATTTCAACACTTCAAACTTCAAACATAAACTTCTTTTAATCAAAATCCTAACTACATAAATCATCAAAGCTCATTTTCTTGTAATTGAACATGGTTTAACTAACTTCAAAACATTAAAATCTTAAAAGAACATGAACCTCTTGAATCAACTCAAGTACTTGACAAGAACAACCTACGCTTCACGATCTCGTAAAATCATAACTTCATGCTCTTGAAATTCATGAAAATCATGCATAAATATCTCAACACACAACAATTCATATCAAAATACATAATAGCTTGAATGGGTTTCAAAATCTTTTAAATTTGTACTTGCCTTGAAATGAAGACGAAGTTGATTCGGATTCTTGGCAACGAGCTAACCACACCAAGAACGAGATTTGGAACTTTGGCTTGTGACTTTCTTGAAGAACCGTGAAGGTTCAATAAAGAAACAAGAAGGAGAAGATGATAGAATGGAGAGAAGGGGAAAGAATCGTGTAGAGGATAGGGAAGAAGAGAGAGTCAAGGGAACAAGGGGACATGGAAAGTAATGGGGTGGGGAATCGGGTAGATAGATAGGATAATGATCATTCAATACATAATGTGTGTTCATCTCTAAAATGCAGTCAGTCACCCGTTCCGACTCTTCTGATAAAAATACCATCCCCCGACTCATGCATCAAAAACATATCAATATTATACTTAAAACGTTTGTAAAAATACGCTCTATCATCTCGTTCGTAGGTTAGCCTCGTCCCATGATTCCAAAATCAAACTTGACCTGAAACCATTAACTTAATCGAAAGCGTTAAACATAAAATAATTATATCATGAAACCATAATCATTAAATCATAACTTAAACAATTTATGGCATAAAATCATAAAAATTATTTTAAAATCATCGTAAGTGAGTTTAGTGGATTTGGACCTTACAGTTTCACTTAATACTACTTCTTGGGTATTGGATACCAGATGTGGATCTCACATTTGCAATGATTTGCAGGTGATGACAAGAAGTCGCAAGCTTAGAATGGGTGAGACCCAGCTGAGACTCGGAAATGGTTCTAGAGTTGAAGTCAAAGCTGTGGGAGATGTTTATTTAATTTTGCAGAACGATTTTAAGTTAATTTTGAGAGATGTTTTATTTGTTCCAAATTTGATTAAAAACATTATTTCTGTTACTATGCTTGATAGAGATGGTTTTTCTTGCAATTTTGTGAATGGGATTTGCAATATTTACAAGAATGAATGTTTGATTGGAAATGGACAACTTGAAAACGATCTATATAACTTAAAATTAAAAGACGTTCCAATAAATTATGTTGATAAACCGGTAACAACGAACAAAAGGAAAATCGATAGTCAAAACCCGGCAAACCTTTGGCATGCTAGGCTAGGTCATATTTCCTCAAGGAGAATGAACAAGCTAGTGGGAGAGGGCATGTTTGATATGTCTGATATTAACTCTCTACCTACTTGTGAGTCCTGCCTGAAAGGAAAAATGACTAAATCTCCTTTTAAGGGGAAACCTGAGCGTAGTCAAAATCTGTTGGATTTGATCCATACAAATGTTTGTGGTCCATTTAGAATTGGTACTCAATTTGGCCACACCTACTTCATTACCTTTACTGATGATTATTCAAGGTATGGGTATTTATATTTAATGAAATATAAGTCTGAAGCATTTGAAAAGTTCAAAGAATTCAAGGCTGAAGTAGAAAACAAGCTAGGTAAAAGTATTAAAGAACTTCGATCGGATCGAGGTGGAGAATACTTAAGTACCGAGTTTTTGGACTATCTGAAAGAGAATGGGATTCTCTCTCAGTGGACTCCTCCTATGACACCTCAGCTAAATGGTGTATCGGAGCATCGTAATCGAACTTTGTTGGACATGATTCAATCCATGATGAGCTTCACTGAGCTTCCACCTTATTTTTGGGGCTACGCGCTTGAAATGGCGGTATTGTTGTTGAACAACGTCCACACCAAAGCAGTGGATAAAACACCATACGAGTTATGGAATGGCAAAGCTCCTAAGTATTCGTACTTGAGGATTTGGGGATGTCCTGCTTACGTGAAGCAGACAGTGGGAGATAAGTTGGATAGTCGATCCACCTTATGTTATTTTGTAGGGTATCCGAAGAATTCAATCGGATATTATTTCTATCATCCTACTGAAACAAAAGTGTTTGTTTCAAAGAATGCCACCTTCTTGGAGAAGGAGTTCTTATTGGATAAGAAAGGCGAGATGATGGAACTCGAAAAAATTCGAGAAGAACCCGAAATACAAAATAATGATCCCATACCTCAAGAATCTTCAGAAGACACGCCTATACCTAGAAGATCCGAGAGGACTTCTAGACCTCCTATTCGATATGGTCTTCTTCTTGAAGGGGATCAAGATGAACCCGATGTTGGATGTGATCCAAGAAACTTCAAGGAAGCAATTTCTGATGCGGATTCAAATTTATGGCTTGAAGCTATGCAGTCGGAAATAGATTCGATGCATACAAATCAAGTTTGGTCTTTAGTAGATCCTCCCGATGGAATTGTTCCAATAGGGTGTAAATGAATCTACAAGAGAAAGCTTGGGCCTGATGGTAAGGTATTGACCTACAAGGCACGATTGGTAGCGAAAGGTTATACTCAAAGACAAGGAGTTGACTATGATGAAACCTTTTCACCAGTTGCAATGTTCAAGTCCATAAGAATCCTTATTGCCATAGCTGCTTGGTATGACTATGAGATATGGCAAATGGATGTGAAGACTGAATTTCTTAATGGAAACATTAAGGAAGAGATCTATATGACGCAACCTGAGGGATACACATCCATGGGAAGCGAGCATAAGGTATGCAAGCTTCAGAGATCGATCTATGGTCTCAAACAAGCATCAAGAAGTTGGAACCAGAAATTTGATGAAACAATAAAGGATTTTGGTTTCATCAAGAACCCGGAGGAACCGTGCGTGTACAAGAAAGTAGTTAAGGATGCTGTGACATTCTTAGTACTTTATGTTGATGACATCCTACTCATTGGGAATGATGTAGGGATGTTGCAGTCAACAAAGATATGGTTATCAGGTAGATTCTCGATGAAGGATTTGGGTGAGGCATCCTATATTCTAGGGATACAGATCTATAGAGATAGATCTAAGAGAATGATAGGACTCACTCAAGCAACCTACATCGACACCATATTGAAAAGGTTTTCAATGGATGGGTCCAAGAGAGGACATCTACCTATGTGTCATGGAGTTTCTCTATCCAAGTCTATGTGTCCCAAGACTGATGAAGAGATAGAGAAAATGACACATGTACCATATGCGTCAGCCATAGGTAGTATCATGTATGGGATGATATCTACTATACCGGATGTAGCATTTGCTCTGAGTGTCATGAGCAGATATCAAGCCAATCCCGGTCAAATGCATTGGAAAGCCGTGAAGGACATTCTTAAGTACTTACGAAGGACTAAGAATATGTTCATGGTATATGGAGGAAGAGAACTAAAATTGGAAGGCTATACCGACTCTAGCTTCCAAAGTGACGTGGATGACTCGAAGTCAACCTCTGGATTTGTGTTCATGCTCAATGGCGGTGCTGTCTCTTGAAAGAGTTCCAAGCAGGACACCACAGCGGATTCCACCACTGAGGCAGAATACATTGCGGCATCAGCTGCTGCTAAAGAGGCCGTTTGGATGAGGAATTTCGTCCAAGAGTTGGGCGTTATTCCTGAAGTTGTTGGTCCAGTCCCGGTGTACTGTGACAACACGGGTGCCATTGCTCAGGCAAAGGAACCAAGGTCTCATCAAAGATCCAAACACGTACTGAGAAAATACCACATCATCCGGGAGATCGTGGAAAGAGGAGACATCACTGTCGAGAGAGTGGCCTCTGCAGACAATATCGCTGATCCACTTACTAAGCCCTTGCCAGGACCATTATTTGACAAACATCGCGAAGCAATGGAACTGCGTAGTATGACTAGTTGGATTTAGGGCAAGTGGGAGATTGAAAGAGTGGGTGCCCGGTGAGCCAACTTGTGGCTAAGGGCTTTTATGACTATATGTATAAACAATTTTTTGTTTAATATAATTTACACTTTTATAATGGCATTTACTTTATCTTTTATCATATTATTATGTTGTGACATACTATAAGATATTTAGATGAAGACCTTGAATATACTATAGTGTATGTAAGATGTGGTGGCACATGGGGATGGCTATCATGAAGAACATCTTATAGTCACTGTATATTCTAAACAGTTCCTAGTCGATTGAGCCGTCCGTTAATAAGGATAAGGATCGCTCGAGATTGAGACTAGCATTTGCGATGCAGAGTACCACGTTTCATTGGTAGGGAACATAGAGATGTTCGAAGCATGCAAATGGATATTCATATGATGAATGATCGAACTACCTTATTCGGACTTTCCAAGTGGTTATCACTTATCGAGTGGATAAAGTTCGCGGTTTTGGTTGTACACCATTAGTCCTTACTACTTGAAACATCATTGAGACTCTATATGCTAGTACTGTACTTTGACTCGTTTACCGACTCTATTGGAGTCATCAGGTGTCGGGATTGGGTGCAGTTATGACACATATAGGAGTCGATGCTTTGTTGTCAAGGATTCACCACATACTTGCTAGTGTGGATATCCTATGCAATCTGAGAAGATATTAGTGTGACGAATCTCTGGCCAGAGTACATGATGTGTTTTAAGAAATGGTTTCTTAGTAGCACATGCGATGTCACTATTTGATCTTCAAGATGCATTGCATAGTTATCGAATCTCGAACGACTCTCGATTTACCAATGGTTGTTGATTCGATCGGGAAATATGGTTGAAGGGACCGTACTGTACGCTAACCAAAATCTATTGGTTCTTGCAGGCACTATCAGTGATACCTAGGGAATCATGGGGCGATGTTGCTAGGCGCTCTTACCATAATTCGATGGGCAAGTCGGAAATTGTTGTTGCGAGTCACAAGGAGTTGTGAGCCCACGGCTAGCTGTATCCCTGAACCATTGAGGGTCACACAAGTAATGAATTTTTAATCCCCGTTGAGATAGTTAAATTTAAAGAGTTAAATTTAATGAACAAAGAAGTGGGACTTCTTATTTAAGAGTAGAGGGAGTAAGATTTCCTAAAATGACATAGGGATGGGCATTTTTGGAAATCACTGAATTCGGATTCAGAAAATTTATCTTGACTTTAAAAGATGCAGAAATGGTTTTTGTGCACATTGGTGAAATTGGTTTATCAATCTGAGTCACGATGAATTTTATATTAATTTCTGAATATGCGGGCTTTGCTTGTCAGGCTTGAACTTATGACTAATGGGCCCTAAGCTGTTAGCAGCCCACATTATAAATAAGTTATTGCAGTACAGAAATTACACAATAGAGGTCACAAAATTTTTCAAAAACCCTAGTTTTTCCCTACTGTGGCCGCCGCCCCTCTCCCTCTCTGCTCGAAAAATTCCAGCCTGTTGAATTTTGAATTTGCAGTCTGGTTTAACGGATCAAATTCGTTAATTCTCTTCGTAGAAACTTCTGATAGATTTTCTAGTGCAATCTATCAGAGGGATTAAACTTCTGTTCGTGGACCTGATTGAAGAATTGTTCGTCCATCAGTTCCTGGGATATACAACAAGAGCAGAGTAATCTGTTGGTGTCCATAATCTCGTTTCGAGATTCAAGGTAAAAATTTAATTGTTATTTAATTTTTACACGCACAATTTAATCGTAAAGTTTTGATACCCATGATATGGAATTGTTCCATATAAAATTTTTAAAACTTCCGCTGCACCGGGTATCAATTCTGATTGATCTGATCACCGTTCTCCAACATATTATTACCAATGTACCGATCACTGATACGGATTATCATTTCACTGGCAGCAATAAACCTCCATTGAATCCTAATTAATTGATTCTGAGAACACAAACCGAGTCACTCGATAATTGCAAAGTCCTAAAACCCTTCTCGAATCAACTCTATCTTATACAATTACAACAATGATCTAGCACATCCAAAAGACACCTCGGAAAAATCAGTGACAATATTCCTGCCAGACCCGAAAACCATAGGTTTCAGCTATTGTCCTTTCCCCATGTCTAATCACTTGATGTTATCTTGCTAGGTCAAAATCTGTCGATAAAATATCAAGAAAACTGCAAAGATTCCTCATTGTTCTATATAACATTTCTCAAAATTAACATTCTATGATAAACTCATGGAAATTACCCAGTCTATTCTCATATTACTGGATTAACATCGTGTAGTACCAAACTAGGAACAATAACAAGTCAGCCTTTCTGAAAACAAAATGCACATTTTGTCTTTTACTGGCTCTACTAACTATGTAATGCAACAGGTACACTCAGAAACATGTTCCGACTGAGACACAATCATGGTTAATAAAAACCAACTGTTCGACCCACACAATCTCTAACCATACTGATCCAATCGCCTCATTGCTAACAGATGTCAATACTTTAACAAATCATGGTTAACATTATCATGATATCAAGACTTAAATCTCCATTATTTTCCTTAGGTAGAAAAAAATTCTGAAAAATTTGGCATAAACATTTCTGAATGTCAATAATCCATGTGAATCTAGATATCATTTTTTTGAGGTCAACATCTAACTAAGTCCCTAAGCACAACATGCTTATTGAACTATCCCAACTTACAACATGATTCACAATATCCCATTACCGAACTACAATTCTATATTCATCATACCAAACAGTATTATCTACTGGTATTGCTCCACTGTGGCATCACACTTAGCCTGGAAAGATCAATCAATTAAAAAAACCTTTTATCGGTCTTTGATCGCTAGAAGTTTACTCTGCTGATCAATAAACTCTAATCTTTGAATCACACTTTCTTAAAAATTCATCTAATTCAAAACACTTGGAATAACAGGATTCCCAATACCGAGTTCTTTCCATCTATTTCTGACATAGTCAGGCAATAACCAAAAGTAAATTCCAACACCAATCCTGTACCAGTCTGGATCTACTATCAAAGTTGTCCCTGTCTAACAAGGAATAAACAATAAACCACATACTGAGTCCTGGATTAATTCTAATAAAAGAAGCATTAATCACCTTGGACAATTGATCACAAAATACTTCATTCTATATCTCTGACAAAGTCAGACGATAATCTAAACGATCACTGGTAAGAATTTGTCCAAATATTAGATCTATCCAACAAATTAGATCAATAACAAATGCATAACCTATCTGTTCAGAACGATCACTTGTTGAGGAATATCCTTTCCCAGCTGTTCTAACAACATAAAATCTCAAACTATATCTCTGACGAAGTCAGACGATAACGATACTAATTCCTTCGATATAAAATCTGGTATTAACCCATTCTTTTCAAAAGAATCCGACTATCAAAACACTCTTGTGACTGTTGCAAAATCACTAAACTAATGTAGCCTCCCCCAAACACATCCTCCCCCTGAAACACGAAAGGTTTCTTGAGTAATGCTAGCATAGGGTCGCGTTTCCTCTCCATCCAGTTAATAATTCTCACAGTCCACAGTACTTGGCATAATCCATCATTGTATCTTGATGAAACCTATCATCACTTGACAACTATCTTAGAAAAATCTAAACTGAATCATTTGGTCTAAGAAAACTTCTTATCTCAAATCAAACTTTCTGGTCTAAATCACTTCCCTAATGAAACACATCATCCTTGGCACAAACCTCAAATATAATAATTTACTGGCACAATATAGGGTAAACACCCAAAAATTAATCATTTCAACAACTCGCATAACTCTAATTAGATTATACAGAAGTAACTACAGTTGAATACCAATCAACCAATCATTGAAATCAAATAAAATGATCCAACTCTGAATTCGTTTTAACCCCAAAACCAAATTGAAACGACCCTAACTCAACTTTAAATAATAATTAATTAAAATACGGATTTTTCAAAATTTTAAAATTTTTATTAAAATTTCGGCATGACCTATCTATTTATATTACAACCCACCTGTCTCAGACAGCAACCAAAATAAAAATAAAAGAAATAGACGACTGACGACACCATAAACTAGGCCGAGACAAGAACGAGGCCCAAGAGAGAGGTTCTTCATATCAAATATCCACCAGATTAGAAATCTAATATTTACATGCTCATAAACAATGCTATCAAAACAATACATATGCATTTGACAACTGAGCAAAATAAATGATCCATAACATAGAAATTCTAATAACTATGCGGAAGACGAGCATAGGTCGGAGGGATGTGCTGTGCCCGCATCGCAGTTCACTCGATAATCTTGCCTCTCAAGCTTAATGAAATACACCCCACCTGAAAACAATAAGTGTAGTGAGCCTAAAAGACTCAGCAAGAATATGGGGGGGGGGGGGGGAATAACGAGTAATACGTAAATACAAGCACACACAGATTAAAAATAGCTGATACTAAAAATACCTTTGTTTTGTGCCCTTACTTTAAACAAGTAAATAAACTTCAAAATGAATGAGAGAACATGAATGAAACATATGCATGGCTAAATAATGTATAATCAATGAAACTGCATAAACATGAATCTGAATCTGTAACTGTAACTGTAACTGTGAACTTAGATCCTTGATTGTGACTCTGTGATTACGATCATGATCATGGCTATAGTGCACAATGCCGCAAGGAGGTTGAGATGAAACCCAACCCGTACTTGCCCTATTGGTAAGGGAGACCAGAATAGCCCCGGCCCCACACGAACACATGCTAAGGTAAGGAAACCCATTATGAATTGGTAAGGGAGGCCAAAACGTCTTTCAGCCCCACACGAACACATGAATATGTAGTCACAACCATCTCACTTCGTTCAAAAATATTCCTTTCCTTTATTGAATATGAGACTTAGCATGCATATGTAAATATGACGTAAATGTAAATGTTAATCAATAATCATGCATATGACTCACACATGGATGATCGGGATGATGATTTAGGAACTAAACCAAAAGATGAGAATTTAACCCATAAATTGCACTTACGACAAACTCGAGCGGTTTGCCCTTAAAATTAATAACTTGCTCGTTTATTAATAAAAAAGGGTTCCGCTTGAAACCACGACTCCATGACACTTAGAACTAAGTGGGGAAATCATCCTCGGAATTCATCTCCTAAGCGATCATTTTACAAAAAATACAATTCCGGGCAGCAGCCCTTCTTTCTTCGAAAATTATGCACCTAAACCATTAAAAATCTAGAACTCGACCAAAATTTATCCGAATTGATTCCCGCTTTCTCCGACATAATCCTAACATCCCAAAAAAATTCCAGACCCTAGCCCATAATCAAATTCTACTTTTAACCCTGCCTTAGTTATACATTTCCGGACAGCCCTGTTTTAAAGCAAAAATCTGCACCCCTATATTCAAATGCCTAAAACTCAACCAAAACTTAACCGAATTAGTTTCCGCTTTCACCAATGTATTTCTAACATCCTAGACCCAAGAAAATAAACTAGGACTAAGATCAACACTTAGACCCGTCTCAAGCTGCTATAACTCACCTCACAATCACTAAACTCAGCTCGAAGCAGCCCTCCAGCCATCATCGACACACAACCCCTATGCCATTTAAGGGAAGAAAGTTTTCTACACATAGCAATAATCATGTTATTCAATATACATGAAAACGCCTCAACAAAGGATAAAATTGGCGGTTGAGACGCAGTTACGTAGGGCATGGGAAGAAAATAAAAGAAAGAAAAAGAAGGGAAAAAAAAGTTCCTAAAATACACAGCCACGAAACTATTGAAGCGTTTAAGTCGGGTTTTAGAATGTTGGAAAATGTGCTAGTTGGCCAGCCTAGGCTTCCTTGGCGCCGACTAATCAGCCATGCGTGTACAAGCCACGAAACTATTGAAGCGTTTAAGGTTTTCATGATTTTTTTCTTCTAGGCATGTAACAGTAAAAAAGAGAAAACTGAAAAAAAAACTTTTATTCACCCTTCTACCCAAACCCTCCTAACGTCAAAAAAGAAAACAACTAAAAATGATAACAAAATGATGATATTGAATTTGTATCCCATGCAGAACAGGTTGATGAAAATTATAGAGAAGTAGAGCAAATTTGTGATATTTTATTAGTAGTGTGATCTTGAACTCATTATAAATTTGATGGTATCGTATTGGAGTTATTGTAGTGACCCGCACCGTGATCACCTACTAATCAAGAGTTTAGACATGCAATTAAGCTTAAAATAAACATAATCATAGTAACTGCGGAATTAATTCAAGATACTTAACCGGCATAATACAACTGGTAAATAAATCTAAGTAATACAACCCAAACGAATTAACTTAATACAAATGAAGTATCTCTAAACGGCTAACCCTGCAATCCTGCCTTGGTCACCGCCTAATCCCCAAATCCATGGGAAAACTACCGTTAAATGGGGTGTCCAAAAAACACAGAAATACGGACGTGAGCGAACTACGCTCAGCACGAGAGTATGAGTATATAAATACTATATGAGAATGTATGCAAGTGTACGGGTACCAAGACTCGAGGTCAAGAATCACTGATCAAGAACAGACTCGGGTCTTAGGTATGTAGCTGTAGTGACCCGTATCCAGAAGTAATGATTAAGGAGTAATTAATCATGTGATCATGTTTAAATTTAGTAAAACATGAATAAGGAAATTCCAAATGGATTAACGGAGTCCAGAAATGGATCCAGGACACTCAAAATGGTCAGGAAGGTTCCGAGGGTCCGGAGGAATCGAAGGCTCCAAACCTGAGATTGGAGGATCCGAACTCAGAATGGAGGACCCATTTGTGACGTCACTGATGGGAATTCGGAGGATCCAAAGTCAGGAACGGAGGATCCGAACCGGATCGGAGGCTTCGAAGTGGGGTTGGAGGCTCCGAACTTTGCCTATAAATAGGGGGTCGAGATTTCATTTTCAAACGCCCATCTCCTTTTTTCTCTCTCAATTCCTTAGTCTTCTAGCTTAGATCTAGGAAATTCTAGGTGTCCTTTTGGGATTCCAGAAGTGGCATAGCGATCCAGGTGTTATAGCGGAGCTGTGGCCTAGTTTTGAGACAGTTGCCATCGGCAGGCTGACGACGGACGCAGGTATAGCTATGGTCTCCTTAAATTATTTAGGAGTATGCAATAGCTTAGTTAAGAGTTTTAGAGCTTAATAAATGATGCATGAGTATTTGCATTGTAGAGCTGATGATAGGCTTGGAACATAGAGTGGGACTACTAGGACTGCATGTAGTAAGGTACTTAAGTACTGACTCAGATGACCATCATGATATAAATTATATGTGTTTCATGAGTATGTGATACTTGTTTTATATGTTTTACGGCTTTAGCATATGCATGTTTTTACGATAGAATGCATCTGGTATGATGCGAATCTAGACAGTTTTTATCGGTGATGAGTTACTCCTTATGGATTCGTGTCTGGGGACACTTAGCCCCTGGGTTTTGCTATCACTAGGAGCGACCACGACGGTGGGCAGACGCTATAGTTGGTAGGAAAATATAGGAGCGGCACCGCGGACTTGCTATCCGATATTGCCCTGTATATTCATGGCGCATCTGAGTACTATTTTTACCCTCTTTTTAAATACACTTATGTGTTGCATATATTATATATATCATTGCTTATGTATTGAGCTTATAGCTCACGTCCAATATTTTTTGTATGTCTGGACACCCCATTCGACGGGGCAGGTGTAGGTGCAGGATTCGGCACCAGGAGCTTGGATTAGCCAGTGACCAGTGAAGATAGCAGGATTAGCTGTAGGTCTTTACCCTTAGGATTATTTGTAATTCGATTGGGTTGTATATCGGCTTATTTAACCTGTTGTATTCTGCCGGTCTGCTTTTATTTAAGTCTTCCGCAGTGATTTATTTTAAATGCATGCTTAATTATGATCTAACTCTGATTAGATAGTGGATCCGGGTTGGGTCGCTACAGTAGCACTCTGCACCGTCGCACCAGGAGGTGCTCACATATCCGACAGTGGATATCGGTGACCTGATCACGTGTCTACGTGTCCAACCATCCACTAACAAGATAGGGTGAATACCCTACTATAGGATATCGCGAGAATACAAGCTCAAGATGATTAAGCATGAAGCATAATAACATGACATAATATATTTAAATAAAATCATGTCATATAAATAATGCAACAAATAATACATGCATACTCAATCAGGATATCTCGAAAAGTACTTTCTTAATTTAATAAATTTCCTAGATGTCCAAGCATCTGCAGTCCATCTCTACAATTCAGGATAGCCATGCTTCACTAACACTAATCTAAAAGTCTTAACTAAGCTAATAGATACTCCCAAACTATTTATAGGAACTAGAGTATACCTTCGTCCGTCGTCAGTCCGTTGATGTCGATTGTCCTAGAACTTGGGAACAACTCCGCTACGACTCCGGGACACCTCGCCTGTAATGCCCCGTTTTTATCTTAAATGAGTTTATTTGAGTTAATCGGAGATTACAGAGTTCGCGAGCCGACTTGATTTTGATCAGGGTCCTTTTTGCAAAATTTGGATTTTTCAGGGACTAAAATGCAATTTTGGAGTTTAATATATTATCTACACATGAGGCTAGTCTTCATTTCTCCTCATCTTATCCCTTGGGCGTGAACCACCATTGAAGACGCCTCCTTAGAGATTTTGAGCTTTCAAAATCCAGTCCGAGCTCGATCCGTCCGTTAGAAATTATTTCTGAAGGCAGATTATCGATCACTGCAGTGAGAACTCTGTTATATCGTAAGTTTTTCTACGATCAGATACATTTTAGTTTTTGGATGTTGTTAGAATCGTTCTAGATTCGAGTATGTTGTTCTCGACAGAGTTTTAATCGTTTATTACCTGTCGGTTTTGAAATAGAGCGACGTTCGGATTTGTTATGATTTTTGGAAGCCATTTTTGAAAATCATGGCTTTGAGATTTGTTGGGTTTTCCTTGTTATGGTTGTATTGGCTTTGATATGAGTTGATATCGCTATTGAACTGCTGTCTGCGTTGTCGGTTTGTTCAGTTATAGCCGTTATGTCGTCGGTTTGAGTTTTGAAGATTTGAACCGTTTTTTAAGTTGTTGAACTTGGCTTGTAAGTCGATCATGGTAATTGATCTTTGATTTATATCTGAACAGATTCGTTTGGAGTTTGTCAAGCCCAGGGTTAACAGCATTTTGATCGTCAAGAGTTGGACGAAGATCGGTAAAGAGTTTTACCTTGAGCCTTGTTGTAGTTTAGATTGGTTAGACTTTGATACAATCTTTTGTTGTAGCTTCCCAGAAGTTGGAACTACTGCCTTGAAAGGTAAAAGCAGTCATCGTCGCGGGATAGCATACTCGGGACAGTTGGTTCTTTAGTTTTCCCTTTCAAATCACATATTGCATCAATACTTGTTCTAGCATGTGGAACTTGTATTTGTTGGTTGATTGAGTTTTGTTATGTGAATTTTGCTTATATTTATGCTATGAATTCATCTTGAGCCTACTTTGTTTACAGCGGGCAGAACCGCCCTTTTTGTTTTAGACATTTGGGAACTATGATTGAGTGGCCTAGGTCGTAGTCCTTTCGCCTAGTGCTAGCATACTCATTATGGTGGCTCAAAGTCTAGAGGAGTGGGATACGTGGCACCACCTCGATTGGGAGAGTTGGTGAGTTGTTTCGTGATCTCATCCTCGGGATCCCAAAAGCACAGCAGCAATCCCTCGTTTATCAGATTCGATAACCCGTTTTAAAGACATGCATTCATTACGTTAACATTGATTACTTGTTACCTTGAAAGCATGTTTATTGAATTTATTACTTGCTATGTTGCTTTTACTGGGATTATCTTTCTCACCGGTTATCCGGTTGTTACTTTGTTTTGTATGTGTACTTGGCAACAGGTAGGGCAGGACCAAGTCAACATAGGCCTGGTTAACATCAAGAGGGAAAGCTAGTAGTGAGACTCGGTTTAGAAGTCGTGTCAGCATGTCTACTTAGAATATGTTAGAACATGTTTAGTTATCGAACTTCGTTTTTATGTTGTATTGATTATGCGAGCCTTGTCGTCATGTTATCATCACATATTCTGTATTTGGAGAATTTGTATGACTCCAGTACTTCATGTATTAGTTGGAGAACTTGTGATTGCAATGCATTGTATGCCTTATTGTTGTTTAGTCCCGAGATTAGTCGTTTAGAACCGAGGTCTCACATTAAGTGGTATCAGAGAGCCTAAGATTCTTGGTTGAACTAGAGTGAGCGGGTAGATCGAGTCTGCGTTTATTGGCTCCTCGCATGTGTTTGAATTATTTTAACTGTGTACTTAATTTCATGCGAGAATGCTTTATTATTGAGAATTATTGAATTACATGGTTATGTGATTTAATTTATAAAGCATGATCTACTTGAGATATAATTGTTTCTGTTATCGACTGGTATCCGGTATTCCAAGCGGTTGTAAGGGCACTGATTGTAGCGATTGAGATATCTCGTGTCCAAACCTTTGATTATCAGATGGGTCCTCGTCGAGTGATAAACAGAAACACACCGCCAGTTATTCCTACGACTGAGCAAGCTAGCACTGAAGTTGATCAGTTGGATGCTTCAGCGACTCCTATGGAAACCTTGCTGAAGAGGTTTCAGTCGTTCAATCCGACGTTGTTGATGGGTTCAGAAAATCCATTTGACTATGAGAGTTGATTGGATGATATGGATCAGTTGTTTGATTCCATTGACTACACCGATGACCGCCGAATTAGGTTAGTAATTCATCAGCTGCGTGGTGGTGCAAAGAGCTGGTGGATCATGACAAAGAAAGCATTTGAGAGTAGAGGTACAGAGGTTACTTGGACTCTTTTTAAATCCGAGTTTTATAAGCGGTTTTTCCCTATCTCGTATCGTAAGGATAAGGGAGCAGAGTTTGCAAATCTGAAGCAAGGGAATCTGAACATCGAAGAGTACGTTGTCAAGTTTGATAGTCTGTTGCATTTTGCACCGCTAATTGCCGGAGATGAAGAAGCTAAGGCAGATCAGTTCATCAATGGGTTGAACCCCGATGTCTTCATGTTGGTTAACACCAACAGGCCTAACAACTTTGCGGATGCCATGAATCACGCAAAGGGAGCAGAAGCAGGCTTGTGGAGGCAAAGAGGTAATCAGGTGGCACCTCAGCAACAGAGGCAGTATCAGAACCAACCGTCTCAGTATCAGAATCAACCATCTCAGCATCAGAACCAGCAGCAGAGGTATGAAGGTGGTAGCAGTGGGGGAATCAGAAAGGATCAGTACAAGGCAAGAGGTAAACAGTTCAAAAGGCAGGGGAACAGTTCGTCCTCTGGATCATCAACCTTGTACTGCAGCAA
Source organism: Henckelia pumila (assembly GCF_033568475.1). Taxonomy (NCBI): domain Eukaryota; kingdom Viridiplantae; phylum Streptophyta; class Magnoliopsida; order Lamiales; family Gesneriaceae; genus Henckelia; species Henckelia pumila. The sequence continues at coordinate 201,132,020 of NC_133121.1, forward strand.
GTGTGGAGGAAGACACTAACCGAATCAGTGTGTGGGAGTCTTTGGCAATTGTAACACCTGTCAGCAACCGGGACACTTCTCTAAGGTGTTCCCACAGCGTAACAGAGATAGAGCTCAGAGTGGGAGTTCGTCTAGACCTGCAGCTCAGCCTGAGAGGCAGTCCTCTGCAGTTCACTCTTTCCAGCCCCAGCAGCAGAACAGACAGGGAGGTAACACTACTGCAAGCCAGCCCCCGAGACAGCAGGCACGAGTTTTCGCCTTGACAGAGGATCATGCTCAGGCGGCACCTGATGATGTTATAGCAGGTAGCTGTTTGATTTTTTGTCATTCTGCTCATGTTTTGATAGATATAGGTGCTTCCCATTCCTTTATCTCTGAGAAATTTGTGTTATTGCATGCTTTGCCAACTGAGTTGTTGCCTACTGTAGTAGCCGTTACTTCACCTTTGGGTGGAGGAATTGTTTCTGTCAGACTAGTCAGGAACTGTGAACTTTGTTTTGAGGGGAATTTGTTAGAATTCGACTATATTGTACTTGGACTGTCAGATTTTGATTGTATTGTTGGTATAGATGCTTTAACCAAGTACATGCAACAGTCGATTGTTTTCTGAAAGTTGTCAGGTTCAGACCTGAAATGGCAGACGAGTGAAAATTCTTTGGTAAGGGTTCTCGATCTAGAATTCCTTTGATTTAAGTGTTTTCTATGACTCGTTTGCTACAGAGAGGTGCAGAAGGATTTTTGGTTTATGCGGTTGATGTACTGAAATCTAGCCTAGCTTTGGTAGATTTACCGGTGGTTAGAGAATTTGCTGATGTGTTCCCGAAAGATGTTCCTGGTTTGCCACCTATTCGAGAAATCGAATTCAGCATTGACTTAGTGCCAGGTACTCAACCTATTTCAAAAGCTCCGTATCGTATGGCACTTATTGAATTCAGAGAGTTGAAGGAGCAGCTTGAGGATTTGATTGCCAAGGGATACATCAGACCTAGTGTATCACCTTGGGGTGCTCCTGTTCTATTTGTTCGGAAGAAGGATGGTTCTATGCGGCTCTGTATCGACTACCGCCAATTGAATCAGGCTACAGTTAAGAACAGGTATCCTTTACCCCGAATAGATGACCTTTTTGATCAACTGCAGGGTTCTTCTGTCTACTCTAAGATTGATCTAAGGTCAGGTTATCACCAGTTGAGAGTGCGAGAGGAAGATGTTCCTAAGACCGCATTCAGAACGAGTTTGTTGGAACACGGTCGTTCTCCGGATTGAAAAAGAAAGTGATACCCGGTGCAGCGGAAGTTTTAAAATTTTATATGGAACGATTCCATATGGGTATCAAATTCCTACGATTAAAATTGATAATATAAAATTTAAACAATATAAATTTTACCTTAAAATCTTGAAACGAGATTATGGACACCAACAGATTAAACAGCTCTTATTGTATATCCCAGGAACTGATGAACGAACAATTCTTCAATCAGGTCCACGAACAAAAGTCTAATCCCTCTGATAGACTGCATTAGAAAGTCTATCAGAAGTTTCTGCGAAGAGATAGAACAGATATGATCTGCTAATTCATACTGCAAATTCGAAATTCGCAGACTGAAAATTCTCTAAGACAGAGAGAGGGGGGGTGGCCGAAATTCCTAGAATGGAGGCTAGGGTTTTCGAAAATCTGAGTGTAAGTTGTGTGTAATTTCTGTACTGCAATAACTTATTAATAATGTGGGCTGCTAACAGCTTAGGGCCCATTAGTCCTAAGTTCAAGCCTGACAAGCAAAGCCCGCATGTTCAGAAATTAATATAAAATTCATCGTGACTCAGATTGATAAACCAATTTCACCAATGTGCACAGAAACCATTTCTGCATCTTTTAAAGTCAAGATAAATTTTCTGAATCCGAATTCAGTGGTTTCCAAAAATGTCCATCACTATGTCATTTTAGGAAATCTTACTCCCTCTACTCTCAAATAAGAAGTCCCACTTCTTTATTCACTAAATTTAACTCTTTAAATTTAATTATCTCAACGGGGATTAAAAATCCATTACTTGTGTAACCCTCAATGGTTCAGGGATACAGCTAGCCGTGGGCTCACAACTCCTTGTGACTCGGAACAACAATTTCCGACTTGCCCATCGAATCATGGTAAGAGCTCCTACCAACATCGCCCCATGATTCCCTAGGTATCACTGATAGTACCTGCAAGAACCAATAGATTTTGGTTAGCGTACAGTACGGTCCCTTCATCCATATATCCTGATCGAATCAACAACTATTGGTAAATCAAGAGTCGTTCGAGATTCGATAACTATGCAATGCATCTTGAAGATCAAATAGTGACATCGCATGTGCTACTAAGAAACCATTTCTTAAAACACATCATGTACTCTGGCCAGAGATTCGTCACACTAATATCTCCTCAGATTGCATAGGATATCCACACTCGCAAGTATGTGGTGAATCCTTGACAACAAAGCATCGACTCCTATATGTGTCGTAAATGTACCCAATCCCAACACCTAATGACCCCAATAGAGTCGGTAAACGAGTCAAAGTACAGTACTAGCATATAGAGTCTCAATGATGTTTCAAGTAGTAAGGACTAATGGTGTACAACCAAAACCGCGGACTTTATCCACTCGATAAGTGATAACCACTTGGAAAGTCCGGATAGGGTAGTTCGATCATTCATCGTATGAATATCCATTTGCATGCTTTGAACATCTCTATGTTCCATACCAATGAAACATGGTACTCGGCATCGCAAATGCTAGTCTCAATCTCGAGCGATCTTTATCCTTATTAACGGATGGCTCAATCGACTAGGAACTGTTTAGAATATACAGTGACTATAAGATGTGTTTCATGATAGCCATCCCCATGTGCCACCACATCTTACATACACTATAGTATATTCAAGGTCTTCATCTAAACATCTTATAGTATGTCACAACATAATAATATGATAAAAGATAAAGTAAATGCCATTATAAAAATGTAAATTATATTAAACAAAAGATTGTTTATACATAGAGTCATAAAAGCCCTTAGCCACAAGTTGGCTCACCGAGCACCCACTCTTTCAATCTCCCACTTGCCCTAAAGCCAACTAGTCATACTACGTAGTCCCATTGCTTCGCGATGTTTGTCAAATAATGGTCCTGGCAAGGGCTTAGTAAGTGGATCAGCGATATTGTCTACAGAGGCCACTCTCTCGATAGTGATGTCTCCTCTTTCCACGATCTCCCGGATGATGTGGTATTTCCTCAATACGTGTTTGGATCTTTGATGAGACCTTGGTTCCTTTGCCTGAGCAATGGCACCCGTGTTGTCACAGTACACCGGGACTGGACCAACAGCTTCAGGAATAACGCCCAACTCTTGGACGAAATTCCTCATCCAAACGGCCTCTTTATCAGCAGCTGATGCCGCAATGTATTCTGCCTCAGTGGTGGAATCCGCTGTGGTGTCCTGCTTGGAACTCTTCCAAGAGACAGCACCGCCATTGAGCATGAACACAAATCCAGAGGTTGACTTCGAGTCATCCACATCACTTTGGAAGCTAGAGTCGGTATAGCCTTCCAATTTCAGTTCTCTTCCACCATAAACCATGAATACATTCTTAGTTCTTCTCAAGTACTTAAGAATATCCTTCACGGCTTTCCAATGCATTTGACCGGGATTGGCTTGATATCTGCTCGTGACACTCAGAGCAAATGCCACATCCGGTTTGGTGGATATCATCCCATACATGATACTACCTATGGTTGACGCATATGGTATGTGTGTCATTTTCTCTATCTCTTCGTCAGTCTTGGGACACATAGACTTGGATAGAGAGACTCCATGACACATAGGTAGATGTCCTCTCTTGGACTCATCCATTGAAAACCTTTTCAATATAGTGTCGATGTAGGTAGCTTGAGTAAGTCCTATCATTCTCTTAGATCTATCTCTATAGATTTGTATCCCTAGAATATAGGACGCCTCACCCAAATCCTTCATCGAGAATCTACCTGATAACCATATCTTTGTTGACTGCAACATCCCTACATCATTCCCAATTAGTAGGATGTCATCAACATAAAGTACTAAGAATGTCACAACATCCTTAACTACTTTCTTGTACACTCACGGTTCCTCCGGGTTCTTGATGAAACCAAAATCCTTTATTGTTTCATAAAATTTCTGGTTCCAACTTCTTGATACTTGTTTGAGACCATAGATCACTCTCTGAAGCTTGCATACCTTATGCTCGCTTCCCATGGATGTGAATCCCTCGGGCTGCATCATATAGATTTCTTCCTTAATGTTTCCATTAAGAAATGCAGTCTTCACATCCATTTTCCATATCTCATAGTCATACCATGCTGTTATAGCAATAATAATTCTTATGGACTTGAACATTGCGACTGGTGAAAAAGTTTCATCATAGTCAACTCCTTGTCTTTGAGTATAACCTTTTGCCACCAATCGTGCCTTGTAGGTCAGTACCTTTCCATCAGGCCCAAGTTTTCTCTTATAGATCCATTTACACCCTATTGGAACAATTCCATCGAGAGGATCTACTAAAGTCCAAACTTGGTTTGTATGCATCGAACCTATTTCCGACTGCATAGCTTCAAGCCATATATTCGAATCTGCATCAGAAATTGCTTCCTTGAAGTTTCTTGGATCACATCCAATGTCGGGTTCACTTTGATCCCATTCAAGAAGAAAACCATATCTAATAGGAGGCCTAGAAGTCCTCTCGGATCTTCTAGTAATAGGCATGTCAATCAATGGTTCCTGAGGTGTAGGATCATTATTTTGTATCTTGGGTTCTTCTCGAATTTCTTCGAGTTCCATCATCTTGCCTTTCTTATCCAATAAGAACTCCTTCTCCAAGAAGGTGGCATTCCTTGAAACAAATACTTTTGTTTCAGTAGGATGATAGAAATAATATCCGATTGAATTCTTCGGATACCCTACAAAATAACATAAGGTGGATCGACTATCCAACTTATCTCCCACTGTCTGCTTCACGTAAGCAGGACATCCCCAAATCCTCAAGTACGAATACTTAGGAGCTTTGCCATTCCATAACTCGTATGGTGTTTTGTTCACTGCTTTAGTGTGAACATTGTTCAACAACAATACCGCCGTTTCAAGAGCATAGCCCCAAAACGAAGGTGGGAGCTCAGTGAAGCTCATCATGGATCGAACCATGTCCAACAAATTTCGATTGCGACGCTCCGAAACACCATTAAACTGAGGTGTCATAGGAGGAGTCCACTGAGAGAGAATCTCATTCTCTTTTAGATAGCTCAAAAACTCGGTACTCAAGTATTCTCCACCTCGATCTGATCGAAGTGCTTTAATCCTCTTACCTAGTTTGTTTTCTACTTCAGCCTTGAATTCTTTGAACTTTTCAAATGATTCAGACTTATATTTCATCAAATATAAGTACCCATACCTAGAATAATCATCAGTAAAGGTAATGAAGTAGGTGTGACCAAATTTTGTACCAATACTAAATGGTCCGCAAACATCCGTATGGATCAAATCCAATAGATTTTGACTACGCTCAGGTTTTCCTTTGAAAGGAGATTTAGTCATTTTTCCTTTCAGGCAGGACTCACAAGTAGGTAGAGAGTTAATATCAGACATATCAAACATGCCCTCTCCCACTAGCTTGTTCATCCTCCTTGATGAAATATGACCTAGCCTAGCATGCCAAAGGTTTGCCGGGTTTTGACTATCGATTTTCCTTTTGTTCGTTGTTACCGATTTATCAACAAAATTTATTGGAACGTCTTTTAATTTTAAGTTATATAGATCGTTTTCAAGTTGTCCATTTCCAATCAAACATTCATTCTTGTAAATATTGCAAATCCCATTCACAAAATTGCAAGAAAAACCATCTCTATCAAGCATAGAAACAGAAATAATGTTTTTAATCAAGTCTGGAACAAATAAAATATCTCTCAAAAGTAACTTAAAATCGTTCTTCAAAATTAAATAAACGTCTCCCACAGCTTTGGCTTCAACTCTAGAATCATTTCCGAGCCTCAGCTGGGTCTCACCCATTCTAAGCTTGCGACTTCTTGTCATCACCTGCAAATCATTGCAAATGTGAGATCCACATCCGGTATCCAATACCCAAGAAGTAGTATTAAGTGAAACATTTATTTCAATATAAAACATACCCTTCGCAGTTCGCAACTGCTCTAGATATTCCTTGCAGTTACGTTTCCAATGACCGGGTTTTTTGCAGTGATGACAAACATCCTTGGACTTTTCCATGTTTGAAGCCTTTGTCTTGTTCTTCTTCTCGGGTCCGGTTTTCTTGGATGGGGCAGAACGTTTTTTACCCTTTGTACTTGGCCCCTTCTTAGCAGAAGAAGAGGAGCCCACCAAGAGAATCGGTTTATCCTTCTTTAAAGTGGCTTCATAAGTTACAAGAATATTGACCATCTCTTCAAGGGAGGCCTCTATCTTGTTCATATTGAAATTCACCACAAAACCGTCAAACGATGAAGGAAGTGAGAGAAGTAATAAGTCCACATTGAGTTCATGCTCCAATATCAAATCAAGCGTTACCAACTTCTGAATGAGCCAAATCACGCGTACCCCATGATCACGGACCGAAGTCCCTTCACGCATGCGACACGTCATTAACTCTTTTACAGTAGCGAACCTTTCAGCTCTCGATTGAGCCCAAAAAGTTTCTTGAGTTGTACGTGAATGTCAGCAGTATTCACGGTATCATCAAATCGCCTCTGGAGTTCATCAGACATCGAAGCTTGCATATAGCATTTGGCCTTGATATCATGGTCCCACCATTTATCAAGTTTGGCCAACTCTTCCGGACTTATATCAGCTGGTGCTTCCTTCGGAGGAGATTTTTTTAACACGTAGAACATCTTCTCCGAGGTCAAGACAATCTTCAACTTACGGAACCATTCCGTATAGTTTGCGCCAGTCAGTTTATTTTGTTCGAGAATAGAGAATAGTGGATTGCGCGAATTCATCTTAATGAAATACTGAAAAGAAACAGACAATAATCAGTGATTGTTTAATTAATTTACTAAGACATAAAATAGGCGAAATTTATTTTATGAATCTCACTCCCACTATTTTAACGATTTCAGTACCCTCTAGTGAAAACGAGAAACATTTTCTTTAGTGGGAACATGGAGTCCAATTGACAAACTATAGTCCCGAATAATATCAGCCAACCATAATTTTCAAAAGGTAGAGCCCAATTGCTTCCAAAGCAACCTCCATGTTTTTACCTCATGTCCAATAAGGGCCCAATAATATGACGCCGTTTATTGTGACATGTCAAGATGACCCATCAATGTCAAGTTGTGATGGACGCTCGTCATGTGGATCCCCATAAGCCAATCCCATGGGAGTTCCATCCAACTTACAACATGTGTCGATCCAATGCACATCTTTCCGAAGAACGGCCCCCCCCAATAATATGAGTCGGACCGTATCCGCGGGTAGCATCTCATACATTGATCGTTGATGGAAGGTAGGAACATTTAAACAATATTTAAATTTCCTTTATTTATCTTGATATCAATTTTAAATCATATTTAAAATGAGGGATTTTAATTTTGAAAATTTGTCTCATCATTTAAAATTTGTATGCTTGCGGGATTCATACAATTTAGTCTAAACATGCATACAACGATAATATCATATATTATATTTTAGGATGATCGATTCCATTACTAATCGACCCGTGGTTGCCAATCACGAGTCTAAGTCCAATCCTAGGTGATATGCAAGTATGCAATGCAGTCCTATTACATTGTGCTTCCAATTTACATTTCTTCAGTCTTTATCATTGCTTGCTCCATCTTCTAAACTCCCACTATTTCTAGTGAATTTACAATAAATTACTATGACAAATAAAGGGATACATTGTAGGGGTGGGAACGGGCCATAAACCAGGCCCACTTTTATTACAAATAATAAAATCAAATTTGGGCCATAAACCAGGCCCATTAATAAAACCCAACAATCAATAATAAAGTCAAATGTAAACAACCTAATATACACCTATAATATTGGTCATGGAAATCGATCATCCTTATCCAATAATATTTAATTCAAAAATTAATTTATTGGATATCATGCAATGGCAATAAATATAAATAGATAAAATCATATTTCATACATAAAATCTTATTTTATATATAAAATCATATTTTATCTAGTTTATCCATAAAATCATATTTTACATATAAAATCCAATTTTATACATAAAATCATATTTTATTATCAATTGTACCAAAATTAATAATTAAAGATTTAATTTATGGGATTAAATTTATAAATTTCCAAAATTCAAAATTTATCCAAAAATTAATTTTCTTAAAAATTTTGGGCTCAAACAATTTTGACCCATTGCCTCGTGGATCAACTGAAACAATTTTCAATCGGGCCAAAAACTGGGCCCAAAACCATTTTGGGCTAGAATTCATAATTCACGAAAAATTTAATTTTTAATAAAAAAAAAATTTCTGGGCAGCCTGAGACAATCCCGGGTTGCCCGCCCGTCGCCGCTGGGCCCCTCCATGCGGCCCAGCTGCGCGGGCTAGGGCAACGCTTGCCCTAGCTCGCGCAGGGCTGCTGCGTGCAGCCCATCTGCGCGCAGCCAAGCTGCGCGCAGGGATGCACGCGGCGCTGCTCGCTGCCTTCGGGCAGCGGGCAGCCCGAAAATATTTTTTTTTTCTTTTCCGTTTTATTTTTCTGAAAAATCGAGGCTTTGTACAATCGATAAAATTTTAATCGTAAAATCCGAGAACAGCCTGGCTCTGATACCACTATTGGAACACGGTCGTTCTCCGGATTGAAAAAGAAAGTGATACCCGGTGCAGCGGAAGTTTTAAAATTTTATATGGAACGATTCCATATGGGTATCAAATTCCTACGATTAAAATTGATAATATAAAATTTAAACAATATAAATTTTACCTTAAAATCTCGAAACGAGATTATGGACACCAACAGATTAAACTGCTCTTGTTGTATATCTCAAGAACTGATGAACGAACAATTCTTCAATCAGGTCCACGAACAGAAGTCTAATCCCTCTGATAGACTGCACTAGAAAGTCTATCAGAAGTTTCTGCGAAGAGATAGAACAGATATGATCTGCTAATTCAGACTGCAAATTCAAAATTCGCAGACTGAAAATTCTCTAAGACAGAGAGAGGGGGGCGGCCGAAATTCCTAGACTGGAGGCTAGGGTTTTCGAAAATCTGAGTGTAAGTTGTGTGTAATTTCTGTACTGCAATAACTTATTTATAATATGGGCTGCTAACAGCTTAGGGCCCATTAGTCCTAAGTTCAAGCCTGACAAGCAAAGCCCGCATGTTCAGAAATTAATATAAAATTCATCGTGACTCAGATTGATAAACCAATTTCACCAATGTGCACAGAAACCATTTCTGCATCTTTTAAAGTCATGATAAATTTTCTCAATCCGAATTCAGTGGTTTCCAAAAATATCCATCACTATGTCATTTTAGAAAATCTTACTCCCTCTACTCTCAAATAAGAAGTCCCACTTCTTTATTCACTAAATTTAACTCTTTAAATTTAATTATCTCAACGGGGATTAAAAATTCATTACTTGTGTGACCCTCAATGGTTCAGGGATACAGCTAGCCGTGGGCTCACAACTCCTTGTGACTCGGAACAACAATTTCCGACTTGCCCATCGAATCATGGTAAGAGCGCCTACCAACATCGCCCCATGATTCCCTAGGTATCACTGATAGTGCCTGCAAGAACCAATAGATTTTGGTTAGCGTACAGTACGGTCCCTTCATCCATATATCCTGATCAAATCAACAACTATTGGTAAATCGAGAGTCGTTAGAGATTCGATAACTATGCAATGCATCTTGAAGATCAAATAGTGACATCGCATGTGCTACTAAGAAACCATTTCTTAAAACACATCATGTACTCTGGCCAGAGATTCGTCACACTAATATCTCCTCAGATTGCATAGGATATCCACACTCGCAAGTATGTGGTGAATCCTTGACAACAAAGCATCGACTCCTATATGTGTCATAACTGTACCCAATCCCGACACCTGATGACCCCAATAGAGTCGGTAAACGAGTCAAAGTACAGTACTAGCATATAGAGTCTCAATGATGTTTCAAGTAGTAAGGACTAATGGTGTACAACCAAAACCGCGGACTTTATCCACTCGATAAGTGATAACCACTTGGAAAGTCCGGATAGGGTAGTTCGATCATTCATCGTATGAATATCCATTTGCATGCTTTGAACATCTCTATGTTCCATACCAATGAAACGTGGTACTCGGCATCGCAAATGCTAGTCTCAATCTCGAGCGATCCTTATCCTTATTAACGGACGGCTCAATGGACTAGGAATTGTTTAGAATATATAGTGACTATAAGATGTGTTTCATGATAGCCATCCCCATGTGCCACCACATCTTACATACACTATAGTATATTCAAGGTCTTCATCTAAACATCTTATAGTATGTCACAACATAATAATATGATAAAAGATAAAGTAAATGCCATTATAAAAGTGTAAATTATATTAAACAAAAGATTGTTTATACATAGAGTCATAAAAGCCCTTAGCCACAAGTTGGCTCACCGGGCACCCACTTATTCAGAAGTATGGTCACTTTGAGTTTATAATCATGCCATTCGGTTTGACTAACGTTCCAGCGGTTTTTATGGGTTTGATGAACTGTATCTTTCAGCGTTATTTAGATGAGTTCGTCATTATCTTTATCGATGATATTTTTATCTACTTGAAGAACCGTACTGACCATGCAGAGCACTTGAGGACCGTACTGCAGATTTTGCGAGTTGAGAAGTTGTTTGCCAAGCTGTCTAAGTGTGAATTCTGGTTAGATCGAGTTGTCTTTCTCGGTCATATTATTTCTAAAGATGGGATTTCTGTCGATCCCAGCAAGATTGAAGCGGTTATGAATTGGCCTAGACCTTCATCAGTACCTGAGATCCAAAGCTTCATGGGTTTAGCTGGTTATTACCGTTGTTTCATTGAGGGTTTCTCGTCTATTGCCAAGCCAATTACCCAGCTGACTCAGAAGAATGCGCCTTTTGTCTGGACTGCAGATTGTGAGGCTAGCTTTGTTGATCTGAAGAGGAGACTGACCAGTGCTCCGATTCTTTTTATTACGAAGGGTACTGGAGGTTTCACAGTCTATTGTGATGCTTCTAACCGAGGCTTGGGTTGTGTTCTTATGCAGCATAAGCATGTGATAGCATATGCATCGAGGCAGCTGAAACCGCACGAGACTCGTTATCCGGTTCATGATCTTGAACTAGCTGCGATCGTCTTTTCTCTGAAGATCTGGCGTCACTATCTTTATGGTGAGTCTTTCAAGATCTTTTCTGACCATAAGAGCCTTAAGTACTTGTTTTCACAGGCAGAGCTGAATATGAGACAAAGAAGATGGTTAGATCTGTTGAAGGATTTTTACTGCGAAATAAAGTATTATCCGAAAAAGTCAAATGCAGTTGCAGATGCCTTGAGCCGAAAGCTTTGTTCTTTATCTCTTTCTACTATTGGTGTTTCTCAGTTGATCGATGATTGTTGCACTTCTGGTTTAGAATTTGAAACAGATGGGGAGACTATCAGAGTGTTTGCTATTCAAGCCGAGCCGGAGTTGTTTGTTGCAATCAGAGAAGCACAGAAGTCTGAGCCGAGCATTCAAGTTTCAGTAGAGAAAGTCAGATCGGGACATCAGTCTGAATTCTAGTTTAGAGATGATGTTTTGTTGGTGAATAACCGTATTGTTGTTCCTGATATTCCGGAGTTGAGACAACGTATTCTCTGAGAGGCTCATTGCAGTCGGTTTAGTATTCATCCTAGAGGTCGTAAGATGTACAACGATCTGAAGAACCAATTCTAGTGGAAGAGAATGAAGAGCGATGTGGCAAGGTTTGTATCTCGGTATTCATCCTATTTTGAACGACCGATTCAGATCCTTGATCGGAAATAAATGCAACTCAGAACCAAGTTGATTCCATTAGTGAAAGTGCAGTGGAGCCGTCACGGCGTCGAGGAAGCGATTTGGGAGACAGAATCTGACATGAGACAGCGATTTCCGGAGTTATTTGGATGACGTGAGTTCTTCTTACTGTCTTTAGTTCTTTATTCTATCTTATGAGTTGTGGTTCTTGTTGATTTCGAGGACGAAATATCTTCTTAGATGGGGAGAATTGTAACGCCCCATTTTTATCTTAAATGAGTTTATTTGAGTTAATCGGAGATTACAGAGTTCGCGAGCCGACTTTATTTTGATCAGGGTCCTTTTTACAAAATTTGGATTTTTCAGGGACTAAAACGCAATTTTGGAGTTTAATATATTATCTACACATGAGACTAGTCTTCATTTCTCCTCATCTTCTCCCTTGGGCGTGAACCACCATTGAAGACGCCTCCTTGGAGCTTTTGAGCTTTCAAAATCCAGTCCGAGCTCGATCCGTCCGTTAGAAATTATTTCTGAAGGCAGATTATCGATCACTGCAGTGAGAGCTCTGTTATATCGTAAGTTTTTCTACGATCAGATACATTCTAGTTTTTGGATGTTGTTAGAATCGTTCTAGATTCGAGTATGTTGTTCTCGACAGAGTTCTGATCGTTTATTACCTGTCGGTTTTGAAATAGAGCGACGTTCGGATTTGTTATGATTTTTGGAAGCCATTTTCGAAAATCATGGTTTTGAGATTTGTTGGGTTTGCCTTGTTATGGTTGTATTGGCTTTGATATGAGTTGATATCGCTATTGAACTGCTGTCTGCGTTGTCGGTTTGTTCAGTTATAGCCATTATGCCGTCGGTTTGCGTTTTGAAGATTTGAACCATTTTTGAAGTTGTTGAACTTGGATTGTAAGTCGATCATGGTAATTGATCTTTGATTTGTATCTGAACAGATTCGTTTGGAGTTTGTCAAGCCCAGGGTTAACAGCATTTTGATCGTCAAGAGTTGGACGAAGATCGGTAAAGAGTTTTACCTTGAGCCTTGTTGTTGTTTAGATTGGTTAGACTTTGATACAATCTTTTGTTGTAGCTTTCCAGAAGTTGGAACTACTGCCTTGAAAGGTAAAAGCAGTCATCGTCGCGGGATAGCATACTCGGGACAGTTGGTTCTCGAGTTTTCCCTTTCAAATCACATATAGCATCAATACTTGTTCTAGCATGTGGATCTTTTATTTGTTGGTTGATTGAGTTTCGTTATGTGACTTTTGCTTATATTTATGCTATGCATTCATCTTGAGCCTACTTTGTTTACAGCGGGCAGAACCGCCCTTTTAGTTTAGACGTTTGGGAACTATGATTGAGTGGCCTAGGTCGTAGTCCTTTCGCCTAGTGCTAGCATACTCATTATCGTGGCTCAAAGTCTAGAGGAGTGGGATACGTGGCACCACCTCGATTGGGAGAGTCGGTGAGTTGTTACATGATCTCATCCTCGGGATCCCAAAAGCACAGCAGCAATCCCTCGTTTATCAGATTTGATAACCCGTTTTAAAGACATGCATTCATTACGTTAACATTGATTACTTGTTACCTTGAAAGCATGTTTATTGAATTTATTACTTGCTATGTTGCTTTTACTGGAATTATCTTTCTCACCGATTATCCGGCTGTTGCTTTGTTTTGTATGTGTACTTGGCAACAGGTGGGGCAGGACCAAGTCAGCGTAGGCCTGGTTAACATCAAGAGGGAGAGCTAGTAGTGAGACTCGATTTAGAAGTCGTGTCAGCATGTCTACCTAGAATATGTTAGAACATGTTTAGTTATCGAACTTTGTTTTTATGTTGTATTGATTATGCGAGCCTTGTCGTCATGTTATAATCACATATTCTGTATTTGGAGCGGTTGTATGACTCCAGTACGTCATGTATTAGTTGGAGAACTAGTGATTGCAATGCATGATATTATTTTGTGGGTTTTGGACTCTAGTTTCTAGCATTAATTTTGCTGTTTTTGGCTCTGTTTCTGTCGCCGCTCGAACGGCAATATGTTGCGGATCGAGCGAGGGCATTTTGATGCAGTTATGTTTTGGAATTTTTGTGGCTCGCTCGATCCGCAAAATCTTACGGATCGAGCGAGGGCTGGTTTTCTCGGGCGGAACCTTTTAAGTTTTTGCTCGCTCGATCGGTAAGATCTTATCGATCGAGCGAGGCACTATTTAAAAAAAAAAATTCTTTATTGCTTTTAACCTTTGGTTATTGTATGTCTTATTGTTGTTTAATCTCGAGATTAGTCGTTTAGAACCGAGGTCTCACATCGCCAAGGCTCATCCCTTGCCAAATATGGCTGGAAAACCCCTAAACTAACCAAGAAACGAGACGAATAAATTATGAATTGGCAAGCTAAAAGTGAGCCTCGAATGCCATATTTATGGACAGAGTTCGGAAGCTCCGAACTCGCATGCCAGCCATGTTGCATAAATGAAACTATTGGAAGCTCCGAACTCACCTTCGGAGGTTCCAATCTCCTGGGTGTCTGAGCGAGTTGACATGTCCATAATGCGCATGGCCTAACTGCGATCGAAACCTCCGATCGTACTTCGGAAGTTCCGATCGTGTCGTAGCTTTCGAACTCCTTTGTTTGTTCCGATCTCTTCGGACCATCCGATACCCATAGGGCTTGGGTTCGGACCTTCCAAACCACCCGAGCCCAAATAATCCCATTTAGCACTTTTGGACATTCTGGATCTGATTTCTTGGTCCGTTTGGTCATATAAAAATTCCTTAATCATGTTTTATCCATTCTAAACATAATTAAACCACTTCATCTTGTAAAATAGAATTGGGCTACTACATTCTCCCCCACTTAAGAGATTTCATTCTCGAAATCAAATCTTAAATACGTAAACACAGAATAAAATGTTCTTTTCATAACTGAACATTTTACAAGATACAATTCCGTCATTCCGAAATAACAATCCAAACAATTCCAGATGATCTGCTTCTTGATGCTCTTTGATTCCTAAATAACTTCCTTATTGTCCCGGTGCTTCCACCGAACTAAAACGAGAGGAAATATCTTATTACAATAGCAGAATCCACTGATACTGAAACTAAATACAGTCTGTTTGGCATTAACTAACTGTACACTAAAATTTCTACCATATCTTATCATTTTCCTATGATAAGAATTACAAACACTGATGGCCAAGCCACAAAGTTCAATCATCGAATTTTATATTCATTTGGCTGAATTCAAATGACAGTCTAATAATTTCAATATCTATCAGATATTCGAGATTGGAGTCATTCCTGAATCTCAATAAATTATACAAAAGTTTACGTTCGACTTTAGTAAACTGAATATGAAAATTCACAAGAATCTCACCGAATATCACTGACAACTCATAAATGATTTTCCTAAAACCGTAACAGATCTCAAAGAACTGTTGTTTATCACCATAGTTGTTATCTTTCTATTCGAAATTCCTCTAATATCTAATCCCTTCTCAACCAACTATGGTTAGATATTGACCCACAACAACATCTTTAGATAAATTTTGTAGTTCTTTAAACTACACACTATCTATTCCCTTATACCTGGAAAAATTTAACACTGCTTTCCACGAATAACCCCGAGCAAATCGTTGTTAATTCTACAAAAAACTGATCCCATCAATTACATAAACTCGATATAACTCCATTGTATCACTGATCTAGTCTGACACTGATCCTTATAATCTCAGTTAAAAAATCACGATTGACATTGTCTACGAAATTTTGGCAAGCTATGCCAAATTCAAATCAATCAACCTCAGAAGAGAAATCAAAACTTCCCTTATCAATAAAGGTTAAATACTTATACCTCAAAGGATACAACTAATGCGAAAATGGTCAAGTATCTGCCACTACCCCGTACTATAAAAACTTCGTAGTCCACAATACTCGTTTTACAGAAACATTCAAATTTATACTAGAGAATCAAATTTCCATCCTGCTGAATACTCAAGTTGATTAATACCACCCTTGGTACTAATAATCTGAATCAAATAATTACCTCTGTTTCACAGCTTATAGCTTGGAATATTATTACCAATGTACCGATCAATGATACGGATTATCATTTCACTGGCAGCAATTAACCTCCATTGAACCTGATTAATTTATTCTGAGAACACAAACCGAGTCACTCGATAATTGCAAAGTCCTAAAACCCTTCTCGAATCAACTCTATCTTATACAATTACAACAATGATCTAGCACATCCAAAAGACACCTCGGAAATCAGTGACAATATTCCTGCCAGACCCGAAAACCATAGGTCTCAGCTATTTTCCTTTCCCCATGTCTAATCACTTGATGTTATCTTGCTAGGTCAAAATCTGTCGATAAAATCTCAAGAAAACTGCAAAGATTCCTCATTGTTCTATATAACATTTCTCAAAATTAACATTCTATGATAAACTCATGGCAATTACCCAGTCTATTCTCATATTAATGGATTAACATCGTGTAGTACCAAACTAGGTACAATAACAAGTCAGCCTTTCTGAAAACAAAATGCACATTTTCTCTTTTACTGGCTCTACTAACTATGTAATGCAACAGATACACTCAGAAACATGTTTCGACTGAGACACAATCATGGTTAATAAAAACCAACTGTTCGACCCACACAATCTCTAACCATACTGATCCAATCGCCTCATTGCTAACAGATGTCAATACTTTAACAAATCATGGTTAACATTATCATGATATCAAGACTTAAATCTCCATTATTTTCCTTAGGTAGAAAAAAATTCTGAAAACTTTGGCATAAACATTTTCGAATGTCAATAATCCATGTGAATCTAGATATCATTTTTTTGAGGTCAACATCTAACTAAGTCCCTAAGCACAAAATGCTTATTGAACTATCCCAACTTACAGCATGATTCACAATATCCCATTACCGAACTACAATTCGATATTCATCATACCAAACAGTATTATCTACTGGTATTGCTCCACTGTGGAATCACACTTAGCCTGGAAAGATCAATCAATTAAAAAAACCTTTTACCGGTCTTTGATTGCTAGAAGTTTACTCTGCTGATCAATAAACTCTAATCTTTGAATCACAATTTCTTAAAAATTCATCTAATTCAAAACACTTGGAATCACAGGATTCCCAATACTGAGTTCTTTCCATTTATTTCTGACATAGTCAAGCAATAACCAAAAGTAAATTCCAACACCAATCCTGTACCAGTCTGGATCTACTATCAAAGTTGTCCCTGTCTAACAAGGAATAAACAATAAACCACATACTGAGTCCTGGATTAATTCTAATAAAAGAAGCAGTAATCACCTTGGACAAATGATCACAAAATACTTCATTCTATATCTCTGACAAAGTCAGATAATAATCTAAACGATCACTGGTAAAAATTTGTCCAAATATTAGATCTATCCAACAAATTAGATCAATAACAAATGCATAACCTATCTGTTCAAAACGATCACTTGTTGAGGAATATCCTTTCCCAGACTGTTCTAACAACATAAAATCTCAAACTGTATCTCTGACGAAGTCAGACGATAACGATTCTAATTCCTTCGATATAAAATCTGGTATTAACCCATTCTTTTCAAAAGAATCCGACTATCAAAACACTCCTGTGACTGTTGCAAAATCACTAAACTAATGTAGCCTCCCCCAAACACATCCTCCCCCTGAAACACGAAAGGTTTCTAGAGTAATGCTGGTATAGGGTCGCGTTTCCTCTCCATCTAGTTAATAATTCTCACAGTCCACAGTACTTGGCATAATCCATCATTGTATCTTGATGAAACCTATCATCACTTGACAACTAACTTAGAAAAATCTAAACTGAATCATTTGGTCTAAGAAAACTTCTTATCTCAAATCAAACTTTCTGGTATAAATCACGTCCCTGATGAAACACATCATCCTTGGCACAAACCTCAAATTTAATAATTTACTGGCACAATCTAGGGTAAACACCCAAAAATTAATCATTTCAACAACTCACATAACTCTAATTAGATTATACAAAAGTAACTACAGTTGAATACTTATCAACCAATCATTGAAATCAAATAAAATGATCCAACTCTGAATTCATTTTAACCCTGAAACCAAATTGAAACGACCCTAACTCAACTTTAAATAATAATTAATTAAAATACGGATTTTTCAAAATATTAAAATTTTTATTTAAATTTCGGCATGACCTATCTGTTTATATTACAACCCACCTGTCTCAGACAGCAACCAAAATAAAAATAAAAGAAATAGACGACTGACGACACCGTAAACTAGGCCGAGACAAGAACGAGGCCCAAGAGAGAGGTTCTTCATATCAAATATCCACCAGATTAGAAATCTAATATTTACATGCTCATAAACAATGCTATCGAAACAATACATATGCATTTGACAACTGAGCAAAATAAATGATCCATAACATAGAAATTCTAATAACTATGCGGAAGACGAGCATAGGTCGGAGGGATGTGCCGTGCCCGCATCGCAGTTCACTCGATAATCTTGCCTCTCGAGCTTAATGAAATACACCCCACCTGAAAACAATAAGTGTAGTGAGCCTAAAAGACTCAGTAAGAATATGGGGGTGAATAACGAGTAATACGTAAATACAAGCACACACAGATTAAAAATAGCTGATACTAAAAATACCTTTGTTTTGTGCCCTTACTTTAAACAAGTAAATAAACTTCAAAATGAATGAGAGAACATGAATGAAACATATGCATGGCTAAGTCATGTATAATCAATGAAACTGCATAAACATGAATCTGAATCTGTAACTGTAACTGTAACTGTGAACTTAGATCCTTGATTGTGACTCTGTGATTGCGATCATGATCATGGCTATAGTGCACAATGCCACAAGGAGGTCGAGATGAAACCCAACCTGTACTTGCCCTATTGGTAAGGGAGACTAGAATAGCCCCGGTCCCACACGAACACATGCTAAGGTAAGGAAACCCATTATGAATTTGTAAGGGAGGCCAAAACGTCTTTCAGCCCCACACGAACACATGAATATGTAGTCACAACCATCTCACGTTGTTCAAAAATATTCCTTTCCTTTATTGAATATGAGACTTAGCATGCATATGTAAATATGAAGTACATGTAAATGTTAATCAATAATCATGCATATGACTCACACATGGATTATAGGGATGATGATTTAGGAACTAAACCAAAAGATGAGAATTTAACCCATGAATTGCACTTACGACAAACTCGAGTGGTTTGCCCTTAAAATTAATAACTTGCTCGTTTCTTAATCAAAAAGGGTTCCGCTTGAAACCACGACTCCATGGAACTTAGAACTAAGTGGGGAAATCATCCTCGGAATTCATCTCCTAAGCGATCATTTTACAACAAACACAATTCCGGGAAGCAGCCCTTCTTTCTTCGAAAATTATGCACCTAAACCATTAAAAATCTAGAACTCGACCAAAATTTATCCGAATTGATTCCCGCTTTCGCCGAAATAATCCTAACATCCCAAAAAAATTCCAGACCCGAGCCCATAATCAAATTCTACTTTTAACCCTGCCTTAGTTATACATTTTCGGACAGCCCTATTTTAAAGCAAAAATCTGCACCCCTATATTCAAATGCCTAAAACTCAACCAAAACTTAACCGAATTAGTTTTTGCTTTCACCAATGTATTTCTAACATCCTAGACCCAAGCCAATAAACTAGGACTAAGATCAACACTTAGACCCGTCTCAAGCTGCTATAACTCACCTCACAATCACTAAACTCAGCTCGAAGCAGCCCTTCAGCCACCATCGACACACAACCCCTACACCATAGAGATTTCGAATTTCCTTCACTCGAACCACATCCAAACTTCACAAATCCTAACACTACCATGTGAACTCGGTATCAACCATGGTAGCTCTAAATCACCATCCGATTCATCACAAACAACACAATTCGATCGTGTCAAGAATTCACATAATAAGCAAGTTTCTGAAAATTTTGACATAATAAGAACCTCAATACCAACTTCATTTCAACTCAAAACCCTTCAAATATTCAACAAACATTTATAAGATCACGTTTCCTTACACAAATAAAAAGCACAACTCTCGTCAGAAAAATGGGGAGGGGTCGAACAGGGCACCAGTTGCTATACATTTTTCTCAAAAATATGGAAATGCAACTACAAACCAAGCACACTACGTAATAGGTAAGAAAATAAAACCATATCCTTGCCTCGGCTAAACAAATCAGTAATGGGAACTCGACGGCTGGAAACCGAGCTGAAGGAAAGATGATGAACTCGAGCATCTGCAATCGAGCGAAGGAAGGGGAGAAAAGTTTGTTCAGCTCGCCTAGAGGGAGACTTCGCCGGAGAAATGCAGCTGGCGGCGTCCGAAGGCTGGACTGGAGAAGAGGGCCGATCGCGAGAGGGGAAAAAATGGGGAGAAAAGAGGAGTCCGCTACCGAGTGAGTCTTGGAGGAGAGGATATGGAAATGGGCCGATGCATACGGGT
The DNA here is from genome assembly GCF_033568475.1 of Henckelia pumila. Lineage (NCBI taxonomy): Eukaryota > Viridiplantae > Streptophyta > Magnoliopsida > Lamiales > Gesneriaceae > Henckelia > Henckelia pumila. Next base: position 201,152,569 of record NC_133121.1, read on the forward strand.
CGGATTAAATCTCTTCTTTTGGGCCGTGTAAAAGGGCTAGAAAAAAAAATAGAAATTGGGTTGGGCAAGCATGTATTTTAAAGTGTGCAAGAAATATAATGCTTAATATATAATATGTAGTATTTTAAATGGTGTGTGTAAAAATGTTAGGCACAAAATTTCGGCAAATACTCAAAGTTGAAAATCTAAGAATTTAAACACTTTAAATATTTTGATGTCACGGAAACGAGTAAAATATTTAAATAACAAATAGAGCGATTAAAATAATTTTGAACAAATTAGACAAACGTTTAAAAGAAATTTAAATAAATACACGAGCGAAAATAAATAAATAAAAACTTTAAAATAATTTGGACAATTAAAAAAAAAGTTTAGAATAAACAAGTCTAAAACCTTTAAAATGATTTGGACAATTAAAAAGGATTTAAATAAATAAACTAGACATTTAAAAAAGTTTAAAATAATTTAAAGTAACTAACCGCTAAACTTAGGCTATTTAAAATAAATAAGTTGGACACTCAAAAATATTTAAACAAATAAGCTAACCAGTTAAAATCATTTAAAAAAATAAACTAAACAATTAAAAATCATTTAAAAGAATAAACTAAACTATTAAAATTAAAAATTAAAAATAATTGAAGTATGCAAGCTTAAACCTTTAAAATATTTAAAACAATTTAAATTGCACAAAATAAAATCATTTAGACAAATAAACTTAAAAAAATAAAAATATTAGTTAAATAGTTGGTAAAATAAAATCACTGAATAAATAATAAAAATATTTATTAACACATAACTCACATAAAGAATTTAAATCAATTAAACATAAAAATAATAATCCTAATATTTATTAAATTTAATGCATGAGATTTAGTAGATTGAATTTTAGGCATCACAATTCCTTCCCCCCTTAAGTGAAATTTCGTCCTCGAAATTCAAGGCTTACTAACTAGGTTCGAATCCCTTAGACCAGATCAACATTATGTTTTCCAACTTAGCACCTACCTGAGTTGGTCCAAGTCAGCTTTCGCTGCGCACTCTGATACTTACTGATATCTATATCATTAAGAACCAGACTAACTCTTACTGCGAAATAAATTTGCAAACTCCTATTTATCCCCAACTGTTTGTAGCCTAAGAAAAGTTTCTAATCACTGTTCCCATGTGACTGTAAGAGTTTTCAATTCGCCACCTAAACTCCTAAAATATCTGATACCTATCTTAGTTCGATAACCTTAAATCCTGGATCGCAACTTCAATCAATAAATATCTGTAAAACCAATAAATAATTTATGTCGACCTTTCTCATAACGTAAAGGCTTCCCAACAACGAAACTATGCTTAATGTCTATTCACCAGCAAAACTTAACTCATATAATCTAGAACTTGAGTTCTTGAGAAATCAACAAGTCTACAAAATACTTAGCAACTAAACGCTAAACTCTTCTAAATAGGATAGCTAAGGGACTATACAATTCTACCTCGTTGGAAATCTAGATACTAGATGACTCTAACTCGTACTTCCACAACAACGACACATGAAACTCATCATGCGTCTCTAACAACTCTGCGCCAGCTCAACATATAAAACAAATTACCTATCTCCCCGACAATCGCATAAGAACCGACAAAACGAGTAAATTTCATTATATTCCCAAATCGGTAATATTACAGAACAATGATACCTTCCAGAACAACTTAATATCCATTTTGAAATTTTAAAGGTCTATGTCACTTATTAGTAGTGCTAACTTAATGGTCTTGGGCTTATGTTCAATCCCTTACACCACGACTAAGAAATCCATAATTTACACCTCAAAAATATACCACGAGTTATCATCTACCTATAGGATTAGACGGTCTTTAAGTGCCAAACAATTCTTACTTATCGCTTGAAGACATATCTCAAATCCCTAGTTCAACTTGACAGCAAGTTTGTAAATCCAAAAATTCCCAAATTATTATATGTATAACCTGAATTCATATTCCAAGGATTTAGTATACATTTGGACACCTCGGAGAGTTTGTAGCCCGATCGTAAAGGCTTTCTAGTTGAGCTTCCAGTACCTTAGTATTTCACCGGTAAGTAAGTCTATAGCTTATCCAGAAATCTTCCAAAATATTCTTTTCATCATTCTATGCCCATAGTTGATGCATTAGTCTTACTGGTTGATATTCACAAAATCTTATAACGCTAATAGAAAGTACTCAAAAGTCTCTAGGACTCGTGACTAATCACCCATTCAGCTTATCAAAGTCATCCGTTCTCTTAACAATCCTATTAAAAATTGAAGCAACCCATTTAATTAATTCACTACCTATCAATCTACTCGCTGGAACTAGATATAACTAGTCGACATTCCTCGGATCACAACAATAACATAGTATTTTATCTATTACTAATACCAAATTCCAACTTTCTAAACGATTTCTATACGGTTACGAGCCAAATTTCTATTCGGAGTGTTCTTTGCTGAGCTAAATGAGGTGTTGATGCGTGAGCTGGCCGAGGATGGATACTCGGTGATTATTTATTTCCAGTTATCTTTTATTTTATGTTGTGCAGTTTGAATTTTTGCGATTTGAAAAAGTTCCTTTCTTGAAAATTCCTCTTTGAAGATTTTGATTGGTGTTTTCTTTTTATCATACAATTTTTTTTATTTGTATTTCTGGGAAGTTAATTGGAAGTTTTTTGATGTTAACACGATGATTGTTTTGATTTTTATATCTGGGAAGTTAATTGGAATTTTTTTGGTGTTAACGTGATAGGCGAGAAGGGGAGGAGGATCATGGAGCTTACCTCTGTAGTACAGAGGAGTTTCAAGTTTCCAAGAACATCGTTGAGCTGTATGCTGAGAAGGTGAACAACAGGGGCTGTGTGCCATCGCACAGGCCGAGTCCCTTCGATATAAGCTACTCGGTGGCCTTGCTGTCAGGCGGTATGAATGCAAAATTGAAATTGTCATTCTTCACAAGCTTTTCCTGTCAAAATTAGTCAACATGCGTGTATTTGATTGTTCTTTGTGTTCAGTGGTTTCTTCGTGAACCGTATGTGCATTGTTGATTTCAGTAAATTCTGATTAATAACCTTATATCATCCAACTTACGTTGCCGATATGCTATTTGATGATGGTTGGTCTTATTGGAATGTCGCAAACTTTAAGAATTTTACTCTAATCACTTTTGTTCGGATATATATTTATTTTATGAAGATTGGTTAGATCATTAAACAATAGAGATGAAACATCGAATGATTGTTCTGCATTCTTTCGCATTTATTTTCTTGCTTTCTTGATTTAGCGAACACAAGTACTCCAATCTGTTCACTCTCGTGCTGCATCCCCAAACGTTGTATTTGTTGTAGGTATTGCTATTTCATGAATTTTGTTGTTTCTTGTTAGTATTATTATTATTTGACAAATTTCTTGATTGAGTTTGAGTTTTGTGTGTTTGCTTCACTGATTATGTCTATCGAGCGTACCATTTTTTTGATTTTAACATTTTTCTTCTGTATGATTGCTTTTACAATTACGATTTGGATCTTGAAACTTAAATGCTTTTTTTTTTTTGGGTTTCAAGGTTTCATTCTTGGGGATTTGGTGTTTTATGATTTCTTCGATTTAGGATTTCGAATATGGGTTCTTCAAAATTGTATTCCTTGTTTTTTAAGTTTTATTTTTTTACGTTTTCCCCAAATTGTTGACATTACTTATTAATATGTTGGCTTAGATTATTATGTCCTAAAGTTATATGAATATACGTGCACTGCAGTTGTAAATATCAGTATTTTAAAATAAATTAGAGTGTTATATGAATATACGTGCACTGCAGTTGTAAATTTCAGTATTTTAAAATAAATTAGAGTGTTATATGAATATACGTGCACTGCAGTTATAAATTTCAGTATTTTAAAATAAATTAGAGTGTTGCATAGCCATTTGAGTGCCCTCAGTTACAACCAATTCATACCAATGCATTCCATTAATTGTCATTGAAAATCTTTGTTTTGCCAGTTTTGAGATAATGTGTCCTTAGTCATCGAAAGATTCAAATAATTGTCGTCACTTGCAGATAAGGACCAGCTCGAACCTGGATGTGCTGTTCTCATGCACAATAAGGCATTTTTTTTGTTTGGCTGTACAAAGTTTGAACTTTGGATTCAGAAAAACAGAGGTTAGTTGTATTTTATTTTATTTTTTTCAGAGTTGTGCTTGGTTTGTGATAATGCAAGTTTGTAGGTAGAAATTTTGAGCCATCAAATTTTGGTCGCCTAAAAGGAGGAGTGAATATATATTATAATACTTGATAGATATATTATAATACCATTTTATATTCAATTTTTTCTTTTAATGAAGTTCCATATTTGACTTATTTTATGTGATATTGCTTTCTTAGCTCTGGAACAACCGAGGGAAGACAAAAACTTGTTCCCTTCACTCAGTATAGTTCCAAGACTACTCTTCAGATTTTCAAACTTGGAGCAGCTTACAGATCAAGGTATACATGAAAAAAAAATAAAAATTCTCTATAATCAAGTGTTATCTCTTGAAATGGAATTTTCAGGGCTTATCTAGCAAGGGAAGGGGTAAGGATTCTTGAATTCATATATAGCAACGAAGGTTTCACGAGAACAAGAGCAGGGATCAAAGTAGGAATTTCCATAGCTCACTACTATGCCAGTGATGAATTCAAGCTCAAACAACAAGAAACCAACTCATTTACTTGCAGCCTAGAAGCTGTGATTTGTAGTAAACTATAAACAATCCACTTACTGTCACCTTATGCTCGGTATCCATTATATAATAACTCTGGTGAAAGTGTTGTAGATTCTCTGCTGTGACTATATAATAATGTCCTCGTTTTCCCCCCAGGACGTAATAAACGTTTGGAGAGAGATTTTTTGGCTTAGAAACCAATAATATATCGATGATCTGATATGTATCTCGTTTCATTTTTTGATCACGATCTTGAAGGGGACTTGTGACATTCATCATCCGCCGAGATGGAGGAGGTAACAAATGTAACCGAATACCAGGCTATAGCCAAGGCGAAGTTGCCAAAAATGGTGTATGGCTACTATGCATCACGTGCCGAGGACCAGTGGACTTTGGTTGAGAACAAAAATGATTTCACAAGAATTCTGTATGTTGCTTCATATCCTCCATCGAAGGGCTATATATATTTGTACAGCCAAAGTGTTTGGCTATACAAAGTTTGAACTTTGGATTCAGAAAAACAGAGGTTAGTTGTATTTTATTTTATTTTTTTCAGAGTTGTGCTTGGTTTGTGATAATGCGAGTTTGTAGGTAGAAATTTTGAGCCATCAAATTTTGGTCGCCTAAAAGGAGGAGTCAATATATATTATAATACTTGATATATATATATATATATATATATTATATGAGTTGACTCCTAATGAAATGAAAGCGAGAGATATTGATCGAGATACCATTTTATATTCAATTTTTTCTTTTAATGAAGTTCCATATTTGACTTGTTTTATGTGATATTGCTTTCTTAGCTCTGGAACAACCGAGGGAAGACAAAAACTTGTTCCCTTCACTCAGTATAGTTCCAAGACTACTCTTCAGATTTTCAAACTTGGAGCAGCTTACAGATCAAGGTATACATGAAAAAAAAATAAAAATTCTCTATAATCAAGTGTTATCTCTTGAAATGGAATTTTCAGGGCTTATCTAGCAAGGGAAGGGGTAAGGATTCTTGAATTCATATATAGCAACGAAGGTTTCACGAGAACAAGAGCAGGGATCAAAGTAGGAATTTCCATAGCTCACTACTATGCCAGTGATGAATTCAAGCTCAAACAACAAGAAACCAACTCATTTACTTGCAGCCTAGAAGCTGTGATTTGTAGTAAACTATAAACAATCCACTTACTGTCACCTTATGCTCGGTATCCATTATATAATAACTCTGGTGAAAGTGTTGTAGATTCTCTGCTGTGACTATATAATAATGTCCTCGTTTTCCCCCCAGGACGTAATAAACGTTTGGAGAGAGATTTTTTGGCTTAGAAACCAATAATATATCGATGATCTGATATGTATCTCGTTTCATTTTTTGATCACGATCTTGAAGGGGACTTGTGACATTCATCATCCGCCGAGATGGAGGAGGTAACAAATGTAACCGAATACCAGGCTATAGCCAAGGCGAAGTTGCCAAAAATGGTGTATGGCTACTATGCATCACGTGCCGAGGACCAGTGGACTTTGGTTGAGAACAAAAATGATTTCACAAGAATTCTGTATGTTGCTTCATATCCTCCATCGAAGGGCCATACAAGAGCAACTTTTGCATTTTTTTTTCTACTTTTTTATTTTCTTTTAGTGAAATGGTAATTTCTTGTAATGAGACACCATTAACCTGAACACAGGTTTCGGCCGCGGATTCTCATTGATGTAACCAAGATTGACATGTCTACTGCTGTTTTGGGATTCAAGATTTCAATGCCCATCATGATTGCCCCAACTGCTATGCATAAAATGGCTCACCCCGAAGGTAAGCAATATTATGTACAGGATTCCTGATTGAAGTAGTTTCTTGCATATAATGGACGACTCATTATGGAAAATACTGGGAAACATGTGATTTGAAAATGATTTATTGAGATAATTGTGTGTTGAAGTTGAAGTTTGTGTCCAAGATTTATCTTTTGACCTTTTAACTTATTCTTGAAAGAGGTGTTTTTTGAGACACAATATATATTGGCCAAGTTGATGCTCATGTGATTTTAATTTTCGGAATCCTGATTTCACAAGCTTGTTAGCAATTACATGGGTCAGATGCAAGCTCGACCCTCGTTTCCCGTCTGTACCTTCATTAAGCTATGAATGGTGCTGATACTTTGGTTATCCGTTATGTAATGAAAAGATTATGTGTGGTCCATTTCAATACAAGACAAATACTATCTACAACGATATTAGGAGCATGAAAATATTCTGCGCCTTTAGTCAATATCACCGTCGACTTGTTTCTTTCCCAAGTACACATATTCTATTGAGTTTGACTGTTGCTTTAACTATTGAATGTCTTGCTTGCCTTTCCAACCTAATAATTTATGTGACGCCTAAAATCCAATCTACTAAATCGTATGCATTAATTTAATAAATATTAGGATTTTTATTTTTAAGTTTATCTGATTTAAATTCCTTATTTGAATTGCGTGCTAATAGAATATTTGATTATTTATTTAAATGATTTTATTGTGCAATTTATTTGTTTTAAATATTTTAAAGGTTTAAACTTGCATATTTAAATGATTTTAATTTTTTAGCTTATTTGTTTAAATATTTTGAGTGTCCAACTTATTTATTTTAAATAGCATAAGTTTAGCGGTTAATTATTTTAAATTATTTTAAATGTCTAGCTTATTTATTTATTTAAATTATTTTAAACATTAGTCTAGCCTGTTTAAATTATTTTAACTGCTCTGTTTATTGTATAAAAATTTTATTTATCGCTGCGACATCAAAATATTTAAATTACTGATTTTTAATTCTAGGATAGAATTTAATCCCGGGCTAGTAAAATCCAAATTTAATATTTTAAATTAAAAATTTTGAACTTGTATTTTTTTCAGTGCAAATTAAACTCCTAAATTCTAATTCCTAAGTTTAAATAGCATTTTGGAGATGTGTAGTATTTTCCCTTCTATTTATTTAACCCTTAAAAATTCCATTTAAAATACACAACCCTACTCCCCAATTCTACTCCCCAAACGTCTAAACAAAAAGGGCGGTTCTGCCCGCTGAAATCAAAGTAGGCTCAAGATGAATGCATAACAGAAACATAAACATAAGCCACATAACAAAACTCAATCAATCAACAAAATACAAGTTCCACATGCTAGAACAAGTATCGATGCAATATGTGATTTAAAAAGGGAAACTCGAGAACCAACAGTCCCGAGTATGCTATCCCGCTACGATGACTTCTTTTACCTTTCAATGCAGTAGTTCCAACTTCTGGAAAGCTACAACAAAAGATTGTATCAAAGTCTAACCAATCTAAACAACAACAAGGCTCAAGGTAATTCTCTATACCGTTCTTCGTCCAAAACTCTGAAACGAACAATTGCTATTAATCTTGGGCTTGACAAGCTCCAAATGAATCTGTTCAGATACCAATAAATGATCAATAAGCACGATCAACTTACAAGCCAAGATCACAACTCTAAAATGGTTCGAAATCCCCAAAACTCAAACCGACGGCATAACGGCTATAAACTGAACAAACCGACAACGCAGATAGCAGTTCAATAGCGATATAATCTCATAAAAATGCTAATACCACAACAACAAGGCAATCCCAACAAATCTCAAAACTCAAACATTCGAAAATGGCTTCCAAAAATCATAACAATTCCGAACGTCGCTCTATTTCAAAACCGACAGATAATAAACGATCAGAACACTGAAGAGAACAACATACTCGAATCTAGAACGATTCTAACAATATCCAAAAACTAGAATACGTCAGATCCAAGAAGAACTTACGATAAAACGGAGCTCTTGCTGCAGTGATCGCTACTCTGCCTTCAGAAATAATTTCTAACGGACGGATCGACCGAAAACCGAGATTGGAAAAGCTTGGAAGGTGTTTCCCCAAGCTTCAATGGTGCTTCACGGTTTGGGGAGGAAGAGGGGACTTTTCCAATAAAAATCTAAGTGTAGATAATATATAAAATCCCATATTTGCGTTTTAGTCCCTGAAATTTTCAAAATTTTCAAAAAGGACCCTAATCAAAATCAAACCGACTCGAGAACTCTGTAATCTCTGGTTAACTCAAAAAAACTCATTTAAGATAAAAATGGTGCGTTACAATTCTCCCCCACTAAGAAGAGATTTCGTCCTCGAAATCAACGAGAACCACAACTCATAAGATAGAATAAAGAACTAAAGACAGTAAGAAGAACTCACGTCATCCGAATAACTCTGGAAAACGTTGTCTCATGTCAGACTCTATCTCCCAAGTCGCTTCCTCGACTCCGTGACGGCTCCACTGCACTTTCACTAACGGAATCAACTTGGTTCTGAGTTTCTTTTCTTTCCGATCAAGGATCTTAATCGGTCATTCAAAATAGCTCAGAGTCTCGTCTAACTCGGCTTCATCAGGCTGAAGGATATGAGAAATATCTGGTTGATACTTTCGCAGCATAGAGACGTGAAAAACGTCGTGAATACCAGATAAAGACGAAGGAAGTGCAAGTCTGTAGGCAAGATCGCCTATCTTCTCGAGAATCTCGTACGGCCCGATGAATCTCGAAGATAACTTCCCTCTCTTACCGAATCTGACAGTGCCTCTGAACGGAGAAATCTTAAAAAAAACACGGTCTTCCTGCTCGAAACTTAGAGGTCTACGTCTGACATTCGCATACTTCGCCTATCTATCTTGAGCTGACTTCATTCTGGTTTGAATGATCTTAATCTGCTCTGCCATATCTTGAAGCATTTCCGGCCCGAAATCTGGTGACTCGGACAAATCATCCCAAAACAGCGGAGATCGGCACTTCTTGCCGTACAAAGCCTCAAAAGGCACCATACCGATACTCGCTTGGAAGCTGTTGTTGTAAGAAAACTCGACAAGAGGCAAAGAATCCTGCCAACTAGTGCCAAAGTCTAGCACCACCGCTCGCAGCATATCCTCTAACGTCTGGATAGTCCGCTCTGACTGTCCATCTGTCTGAGGATGATAAGCTGTACTCAGATGCAATCGAGTACCAAGTGCCTCCTGAAGACTATGCCAGAAGTGCGAAGTGAATCTAGGATCTCTGTCTGAAACGATCGACTTCGGCACACCATGCAATCTCACAACATTGCTAACATACAACTCAGCCATCTGATCATGACGATACGTCATCCTGTACGGAATAAAACAAGCAGACTTCGTCAATCGGTCGATCACTACCCAAATAGCATCGCATCCTCGAACGGATCGTGGTAGCTTCGTGACGAAGTCCATAGAAATGTGATCCCATTTCCATTCAGGAACAGATAGGCTGTGCAAACCTCGCCATCGCTCTTCATTCTCTTCCACCAAAACTGACTCTTCAGATCGTTGTACATCTTACGATCTCCAGGATGAATACTGAACCGACTGCAATGAGCCTCTCGGAGAATACGCTGTCTCAACTCCGCAATATCTAGCACAACAAGACGGTTATTCACAAACAAGACTTCATCTCTAACCTGGAATTCAGACTGATGCCCAGATCTGACTTTCTCTACAGAAACCTGAATGCTCGGCTCAGACTTCTGTGCTTCTCTGATCGCAACAAACAACTCTGGCTCGGCTTGAATAGCAAACACTCTGATAGTCTCCCTATCTGTTTCAAACTCTAAACCAGAAGTGCAACAATCATCGATCAACTGAGAAACACCAATAGTAGAAAGAGATAAAGAACATAGCTTTCAGCTCAAGGCATCTGCAATTGCATTCGACTTTCCGGGATAATACTTGATTTCGCAGTCAAAATCTTTCAACAGATCTAACCATCTTCTTTGTCTCATATTCAGCTCTGCCTGCGAAAATAAGTACTCGAGGCTCTTATGGTCAGAAAAGATCTCGAAAGACTCACCATAAAGATAGTGACGCCAGATCTTCAGTGCAAAGACGATCGCAGCTAGTTCAAGATCGTGAACCGGATAACGAGTCTCGTGCGGTTTCAGCTGTCTCGATGCATACGCTATCACATGCTTATGCTGCATAAGAACACAACCCAAGCCTCTGTTAGAAGCATCACAATAGACTGTGAAACCTCCAGTACCCTTCAGAATAGAAAGAATCGGAGCACTGGTCAATCTCCTCTTTAGATCAACAAAGATAGCCTCACAATCTGAAGTCCAGACAAAAGGCGCATTATTTTGAGTTAGCTGGGTAATAGGCTTAGCAATAGACGAGAAATCCTCGATGAATCAGCGATAATAACCAGCTAAACCCATGAAGCTTCGGATCTCAGGTACTGATGTCGGTCTAGGCCAATTCATTACCGCTTCGATTTTGCTGGGATCGACAGAAATCCCATCTTCAAAAATAATATGACCGAGAAAGACAACTCGATCTAACCAGAATTCACACTTAGACAGCTTGGCAAACAACTGCTCAACTCGCAAAATCTGCAGTACGGTCCTCAAGTGCTCTGCATGGTCAGTACGGTTCTTTGAGTAGATAAGAATATCATCGATAAAGATAATGACGAACTCATCTAAATAACGCTGAAATATGCGGTTCATCAAACCCATAAAAACTACAGGAGCGTTAGTCAAACCGAACGACATGACTATAAACTCAAAGTGACCATACCTCGTCCTGAATGCGGTCTTAGGAACGTCTTCCTCTCGCACTCTCAACTGGTGATAACCTGACCTCAGATCAATCTTAGAGTTGACAGAAAAACCCTGCAGCTGATCAAAAAGGTCATCTATTTGGGGTAAAGGATACTTGTTCTTAACTGTAGCCTGATTAAATTGGCGGTAGTCGATACAGAGCCGCATAGAACCATCTTTCTTCCGCACAAATAGAACAGGAGCACCCCAAGGCGATACACTAGGTCTGATGTATCCCTTGGCAATCAAATCCTCAAGCTGCTCCTTCAACTCTCTCAATTCAACAAGTGCCATACGATAAGGAGCTTTGGAGATAGGTTGAGTACCTGACACTAAGTCAATGCTGAATTCGATTTCTCGAATAGGCGGCAATCCAGGAACATCTTCCGGGAATACATCCACAAATTCTCTAACCACTGGTAAATCTACCAACGCTGGGCTAGATTTCAGTACATCCACTGCATACACCAAAAATCCTTCTGCACCTCTCTGTAGCAAACGAGTCATAGATAACACTAAAATTAAAGGAATTCTAGATCGAGAACCCTTACCAAAGAATTTCCACTCGTCTGCCATTTCAGGTCTGAACCTGACAACTTTCTGGAAACAATCGACTGTCGCCCTGTACTTGGTTAAAGCATCTATCCCGACAATACAATCAAAATCTGACAGTCCAAGTACAATACAGTCGAATTCTAACAAATTTCCTTCAAAACACAGTTCACAGTTCCTGACTAATCTGACAGAAACAATTCCTCCACCCAAAGGTGAAGTAACAGCTACTACTGTAGGCAACAATTCAGTTGGCAAAGCATGCAATAACACAAATTTCTCAGAGATAAAGGAATGGGAAGCACCTGTATCTATCAAGACATGAGCAGAATAACTGAAAATCGAACAGTTACCTGCTATAACATCGTCAAGTGCTGCTTGAGCCTGATCCTCTGTCAGAGCAAAGACTCGTGCTTGCTGTCTCGGAGGCTGATTTGCACTGGTACTACCTCCTTGTCTGTTCTGCTGCTGCTGAAGTTGGAAAGAGTGCACTGCAGACGACTGCCTCTCCGGCTGAACTGCAGGTCTAGACGAACTCCCACTCTGAGCTCTATCTCTGTTACGTTGAGGGCACACCTTAGAGAAGTGTCCCAGTTGCTGACATGTGTTACAATTACCAAAGACTCCCACACACTGATCCGGTGAGTGTCTTCCTCCATACTTGCTACAGTACAAGGATGATGATCCAGGGATCTGTCCTGAACCGAATTGCTTCGAACCACTGGAACTGGACGAACTGTTCCCCTGCCTTTTGAACTGCTTACCTCTTGCCTTGTACTGATCCTTTCTGTTTCCCCCACTGTTACCACCTTCATACCTTTGCCACCGCTGATTTTGATACTGAGATGGTTGGTTCTGATACTGCCTTTGCTGCTGAGGTGCCACCTGATTACCTCTTTGCCTCCATAAGCCTGCTTCTGCTCCTTTTGCGTGATTCATGGCGTCCGCAAAGTTGTCTGGCCTAGCAGTGTTCACCAAAGTGAAGATGTCAGGATTCAAGCCATTTATGAAGTAATCTGCCTTAGCTTCTTCATCTCCGGCAATTAGTGGTACAAAACGCAACAGACTATCAAACTTGGCAACGTACTCTTCGATGTTCAGATTCCTTTGTCTCAAATTGGTAAATTCTGCTCCCTTGTCCTTACGATACGAGATAGGGAAAAACCGCTTATAGAATTCAGATTTAAAAAGAGTCCAAGTAACTTCCGTACCTCTATTCTCTATTGCTTTCTTTGTCATGATCCACCAGCTCTTACGTAGCTGATGAATGACTAACCTGATTCTGCGGTCATCTGTGTAATCAATGGAATCAAACAGCTGATCAATATCATCCTACCAACTTTCATAGTCAACTGGATTTTCTGAACCCAACAAAAACGGCGGATTGAAAGACTGAAACCTCTTCAGCAAGGTTTCCATAGGCATTGCTGAAGCATCCAACTGATCAACTTCAGTGCTAGCTTGCTCAGTTGCAGGGATAACTGGCGGTGTGTTTCTGTTTATCACTCGACGAGGACCCATCTAATAATCAAAGGTTAGGACACGAGATATCTCAATCGCTACAATCAGTGCCCTTACAACCGCTTGGAATACCGGATACCAATCAATAACAGAAACAGTTATATCTCAAGTAGATCATGCTTTATAAATTAAATCACATAACCATGTAATTCAATAATTCTCAATAATAAAGCATGCTCGCATGGAATTAAGTACACAGTTAAAATAATTCAAACACATGCGAGGAGCCAATACACGCAGACTCGATCTACCCGCTGACTCTAGTTCGACCAAGAATCTTAACGCTCTGATACCACTTAATGTGAGACCTCGATTCTAAACATCTAATCTTGGGATTAAACAAAACTAAGACAAACAATAACCAAAGGTTAAAGCAATTAAAAGAAATTATTTTTTTTTTGAAAATAGTGCCTCGCTCGATCCGCATGATCTTGCGGATCGAGCGAGCAAATTTTGCCAAAGTTACTGCCCGGAAAACTCAGCCCTCGCTCGATCCTCAAGATCTTGCAGATCGAGCGAGCCACAAAAAAAAAGAAACAGAGGACAGAACAGCTTTCCCTCGCTCGATCCGCAAGATCTTGCGGATCGAGCGGTGACAGAAACAGAGCAAAAACAGCAGAAATCATGCTAGAACTTGAGTCCAAAACCAACAATATTTTATCATGTACTACAATCACAAGTTCTCCAACTAATACATGAAATTCTAGGGTTACACAACCGCTCAAAAGTATTGGATTTGTAACGACAAACTTTCAACACAGCTCGCATAAACAATACAATAACATAACGAAGTTCGATATCTAAACATGTTTAAATACAACTAGGTAGACATGTCGACACGACTTTTAAACCGAGTCTCACTACTAGCTCTCCCTCTTGTTGCTAACCAGGCCTTCGCTGACTTGGTCCTGCCCCACCTGTTGCCAAGTACACATACAAAACAAAGCAACAGCCGGATAAATCGGTGAGAATGACATTCCCAGTAAAAACAACATAACAAGTAATGAATATACAACATGCTATCAAACCACATATTCAAGTCGAAGTTAATGATATGCATGTCTTTAAAACCAGGATATCAATTTTGATAAACAAGGGAGTACTGCTCTGCTTTTGGGGTCCCGAGGATGAGATCACGTAACGCTCACCGACTCTCCCAATCGAGGTGGTGCCACGTATCCCACTCCTCTAGAATTTGAGCAACCATAATGAGTATGCTAGCACTAGGCGAAATACTACAACCTAGGCCACTCAATCATAGTTTCCAAACGTCTAAACAAAAAGGGCGGTTCTGCCCGCTGAAATCAAAATAGGCTCAAGATGAATGCATAACAGAAACATAAACATAAGCCACATAACAAAACTCAATCAATCAACAAAATACAAGTTCCACATGCTAGAACAAGTATCGATGCAATATGTGATTTAAAAAGGGAAACTCGAGAACCAACAGTCCCGAGTATGCTATCCCGCTACGATGACTGCTTTTACCTTTCAATGCAGTAGTTCCAACTTCTGGAAAGCTACAAAAAAAGATTGTATCAAATTCTAACCAATCTAAACAACAACAAGGCTCAAGGTAATTCTCTATACTGTTCTTCGTCCAAAACTCTGAAACGAACAATTGCTGTTAATCTTGGGCTTGACAAGCTCCAAACGAATCTGTTCAGATACCAATAAATGATCAATAACCACGATCAACTTACAAGCCAAGATCACAACTCAAAAAAGGTTCGAAATCCCCAAAACTCAAACCGACGGCATAACGGCTATAAACTGAACAAACCGACAACACAGACAGCAGTTCAATAGCGATATAATCTCATAAAAATGCTAATACCACAACAACAAGGCAATCCCAAAAAATCTCAAAACTCAAACTTTCGAAAATGTCTTCCAAAAATCATAACAATTCCGAACGTCGCTCTATTTCAAAACCGACAGATAATAAACGATCAGAATACTGAAGAGAACAACATAATCGAATCTAGAACGATTCTAACAACATCCAAAAACTAGAATACGTCGGATCGAAGAAGAACTTACGATAAAACGGAGCTCTCGCTGCAGTGATCGCTACTCTGCCTTAAGAAATAATTTCTAACGAACGGATCGACCGGAAACCGAGATTGGAAAAGCTTGAAAGGCGTATCCCCAAGCTTCAATGGTGCTTCACGGTTTGGGGAGGAAGTGGGGACTTTTCCAATAAAAATCTAAGTGTAGATAATATATAAAATCCCATATTTGCGTTTTAGTCCCTGAAATTTCCAAAATTTGCAAAAAGGACCCTGATCAAAATCAAACCGGCTCGAGAACTCTGTAATCTCTGATTAACTCAAATAAACTCATTTAAGATAAAAATGGGGCGTTACATTCTGTATCGGAGATACGGAGTTTTATGGGCTTAACGGTCTATTATCGCAGATTTATAAGAGATTTCTCCAGCATTGCCAATTTTATTACTCAGCTTACTCAAAAAAATACATTGTATGTCTGGACTGAAGCTTGGGAGGCCAGTTTCATTGAGTTGAAAAAGAGATTGACGAGTGCACCAATCTTGACGATTTCTTCAGGTACTGGTGATTTTGTTGTTTATTGTGATGCTTCTCACACCAGGATAACACTCTCTTGAAGATTCTCCACAAAAAGTTTGAGAGATTGTCATAAAGATCTTATCTCATACACCAGGGTATTGACCATATAACAGTGATGTACCCGGTAGATTAGTGAGATATTTTGGAGATCGTGTGAAAAAGGTCTGTCCGATATTATTGTATTGATTCTTTTGGGTAGCAGACAGGAAACCTCATGTTCAAAATCAGTATATGGAATGTAAAAATTCTTCATGTATTTTGTTTAAATATTGTATTAAGATTTGTTGTAAACAATACTTCAGTTTTAAGCAATTGAATCATTGTATTATTGATTCCAGGCTATTGGAATTTCTTAGTAGTTGTAACTAAGGAATTGTAATAAGAATTGTATTAAATCTGGTTCAGTGGTTTAATGATTTCAGATATCTTGATGTACTAGATGTTGTTACATTGCATCTCTTTTCCACGTATTGATATGGATTTAGTTGTTTATTCTATTACAATCTCTATTAAATCTGGTTCAGTGGTTTAATGATTTCAGATATCTTGATGTACTAGATGTTGTTACATTGCATCTCTTTTCCACGTATTGATATGGATTTAGTTGTTTATTCTATTACATGAGATTGTAATAGGGATTTTTCAGAACCTTGAATAAGTAGTTCAAATAATTGGATGTTTTCCAGTGGTTAGTTGATCAGTGTTCGACAAATGTGACTCATAGGCTTTTGAGCAATCAGGATTGTAAGTAAATTACCATATGATTAGTTCTAGGCGTTTTCCTAGAATGGTTGGGTAAGTTTGTGAATTTTGGGATTGACGACCGTTGAATCCGGTTACTTGTGCATCATATTCAGGGTATTGCAAAAAGTTGGTGGATTTTGACGAAGAAAGCCTTAGAGAATCAAGGTACGATAATTTCTTTGAGTCTGTTTATATCTGAATTTCATCAGCAGATTCCGTTCCAGCAATCATCCAGATAAAGTTGTAGTAGCAGAAGATATCATTTCCAACCGAGGGGAAAGCAATTCAAGAAGCCAGGGAGCAGTTCTTCTAGTTCCAGTGATTCGAAACAGTTTGGTTCTGGACAGAGTTCGGGATCTTCAGGTATGTATTGCAGCAAGTGTGGAGGTCGCCACCTCAATGAGCATTGTCGTGGAATTTTTGGAAGCTGTCATTTATGCCGTCATACTAGACACTTTTACAGAGTTTGTACTCAGCGCGGTTTTGAACGAACTCAGTGTGGGAATTCTTCTTGACCGACACCTTATCCTGAAAGGCAAGCTTCTATAGTTAACTCCTTTCTGCCACAACAGCAGAATCGATAGGGAGGTAGTCAGAATGTGAATCAACCTCCGAGACAACAGGCACGAGTGTATGCACTCACCGAAGATCAGGCTCAGGCTGCACCTGATGATGTCATAGAAGATAACTGTTTTCTCTCGAGTTACCCTGCTCTTGTATTTTTAGATACTGGTACATCCCATATTTTCATATCTGAGAAATTTGTTTTGATTCATTCTTTGCCTTTTGAGCCTTTGCCAGCTATAGTTGTTGTTACTTCACCTTTGGGTGGAGGAATTGTTTCTGTGAGATTAGTACGAAATTGTGAACTTCGATTTGATGGGAATATGATTGAACTGTACTGTGTTGTACTTTGGTTATCAGATTTTAATTGCATTATTGGTATAGATGCTTTAACCAAGTAAATGGAAACCGTGGATTGTTTCCAGAAAGTTGTCAGATTCAGGCCAGAAATGGCAGATGAATGGGTATTTTATGTTGACGTACTGAGATCTAGCCCCGAATTGGTTGATATACCAGTGGTTAGAGAGTTTGATGACGCCTTTCCGGATAAGATTCCTGGTTTTCCTCCAATTCATGAGATCGAGTTCAGCATTGAATTGATGTCAGGTACTCAACCGACATCGAAAGCTACTTATCGAATGGAACCTGTCGAATTGAAAGAATTGAAAGAAAAGCTCGAGGATTTGATTGCCAAGGGTTACATCAGACCTAGTGTTTCACCTTGGGGCGCTCCAATTATTTTTGTGAGAAAGAAAGATGGATCCATGCGACTCTGTATTGACTACCGTCCATTGAACCAAACTACGGTAAATAATAAGTATCCATTGCATCGAATAGATGATTTGTTTGATCAATTGTAGGGTTCATCGGTATATTCGAAGATTGATCTGAGGTCATGATATCATCAACTAAGAGTTCGAGAGGAAGATTGTAAGGCCCGAAATTATTTAATTTTAATCCGAGAATATTTAATTTGTGAATATTTAGAGTTTAGAATTAAATTCTAATATTATTAAATTATTTATGATTGAAATTGAATTAAAATGCTTTTTCGGGGATTGATTTTCAATTATGCTAAATTTTAGGGGCTAAAATGCAAAATATGGGAATTAATGACTTACACATGGCATTTAGTGGATATCAACGTGTATAGGTATTATTTCATTCATATCTTCAGCAGCAAGAACCGAGAAAGAGTCTAAATTTAGATTTTCCAAACTTGTTCTTCATTTTCAAACTTTGATTTTGCAAGATTCGGTTATCCGATTTCAAATCAGAGCTTAGTTCCGTGATCCTTGCAAGAAGAGCTATGTTCTAATGTAAGTATTCTTCATATCCATGATGATTTCAAATTTTGATGTTGGGAGGAATCAGGATTTGATATATATTGATGTTCTTAGGGTTTAGGGTTTTGGGTTTAGGGTTTTTTTTTTTTTTTTTAAAGGAAAAACCGCCGGAAGCCGGGGGGTGGGGGTAGGCAGACCCCTACCTGTATATATAAACATAAAAAGAGGTACAAAAAAAAATAAAAATAAAAAATAAAAAACCTAACGGAGGAGGGGGACTAGGCCAGGACCTCCCCAAAAGGCTATACAAATGTAATAGTAACATCAGAACAGCTAGGGTATCGGAAAAAATACAACCAGAACATCCCTAGAAAATAAGTAAATACAGAGAAAATCAATGACAGCTAACGATGTCATCGTCAGCAGTCGACCTGTGCAGTAAAAAGCAAGTAGAGATCCACAACTCAAGGCCACCAAAATCAAAATCCGACACTGAGGCGCGAAAAGTGGCTGGCACCATCCAGAGCTGAACAAAAGATCAAAGCTACGCTAGAAATATGTCCAAAAGTCACGATCAGCTGGGAAGTCACTATACATCAGAGGCCGCCAGGAAAAAGGAGGAGCGACCGCAAACCAGCTGACCCGAAGCAAAATATCAGGAAAATGGCGAAGGAAACTCAAGCCATATCCAAAAGCCCAAGAAGACTGGAAATCCAAAAAGCAAGGGGTGCGAGAGGCCGCCCACAAAACAACCATCCAACAGCAAGAACCAGGTAAGGGGAACCACAGTGAACTCCTGGCAAATCCATCTCCCTGAAGAAGCAAAGCGAGCGATAGGGAAACAAACTAACTCCAAAAAAAACTCCGAAAAAGGGCCGGAGAGCTGTACCTGCAAAGAAAAATATATAGCTACATATATAAATAACTCTAGGCGAGCCTAGAGGAAAAGAAGGTGGAATAAAAAGAAGCCCAAAGAAGCGGCGAAAAGGGAGCAAAAAGCTCTAGGTGAACCTAGATCTAAGGTAGGGGAGCCCGGATAAATCAGAATGGGCCAAAGCATTGATGGGAGTGGTTAAAGGAACACCAATCTCCAACAAACACTGCCTATGATCATGAGCCTGCCACGCCAACGCATCCGCAACCGAATTACCTTCCCGAAAGATATGCGAGAAATGAACCGGCCTATTCCGCACCAGAACACGCGTCCTCGAAACAATATGATCCAAATACCAATGACATCTCCGAGATCTAAGAATCTGAATGGCAATCTGGGAATCGGTCTCAATCCAAAGGGGAAAAAGGCTAAGGTCAGAACAGAGAAGAATACCCCTCCAATTCGCCCAAAGTTCTGCACGGACATTGGACCCCAAACCAATGAACTCACTAAAAATCGCCAAGACCATACCAGAAGAATCCCGGACAAACCCTCCCACAGACGACTCACCAGGGTTACCTCTCAAGCTCCCATCCACATTGATCTTGAAGGACCCAGGAGGAGGCCTCAACCAACGGACGATGGCAGTCTTGTGAATCCGTTGGAGGCCGACCGAGATGCCCATCTTCCTCGCAGCCTGCATAGCCCCCAGCCAAAGACGGGGCTTGATAACAGTTGCGGAATGGGCAAGTCTTGAATAAGACAAAATTTGGAACTTAACCGTCTCCGTAGAGGAGGGTAAGTGACGGTGCTTAGCATCATTGCGTGCAGTCCAAAGGAACCAAAACACGACAAAAGGAAGGAATTCCCTCACATTACCCCCCGAAGACCACTCGCGACCCCTTTTCCAAGAACTAAGAAACAAACTGAAGTTCTCAGTGATAGGGATGCGAACTCTGAAGATAGCCCCAAAGAAATGCCACACAGAGCGGGCGATGGGACCATCAATGAAAATGTGCGTGAATGTCTTCGACATCTCACAGCAGTGGCACTTGGACACAAGAGAGAAACCTCACTGCTGGAGCATCTCATCCACAGGCAACCACCGATGCCAAAACCTCCACAAGAAGAAGGACATGGTGGGCCTCATCTAGTGCCCCCAACAGGGAGTAAAGATATCCGAGACCGAGCCTCTCGGTCTGACCTGCTCCCAAGCAGATCTCACAGAAAAAGCACTATCGGTGCTGTGGATCCAGATAGCCGCATCCGGCTCATCCACCAAAATAGGAATCTGAATGATCTCCTCCGCCACCGAGGAAGCGACGACAGCGCAGAGGAGATCAAAATCCCAGTCTCCATCCAATAGGAAGCTAGAAACATGGACAGACCGATCCTCTCTGACATCATAGCTGCTCGACAGAGGGGCGTCACCCAACCAAGTATCATCCCAAAAAGAGACATCCCCAAGACCAATCCTGCACCGGATACCAGGCTCTGCACGAGGTCTAATCTGGAGCAAGCGCCTCCAAGTGGGGGAAATGGCTCCACGAGAAGGAGCACAAATAGGGCTGACAATCCGGCAATACTTCCTCGAAAGGAACCTCGCCCAAAGAGAGGAACGCTGCCGAAATCTGAACCACAGCTTCATGGAAAAGCTGTCAACAATGTCCTTGAGCCTGCGAAAACCCAGGCCTCCTTCTTTCACAGGGAGGCAGGCGCGAGACCAGCGGGCCCAGTGCCACTTCTTCTCTAAGGGTCTGGAGCCCCAAATAAAAGCATTAAAAATAAGCTCCAATTTCTCTAAAACAGCCAAAGGAGGCTGGATCACATGGCAGAGATAGATTGGGATCGAAAGGAGCACACTGCAAATCAGCATCATCCTACTCCCAGGAGCAAGGGAACGAGACTCCCAGCCCTCCAGCTTTTTCCAGACCGACTGCAGAAGAGGCTCAAACAGAGAGCACTTACGGTTCCCACGGAAAAGCAGAGCTCCAAGGTATTTCAAGGTCAGCTGCCCCTCCATGAACCCTGTGATGCGCAGAAACCTGGAGCGGCGACGAGCGGTCCAGCCCGGAGGGAAGATCATAGCGCTCTTGGCCACATTAACGAGCTGGCCTGAGCAATTCTCATAGTGAGCCAAAAAGTCTTTGAGCCGCTGAAGACCGCGAGATCCCCCATTGGAAAAAATAATGACATCGTCAGCATAGGCCAAATGGGAGATCGACAAATCACACCCAGATCGGTACCTCATATCTGCATGCTGGAGGAACAACCAGTCCAAGCCCCGGGACAGATATTCCGCTCTGAGAACGAAAAGGAGGGGAGATAACGGGTCACCCTGTCTCAGGCACCTCGAGGAAGCAAAGAAACCAGCAGGGGTGCCGTTGAAATTAACAGAGAACTTGCAAAACAAAATGCAAGCCCTCACCATCCTCACGACTTGCTCCAAAAAACCAAACCTCCGGAGGACATCCAAAAGAAAAGACCATTGGACTCTATCATAGGCCTTAGCCATGTCCAATTTCAGAATGACATTGCCACCACGAGCAGGGAGATTAAGACTGTAAATGAGCTCTTGCGCGAGAAGGATATTGTCAGCAATCATCTGCCCCGGAACAAAGCCACTCTGACTCTGAGAAACGAGTCTCCCCACCACCGACCTCAGACGAGTGTATAAAAGTTTCGAGATGATCTTGTTAGAAACATTACACAAGCTGGTGGGACAGAAGTCCGTCCAAGCTTGCGCACCCTCGACTTTGGGGATCAAATTGATCGTGGTGGCAGCGAATCCCTGGGGCATAAGAGAGCCCTGAAAGAAATCAAGGACGGCGTCCATGACATCATGCTGCACAAAATCCCAGCAGCTCTAAAAGAAAACCGAAGAATACCCATCGGGGCCCGCCACACTATCCCGAGGGATGGATAAGACGACAGCACGAACCTCCTCCAAGGAAGGTGCGGCGGCAAAGCTAAGGTTCTCCTCCTCCAAAATCTCCAAGGAGAAGCTAGAAAAATCCGGAAGATCCAGGACAAAGGGATCTCCAGTGAGGAGGCGCTCGAAATAGGCAGCCCCAGATTGCTTGATAAGACCAGGAGAGGTGAGGCAAATTCCATCCTCCCCTATATGAAAGATCTTATTAACCACATTCTTCTTCTTCACCATGTTGTGGAAAAGCTTCGTATTCCTCTCCCCGTCCTCAAGCCAATTACAAGCAGCTTTCTGCTTTCAAAAATCCGCTTCCATAGCGGTGACTCTAGACAGCTCCTCATTGCACCTGGACAAGAGGGTCCAGCTATGCTTAGAGGGATCTGCATCACAAGAAGCCTCAGCCAGTGTAACCGAACTCTCCGCCTCAGCGATCTTATCAAAAAGGTTCCCAAAAACATCCCGATTCCACCACTTGAGGTGGCCCTTCAACCGTTTTAGCTTGGCAAAGAGCCTGGGCATGCCTTGCAAAGAGCAGGGCATGTTCCAGTTCAACCTGACGATTTGAAGGAACCCCGGGTGACAAGCCCACATGCTCTGGAACCGAAATGAGCTCGGCCCCCGAGCAAAGACAGGAGCAGACAACAAAAGAGGACAATGGTCCGAAACCGTGCGACTGAGGTGTTCAACTCTGACTGAGTTGAAATGATCACCCCAATCCACAGAGACAAAAACTCTGTCAAGACACTTCCAAATGGACTTATTCGTCCAGGTGAACGAAGAGCCCTCAAAAACAGCGTCGACCAGCGCAGACTCGAAAACAAAATGATTAAATTCATCCATGGGGAGCTGCCTCCCACCAGAAGAGCCAAGACACTCAGAGGCATCCCTCAAGACATTATAATCCCCACCGACAAGCCAAGGACCACCATCAATCTTGACCTGCAGCAAAGAAGCCCATAATTTGCGCCGCTGAATGTAGTCACACATGGCATAAACGAAAGAACAAAAAACATGTGTCGGCAAAAAAGAAGCCGACACGCGATGATGGAGGAACTGAGTGTGATCAAAGACACACTCCGCCTTCACATCGTCTGCCAAAAAAACCCAAATATGACCAGAGAAATTCGAAAGAACTCTCTGGAAACCAAGACGACGGGTCATGAAGCGCTGATCAAGAGCAATCATCGGCTCCAGGATAGCCAAGATCTTGACACGCTTATCTTTCACCAAGGCATGAAGCCTCTCATTGGACTCAGAGCTCCTGAGTCCCCTGATGTTCCAAATTAGACAGTGCATTTGGAACGGGCGGAATAAGGCCCCGTCTTCTTTCTAGACTCCTGGTGAGTCTGCTGTCGCTTCGTGTCAGAACAAAGCGTTCTCTTGAAGGGTGAGACAGAGAAATCAAAATCCTCATCATATCTCCCAAAATCTCTCCCATCACACGATTCAGTCCCACAGAAGGAACTTGAATCGTCCTCGTTGACAAACTCAGTAATCGGGTCGAGGTCCTGACAAAGAGGACCCTGCTGAGAGAAGAGCCCCTCAAAGGAAGGGGTGGAGGAATCCCCAGGAGTCCCAGGAAGCAAGGGGACGGAGTGGCTACTATGATTCAGAGAGAAATGAACAGTAGCCTCAAAGGCAGGCACAGGGACGTCCTGCGGAAAACCAAGCTCCATCTCGCCAACCACTGAAGAGGCACCAATCTCTTCCTCCACCTGGCGAAACCAAGAAAGGGCCAAGCAGGGGTCAGGTCCCTCATGGGGAGCGACAACTGACTGTGGGTCAGGAGCACCAGCATCTCCTCCCATCGCAGTATCACTGCACCCATAAGCAATGTCCTCAACAACATCTGGACAGCCTGAGGAGGTGGCTGCCGCTGCTGGTTACGCCTTCTCTTCTTAGCGGTCCAAGTGCCCGCACCAGGGGCAAAAGGAGCAGGGCCTCCCGGGGCCACTGAAGGGCCCGCCTCCTGAGGCTGCGGAGGAGGGTTCCCGATCACAACCTTATCCTTCCCAACAAAAGGCTTTGGGCGAGGAGGTCTTGGGTTCTTCCCGTGGGAATAGCACACTGTGAGACCTCGTTTCTAATCAACTAATATCGGACAAAACAACCGATAAGTAAACGAGAAACAAAGATTAGAAGCAACCAAAGATTTTTTTTTTTTGAAAGAAGGCTCGCGCGCCCGCGCTGAATTCAGCGTTCCCGCGCTCTAAGGAAGCGCGCCCGCGCCCTTTCCTCGCAAAGAGGCCGCGCGCCCGGGCCGTCCTCTTGCCCAGAAATATTAAGGTACCAAAATAAACTCAACAAAACCTAAACACTTGCATTAAAAGTATTTGACAAGCCAATAACAATACAAGAAAGGTTTAGGGAAGAGAAACATTCCATTCGGTAGTACCTACATCGATTCTTTCTTACAATACGAGAAACGTTGGAGGAGAAGAATGAATGAAGGAGAAAGAGTCAAACAAGCTTAAATATCTAATTAAGTCCAAAATTGCATTTTAGTCCCTGAAAAATCCAAAATTTTCAAAAAGGACCCTGATCAAAATCAAGTCTGCTCTTGAACTCTGGAATCTTCGATTATCTCAATTAAAGTCAATTAAGATAAAATCAGGGTGTTACACACACAGAGGTAGAATGACCCAACATCTTGCAATCAGTACAGAAGGAGGAGACCTTCTCATATACTACCTCAATCTCTTGGGTGTGCTCACCCCATCCAACCCACACGTGCTTAATTCGCTCCTCAAGCACATTCATTTCCACACAAACATGGGCAAATGCCCCTCTCGATCTCTCTGCCGTATGCTCATCCATTTTAATTGGATTCCCAAGAACTCTGGCGATAGCATACAGGCTCTTCTTGTGATACAAGTGCAAGGGAAGCTCAGGAAATCTGACCCAGACTGGGGCAATAGGTGACTCTGCCTCAAACTTGAATTCTGGGGTCCACTTGGAAAATCGGATCCCGACTGCTCCCACAAAATCCCTCCCTTCGTCCAAAGACGAGCAAAGTCCTCTTCACAAGAAAGAGTGATGACCAAATATCCCCAAGGGAGGAATTTCAGATTAAAAGAAGTTTTAAAACCCATTTGAGAAAAAGTAGTTGAAATCAGTCTCTTGGGAGCAGTGGACCGATTTCCAATAATTTTGCCCACCAAAGAAAACTTAAAAGGCTCAATTAGGGAGGAAATTACCTCATTCGGGAATCGAATACCCGATTTTCCATCCCGAAAAGTCGGCTCCGGAAGATTTTCCAATGAACTGATCACATCAGCAAAGCTTTTCCTCGAGGCTCGAGGAGATGGAGGCGCTAAAGCATCCCGAAAAGAAACAGGGACTGAATCAGCAATTTTGGAGCTAGAGTTGACTAGCTGGTCAACAATTTTGACCTGAACATCACCAATTTTGGCTTGAGGTTCCAAGTTAACCATTTGAAGGTCAACATCATCAATTTTGACTTCAGAGTCAACAATTTTGACCGGGTTGACCATAAGGTCAACAATTTTGACTGCGTTGACCGAGAAGTCAACAATTTTGACCAAAATATCAAAGTCAACAGATTGACTAGATTCAACACCAATTTTGATCGCGGAGTCAACAATTTTGATCGGGTTGACCACGAGTTGACCAGCTGAGTTGACACAGTGAATGCGGCCAGGTGACTCGCCCGAGTTGACTCGCGAGTCATCGGTCGGAGTACCACCGAGGGCCGGCGAGGTGGTGGAGAACACAAATTTGGGGTTCATGTGTGCAGACTCGGGCAGAAGAGGGGTAAAATAGCCTTGACTCGGTCCGTGACTCGCCGAAAAATCTTGGAATTGGGCATTTAACACCGGCGGCGAGGAACCAGAAACAATAACCGGTCTTGGCGTGAACAGTGATTGCGGGCATTCAGAAGCTGATTCCGACGAGCACAGGGACGAAGGAGGAACAGGGAAGATCGTAAAATGATCATGAGGAAAAGGCGATTCAAAAGCATGGGTGGAAGTGCCAGAAAAAAGAATGGTCGTGAAACTGGTCGGAGAAGGTGACGAAGCCGAAACTTTAGGTGACGATTTGGCCGGCCAAATGACGTCCGATTGGCCTGAAATTTTGAGCGTAGCTTCGTCTCGAAGAGGCGCATCCTGTGGTGGGTCGGGCCAGCCGAGAACCGGTGGCGTCATGGCGGCGACGACAGCTGCTATTTTAGGAAAGTTGAAGGGCAAATTTGGGAGAAAAAAAGGCTAAAGAGAACATTTTTAGGGTTTTTTAAAAAAACTGGTTTAGGGTTTTGGATATGCACACTCTTAAGATTGGAGATGTTGCTTATCGTAAGAATTATATAAAATGTCAAATTAAAAATATTAAAACAAAGGGCATAAAAATATTTGACTTTGAAAACAAGGGACCCAAATCAGAACTTAAGCATGCAATTAGAAGAAATGTGCATGAAGAAAATAATCTTCATGGAGAAAACAAAGTCTATGCTAGAAGGAGGGCATGAACCACAATAAAAGAACACATCTCGTAATATCAATGACAGCTGTGGGATTTGAACCCACGCCCTTTTTAGAGTTTAGGGTTTAGGGTTTTAGGGTTTTGGGTTTTGGGTTTAGGGTTTTGGGTTTAGGGGTTTAGGGTTCGGGGTTTAGGGTTTAGGGTTTAGGGTTTTGGGTTTTGGTTTCAGGGTTCAGGGTTCAGGGTTCAGGGTTTAGGGTTTAGGGTTTAGGGTTTAGGGTTTAGGGTTTTAGGGTTTTAGGGTTTAGGTTTTAGGTTTTAGGGTTTAGGGTTTAGGGTTTAGGGTTGAGGGTTGAGGGTTGAGGGTTGAGGGTTGAGGGTTGATGGTTCAGGGTTTGGGGTTCAGGGTTCATGGGTTCAGGGTTCAGGGTTCACGGTTCAGGGTTTAGGGTTCAGGGTTCAGGGTTCAGGGTTCAGGGTTTAGGGTTTAGGGTTTAGGGTTAAGGGTTCAGGGTTCAGGGTTTAGGGTTTTTTTTTTTTTTTTTAAAAAAACACCGCCGGGAGCGGGGAGTTAGGCAGACCCCTACCTGTATATAAACATAAAAAAGCGATACAAATAAAACCTAACGGAGGAGGGGGACTAGGCCAAGACCTCCCCAAAAGGCTATACAAAGGTAATAAGAATATCAGAACAGATAGGGTATCGAAAATATGCAACCAAAGCATCCCTAGAAAATAAGTATAAACAAATAACATCAATAATAGCTAACTAAATCAACGTCAGCAGTCATCCTGAGCAGCAAAAGCTAGAAGAGAGCCACAGCTCGGCCCAGCAAAATCAAAAACGGACACTGAGGCGCGAAGAGTGGCTGGTATCAGCCTGTGCAGTAAAACCTAGAGGAGATCCACAACTCCAGGCCAGCAAAATCAAATCCGACACTAAAGCGCGAAAAGAGGCTGGCACTATCCAGAGCTGAACAAACGATCAAAGCTATGCAAGAAATATGTCCAAAAGTCATGATCAGCTGGGAAGTCACTATACATAGGCCGCGAGGAAAAAGGGGAGCGACCGCAAACCAGCAGACCCAGAGCAAAAAAGCAGGAGAATGGCGAAGGAAACTCAAGCCATAACCTAACTCCCAAGAAGACTGGAAATCCAAAAAGCGAGGGGCACGAGAGACCGCCCACAAAACATCCAAACAACAGCAAGAACCAGGCAAGGGGAAGCACAGAGAGCGCCTGATGATCCATCACCCTGAAGAAAGCAAAGCAAGCGACAGGGGAACAGACTAACTCCAAAAACTTCGGAAAAGGGCCGGAGAGCTGTACCTGCAAAGAAAAATAAATAGCTACATATATCTAAATCTAGGATGACCTAGACCAAAAAGGAGGGCAAACAAAGAAAAAGAAAGCCCAAGAGAAACGGCTATAAGCGAGCGTGAGGCTCTAAGAAAACCTAGATCTAAGGTAAGGAAGCCCGGAAGAGTCAGAACGGGCCAACGCAGCGATGGGAGTGGTTAAAGAAACACCAATCTCCAACAAACACTGCCTATGATCATGAGCCTGCCGCGCCAACGCATCCGCAACCGAATTCCCTTCCCGATAGATATACGAGAAATGAACCGGCCTATTCCGCACCAAAACACGCGTCCTCGAAACAATATGGTCCAAATCCCAACGGCACCTCCGAGATATAAGAATCTGAATAGCAATCTGGGAATCAGTTTCAATCCAAAGGGGAAAAAGGCTAAGGTCAGAACAGAGAAGAATACCCCTCCAAATCGCCCAGAGTTCTGCACGGACATTGGACCCCAAACCAATGAACTCACTAAAAAACGCCAAGACCCTACCAGAAGAATCCCGGACAACCCCCCCCACAGACGACTCACCCGGGTTACCTCTTGAGCTCCCATCCACATTGAGCTTGAAGGACCCAGGTGGAGGCCTCAACCAATGGACGATCGCAGTCTTGTGAATCCATTGGAGGCCGACCGAGATGCCCATCTTCCTTGCAGCCTGCAAAGCCCTCAGCCAAAGACGGGGCTTGATAACAGTTGCGGAATGAGCAAGTCTCAAATAAGACAAAATTTGGAACTTAACCTTCTCCGCAGAGTAGGGTAAGTGACGGTGCTTAGTATCATTGCGTGCAGTCCAGAGGAACCAAAGCACGACAAAAGGAATGAATTCCCTCACATTACCCCCCGGAGACCACTCGCGACCCCTTTTCCAAGCACTGAGAAACAGACTGAAGTTCTCAGTGGCAGGGATGCGAACTCTCAAGATAGCCCCAAAGAAATGCCACACAGAGCGGGCGATGGGACCGTCGATGAAAATGTGAGTAAATGTCTCCGACATCTCACAGCACTGGCACTTGGACACAAGGGAGAAACCCTGCTGCTGGAGCACCTCATCCACAGGCAACCACCGATGCCAAAACCTCCACAGAAAGAAGGACATGGTGGGCCTCATCCAGTGACCCCAACAGGGAGTAAAGATATCCGAGACCGAGCCTCTCGGTCTGACCTGCTCCCAAGCAGATCTCACAGAAAAGGCACCATTGGTGCTGTGGATCCAGATAGACGCATCCGGTTCATCCACCAAAACAGGAATCTGAACGATCTCCTCCGCCACCGAGGGAGCGAAGACAGCGCAAAGGAGATCAAAATCACAGTCTCCCTCCAAAAGGAAGCTGAAAACACGCACACACCGATCCCCTCTGACATTACACCTGCTCGACAAAGGGGCATCACCCAACCAAGTATCATCCCAAAAGGAGACATCCCCAAGACCAATCCTCCACCGGATACCAGGCTCCGCACGAGGTCTAATCTGGAGCAAGCGCCTCCAAGTAGGGGAAATGGCTCCACGAGAAGGAGCACAAATAGGGCTGACAGTCCGGCAATACTTCCTCGAAAGGAATCTCGCCCAGAGAGAGGAACCCTGCCGGAATCTAAACCACAGCTTCATGGAAAAGCTATCAACAATGTCCTTGAGCCTGCGAAAACCCAGGCCTCCTTCTTTCACAAGGAGACAGGTGCGAGACCAGCGGGCCCAGTGCCACTTCTTTTCTAAGGGTCTGGAGCCCCAAAGAAAAGCATTGAAAATACGCTCCAATTTCTCCAAAACAGCCAAAGGAGGCTGGATCACCTGGCAGAGATAGATCGGGATCGAAAGGAGCACACTGCGGAGCAGCGTCATCCTACTCCCAGGAGCAAGGGAACGGGACTCCCAGCCCTCCAGATTTTTCCGGACCGACTGCAGAAGAGGCTCAAAGAGAGAGCACTTGCGGTTCCCACGGAAAAGCGGAGCTCCAAGGTATTTCAAGGGCAGCTGCCCCTCCGCAAATCCAGTGATTTGCAGCAAACGGGAGCGGCGACGAGCGGTCCAGCCCGGAGGAAAGATCATAGCACTCTTGGCCACATTAACGAGCTGGCCCAAACAATTTTCATAGTGAGCCAGAAAATCTTTGAGACGCTGAAGACCACGGGATCCCCCATTGGAAAAAATAATGACATCGTCAGCATAGGCCAAATGGGAAATCGGCAAATCACACCCAGACCGATACCTCAAATCAGCATGCTGGAGGAACAACCGGTCCAAGCCACGGGACAGATACTCCGCTCCAAGAATAAAGAGGAGGGGAGATAAAGGGTCACCCTGTCTCAGGCCTCTCGAGGAAGCAAAGAAACCAGCAGGGGTACCATTGACATTAACCGAGAACTTGCAAAAAGAAATGCAAGCCCTCACCATTCTCACAACCTGCTCCGAAAAACCAAACCTTCGGAGGACATCCAGAAGAAAAGACCATTGGACTCTATCATAGGCCTTAGCCATGTCCAATTTCAGAATGACATTACCACCACGGGCAGGGAGATTAAGACTGTGAGTGAGCTCATGCGCGAGAAGGATATTGTCAGCAATCATCTGCCCCGGCACAAAGCCACTCTGACTCTGAGAAACGAGTCTCCCCACCACCGACCGCAGACGAGAATATAAAAGCTTCGAGATAATCTTGTTGGAAACATTACACAAGTTGATGGGACGGAAGTCCGTCCAAGCTTGCGCACCCTCGACTTTTGGGATCAAAGTGATCGTGGTGGCAGTGAAGCCCTGGGGCATAAGAGAGCCCCGAAAGAAATCAAGGACAGCGTCCATGACATCATGCTGCACAAAATCCCAGCAGCTCTGAAAGAAAACCGAAGAAAACCCATCGGGGCCCGCCACACTATCCCGAGGGATGGAAAAGACGACAGCACGTACCTCCTCCAAGGAAGGTGCGGCGGCAAAGCTATGGTTCTCCTCCTCCGAAATCTCCTAGGAGAAGCCAAAAAAATCCGGAAGATCCAGGACAAAAGGATCTCCAGTGAGGAGGCGCTCGAAATAGGCAGCCCCAGACTGCTTGATGAGACCAGGAGAGGTGAGGCAATTACCATCCTCCCAAATACGAAAGATCTTATTAATCACATTCTTCTTCTTCACCATGTTGTGGAAAAGCTTCGTATTCCTCTCCCCGTCCTCAAGCCAATTACAAGCAGCTTTCTGCTTCCAAAAATCCGCTTCCATAGCGGTGACTCTAGACAGCTCCTCATTGCATCTGGACAAGAGGGTCCAGCTATGCTCAGAGGGATCCGCTTCACAGGCAGCCTCAGCTAGTCTAACCGACCTCTCCGCCTCAGCGATCTTATCAAAAAGGTTCCCAAAAACATCCCGGTTCCACCACTTGAGGTGGCCCTTCAACCGTTTCAGCTTGGCAAAGAGCCTGGGCATGCCTTGCAAAGAGCAGGGCATGTTCCAGTTCAGCCTGACGGTTTGAAGGAACCCCGGGTGCCAAGTCCACATGCTCTGGAACCGAAACGAGCTCGGCCCCCGAGCAAAGACAGGAGCAGACACCAAAAGAGGACAATGATCCGAAACCGTGCGACTGAGGTGTTCAACCCTGATAGAGTTGAAATGGTCACCCCAATCCACAGTAACAAAAACTCTGTCAAGACGCTTCCAAATGGACTTATTCGTCCAGGTGAACGAAGAGCCCTCAAAACCAGCGTCAACCAGTGCAGACTCAAAAACAAAATGATTAAACTCGTCCATGGGGAGCTGCCTCCCACCAGAAGAGCCAAGACACTCGGAGGCATCCCTCACGACATTAAAATCCCCCCCGACAAGCCAAGGACCACCAACAGGCTTGACCTGCAGCAAAGAAGCCCACAAGTCGCGCCGTAAAGTGTAGTCACACTTGGCATACACGAAAGAGCAAAAAACATGAGTCGGCAAAAAGGGAGCCGCCATGCGAAGATGGAGGAACTGAGCGTGATCAAGGACACACTCCGCCTTCACATCGTCCGCCAAAAAAACCCAAATATGACCAGAGACATTCGACAGAACTCTCTGTAAACCAAGGCGACGGGTCATGAAGCGCTGGTCAAGTGCAATCATCGGCTCCAAGATAGCCAAGATCTTGACACGCTTATCTTTCACCAAGGCATGAAGCCTCTCCTGGGACTCAGAGCTCCTGAGTCCCCTGATGTTCCAAATTAGGCACTGCATTTGGAACGGGTGGAGTAAGGCCCCGTCTTCTTTCTAGACTCCTGGCGAGTCTGCTGTCGCTTCGTGTCAGAACGAAGAGTTCTCTTAGAGGGTGAGACAGAGAAATCAAAATCCTCATCATATCTCCCAAAATCTCTCCCATCACACGATTCAGTCCCACAGAAGGAACTTGAGTCGTCCTCGCTGACAAACTCAGTGATCGGATCAACGTCCTGACAAAAAGTACCCTGCTGAGAGACAAGCCCCTCAAAGGACGGGGCGGAGGACTCCACAGGAGTCCCAGGAAGCGAGGGGATGGAGTGGCTACTGTGATTCAGAGTGCAGGTATCAGTAGCCTCCAAGGAAGGCACAGGAATAGCTTGCGGAAAACCAAGATCCATCTCACCGACCCCTGAAGAAGCACCAACCTCTTCCTCCACCTCACGAGCCCAAGAAAGGGCCAAGCCGAGGTCAGGTCCCTCATGGGGAGCGACAACTGACTGCGGGGCGGGAGCACCAGCATCACCTCCCATCGTAGCATCACTACACCCAGAAGCAAGGTCCTTAACAACATCTCCATCCACAGGGAGATCTGGACTCTGCTCAGCAGACTCAAAAGGAGCCTCAGTCCTCAACTCATAGCGACAAAGATCAGGCTCCTCAGGTAAAGACTCAAGAACTTGGAAGACATTCTGAGTACGCGGGGCAGCCTGAGGAGGTGGCCGCCGCCGCTGGTTATGTCTTCTCTTTTTTGTGGTCCAAGTGCCCGCACCAGGGGCAAAAGGAGCAGGGCCACCCGGGGTCACTGAGTGACCTGCCTCCTGAGGCTGCGGAGGAGGGTTCTCGGTCACAACCTTTTCCTTCCCAACGGAGGGCTTTGGACGAGGAGGTCTTGGGTTTTTCCCGTGGGAATAGCACACAACGGTAGAATGACCCAACATCTTGCAATCAGTGCAAAAGGACGGGACCTTCTCATAAACTACTTCAATCTCTTGGGTATGCTCACCCCATCCAACCTACACGTGCTTAATTCGCTCGTCAAGCACGTTCATTTACACACAAACCCGGGCAAAAGCCCCTCTCGATCTCTCCGCCGTATGCTCATCCAATTTAATTGGATTCCCAAGAATTCTGGCGATAGCATACAGACTCTTCTTGTTATACAAGTGCAAGGGAAGCTCAGGAAATCGGACCCAGACTGGGGCAATAGGCGACTCAGCCTCGAACTTGAATTCAGGGTTTAGGGTTTAGGGTTTAGGGTTTTTTTTTTTTTTTTTTTTTTTTTAAAAAAAACACCGCCGGAAGCGGGGGGGGGGGGGGTTAGGCAGACCCCTACCAGTATATAGACATAAAAGGAAATACAAGGAAACCTAAAGGAGGAGGGTGACTAGACCAAGACCTCCTCAAAAGGCTATACAAAGCAAATAAAAACATCATAACATCTAGGGAATCAAGAGATAAAAAATCCATAGCAACCCTAGAAACTATATCAGTGATAACAAAAAACTGCAACCTCTAGCGAAAGAGATACCAGAAGCCCTCCATATCAGCAAAAAAATCAGAGACATCCACAGCTCAAGCTAGCCAATAAAAGACCAGGCAAAGAAGCACGGATGAGGAACATCAGTCAAAATCTAAAACGCTAGCAATGCGGACCCCAGAAGTCAGCGAGAGCGACAAAAAATACCATCAAAGCGGGTGGTCAGAACTATGCAAGAAAAGGACCAGAAGAACGTCAACTGAGAAGTCACTGTGCAAAAGAGGCCGCCAGAAGAAAGAGAAGGCAACCGCAAACCAGTCGACCCATGCAAATAAGTAACGGGGATATGAATGTCTGAAACCAGCCACATCCAATAGCTAAGCAAAACAGCCCCAGAGAAGCAGAGGGCAGCAGATCCCAATAGTAGCAAGAGACCCATAAAGGCAGATTCGGCCATGGAAAAAAAATCCCCAAAAGCGCCCGACAAATCCTAACCCTCAGAGGAGCAGTAAGGCCAAGAATGAACTGCAAAAGACCTCCAAAAGATCCGGAAAGAGACCGAAAAGGTGTACCTGCAAAGAGAATAAATATCTACATATATCTAAATCTAGGATGACCTAGACCAAAAAAAGGGCCAAACAAAGAAAAAGAGAAGCCCAAGAGAGACGGCTATGGTCGTGTGAGGCTATAGGAGAGCGTGAGGCTCAATGTGAAACTAAAGCAAAAGAAAAGCCCTGGAGAAACAGACAGGGCCTGGCCAATCCATCTCCCGAAGGAAGCAAAGCGAGAGAGCAGGGAGACTGACAAACTCCAAATACTCCGGAAAGAGGCCGGAGAGCATGTACCTGCAAAGAAAAATAAATAGCTACATATATCTAAATCTAGGATGACCTAGATCAACAAGGAGATCAAAGAAAGAAACAGAAGGCCCAAAAGAACCGGCTATCAGTGAGCGTGAGGCTCTAAGAAAACCTAGCTCTAAGGTAAGGAAGCCCGGAAGAATCAGAACGGGCCAAGGGAGCAATATGAGTGGGTAAGGGAGCACCAAACTCATCTAAAAACTGCCTGTGATCATGAGCATGCCGCGCCAGCGCATCTGCCACCGAATTCCCTTCCCTATACACATGAGAGAAATGAACCAGCCGATTGCTCACCAAAATACACGTCCGCGACACAATATGATCCAAATCCCAGCGACACCTCCGAGAACGAAGAATCTGAATGGCTATCTGGGAATCAGTCTCAATCCAAAGGGGAAAAAGGCTATGGTCAGAACAGAAGAGGACACCCCTCCATATCGCCCAAAGCTCCGCACGGACATTGGACCCCGTACCAATGAACTCACTGAAAAAACCCAAAGTACGACCAGAAGAATCCCTGACAACACCACCCACCGAAGACTCACCCGGATTCCCTCTAGAACTCCCATCAACATTAAGCTTGAAAAACCCAGGCGGAGGCCTTAACCAACGGACAATCGCAGTCTTCTGCGTCCGTTGTAATCGCACCGAGATACCCATGGAACGCGCAGCCTGAAAGACCCCCAGCCAAAGGCCGGGCTTGATCGTGGCTGCAGAATGAGACAGTCTCAAGTATGACAAGATCTGAAATTTGACCGTCTCCGTAGAAGGGGATAAGCGACGGTGCTTAGCATCATTGCGTGCAGTCCAAAGGAACCAAAGCACGACGAAAGGAAGGAACTCCTTCACATTACCCCCAGGAGACCACTCGCGACCCCGCTTCCAAGCACTGAAGAACAACCGAAAGTCCTCAGTGTCAGGGATGTGCACACGGAAAATAGCCCCAAAGAAATGCCAGACAGAACGAGCGAGGGGACTATTAATGAAAACGTGTGTGAGCGTCTCAGCCCTCTCACAACACTGACATTTGGAAGCAAGGGTAAAACCACGCCGCTGAAGCACCTCATCAACAGGCAGCCACCGGTGCCAAAATCTCCACAAGAAAAAGGACATGGTGGGCCTCATCCAACGACCCCAGCAAGGGGTCAAAAAACCCAAAACCTGCCCTCTCGGGCGGACCTGCTCCCAAGCAGATCTCACCGAAAAAGCCCCATCAGAACTGTGGATCCAAAGAGCCACATCCGGCTCATCCACAACAATAGGAATCTGCGCTATCTCCTCCGCCAAAGCGGAAGGAACAAAAGCACAGAGAGTATCAAAATTCCATGCTCCCTCCGAAAGGAAGCTGGACACACACGCACCCCGATCACCTCTGACAATGCAGCGGCTCGACAAAGGGGTATCACCCAACCACCTGTCATCCCAAAAAGAAACCTCCCCACAGCCAATACGCCACCGAATACCAGGCTCCGCACGAGGCCGAATCTGAAGCAAGAGACGCCAAGTAGGCGAGATGGCACCACGGGAGGGGGCACAAACAGGACTCACAGACCTACAATACTTCCTCAACAGGAATCTCGCCCAAAGCGATGTACCCTGTCGGCATCTGAACCACAGCTTCATAGAAAAGCTATCAACAATGTCTTTTAGCCGACGAAAGCCAAGGCCGCCTTCACGCACCGGAAGACAGGCCCGAGACCACTTAGCCCAATGCCACTTTTTCTCCAGAGGACGAGAGCCCCAGAGACGGGAGCGACGACGAGCAGTACAACCAGGAGCAAAGATCATGGAACTCTTGGCCACATTCACCAATTGACCAGAACAATTCTCATAATGGGCCAAAAAGTCTTTGAGGCACTGCATACCCCGAGACCCCCCATTGGCAAAAATAATGACATCATCAGCATAAGCCAGATGGGAGATCGGCAAGTCACACCCAGACCGGTATCTCAAATCAGGAGTCTGGAGGAACAAACGATCGAGACCGCGGGACAAGTACTCAGCTCCAAGAATGAAAAGAAGAGGGGACAAAGGGTCCCCCTGACGCAAGCCCCTCGCGGAACCAAAGAAGCCAGTAGGGGTACCATTGATATTAACAGAGAATTTGCAAAAAGAAATGCAAGCCCGCACCATCCTCACGACCTGTTCGGAAAAGCCAAACCGCGTGAGAACATCCAAGAGAAAAGACCATTGGACTCTATCATAAGCCTTGGCCATGTCCAATTTCAAAATGACATTACCACCACGGGAAGGGAGGTTAAGGCTGTGAGTAAGTTCCTGAGCGAGAAGGATATTATCAGCAATCATCCGACCCGGAACAAAACCACTCTGGTTCTGAGAAATAAGCCTCCCAACCCCAGAACTCAGTCGAGAGTACAAAAGCTTCGAGATGATCTTATTCGAGACATTACACAGGCTAATGGGACGGAAGTCCGTCCAGGCATGAGCACCCTCGACTTTAGGAATCAATGTGATAGAGGTGGCAGTGAAGCCTTGAGGCAAAGGAGAGCCATTAAAAAAATCAAGGACGGCGTCCATGACATCCTTCTGCACAAAATCCCAGCAGCTCTGAAAAAAGAGCGACGAGTACCCATCAGGGCCCGCCACACTCTCCCGAGGAATGGAGAAAACAACCGATCGCACCTCCTCCAAAGAGGGAACGGCAGCAATGCGATTATTCTCCTCAATCAAAATTTCCGGGGAAAAACCAGCAAAATCAGGAAGAGCCAAGACAAAAGGATCGCCAGTAAGAAGGCGCTGGAAGTAAGCAGCCCCAGACTGCTGGATAAGCATCGGGGAAGTAAGGTAGGTCCCTTCTTCCCAAATACGGAAGATCTTATTAGCCACATGCTTCTTCTTGACCATATTATGGAAGAGCTTCGTGTTATGCTCCCCATCCTCCAGCCACTTGCAGGCAGCTTTCTGTTTCCAAAAATCCGCCTCCATGGCGGTGATACGGGCCAGATCCTCATTGCACCTGGACAAAAGTGTCCAACAATGCTCAGAGGGGTTCGCTTCACAGGCGGCCTCAGCAAGTCGAACAGACTTCTCCGCCTCAACGATCCGATCAAAAATGTTCCCAAAAACATCCCGGTTCCACCACTTAAGGTGGCCCTTCAGACGCTTCAGCTTCGCAAATAGCTTGGGCATGCCTTGCAGAGAACAGGGCGTGTTCCAATTCAGCCTGACGGTCTGAAGGAACCCAGGATGACGAACCCACATGCTCTGGAACCGAAAAGAACTCGGCCCACGAGCGAAAACAGGAGCAGACACCAAGAGAGGACAATGATCCGAGACCGTACGACTGAGATGTCCCACTCTAATAGAGTGGAAATGATCACCCCAATCAACAGAAACAAAAACACGGTCCAAACGCTTCCAAATGGTCCTGTTCGTCCAGGTGAACGAGGAACCCTCAAAACCAGCGTCAACCAAAGCCGACTCGAGAATGAAATCATTAAACTCGTCCATGGGGAGCTGCCTTCCGCCAGACGAGCCCAAGCATTCAGAGGCATCCCTCACAATATTGAAATCACCTCCAACAAGCCAAGGACCACTGTCAGGCTTGACTTGCAGCAAAGAAGCCCACAAGTCCCTCCGAACAGTGTAATCACACTTGGCATAAACAAATGAGCAGAAAGCAGCAACCGGGAGGAAAGGCACAGACACTTTGAAATGGAGGAACTGAGCATGATCAAAAAGACACTCAGCCATCACATCTTCCGCAAAAAAGACCCAAATATGTCCAGAGAGATTAGAAAAAACTTTCTGAAAACCAAGACGACGCACCATGAAAGATGGATCAAGCGCAATCATCGGTTCCAAGACAGCCAAAATTTTGATACGCTTTTCTTTAACAAAAGCGTGAAGCCTCTCTTGAGACTCCGAAGAACGGAGGCCCCTGATATTCCAAATAAGGCACTGCATTAAGACAAATCAGGGTAGGGCCCCATCTTCGTCTTCTGCTCGAGAGGAGCCTCCGAACAAGGCTCTTCATCAGAACGCTTCTTTTTTCGATGGTTAAAATCGGACATATCAGTGTCCAGATTCGCCCGCCCATCACAAGAACCGGTACTCCGAGGAGCACACGGATCATCATCCTCTAGATTCACAGCAACCGAGCCAAGATCCTGAAAAGATCGGCCTTGCTGTGCAATAATGCCCTCAATGAACAGGGCAGACGAAACCTCAGGAGACCCAGGATTTGAAGGGATAGAATGACTGCTGAAATTCACCCTACAATCAGAAGGGTCCAAAAGAGCATAACCAGAAACATCACGTGGAGAACCAAGATCATCCACGCAATCGACAAAGGAGGAACCATCCTCCTCGGTCACTTGACTAGCCCAAGTAGAAGCCGAAGAACAGCCAACTTTAACCTTGGGAATTTGGACTGAAGGAGAAAGATGGACCAACTCGGGAATATGGACAGAACTGGGAACTTGGACTGACTTGGGAAATTGGACAGAATGGGGAACAAGGACAGACTGGGAGAGAATGACACTATTGGAACCAACCAAAATAGTGTTAGAAGCCGAAGGAATCCCCACTTGGGGAAGGCCACCCTCACAAACCGAATCGTCCTCAAGGGTCGACAAGACCGCAAAAGCATTTTCGGAAGGAGGATCAATGGAGGGACCCGGATCCACCCTGGAAGGAGCACGACCCCTTGGAGGTCGTCTCCTCGGTCGCCTAGGCACAAAAGCAGGCCCAGGGATATGCTGATCAGGATGCTCAACAGGCTCAGGGGCATCACTCCCTGGAGGCTGTTGATCAGAGGTGTCCTCAGCCCGCTGTGGGGCTGTAGCAGAAGGAGACGGACGCTGGGGCCTGGGATTCTTACCATGAGAGTAACAAGCAACTGTAGCATGCCCAAGCATTTTGCAATCCGTACAATACGCAGGAATTTTTTCATAAACAACATCAATCTCCCGAGTATGATCACCCCAACCAACCCAGATTTGCTTAATCCTCTCCTCTAAAACATTCAGCTCAACACAAACCCGAGCAAAAGCCCCTCGAGAAACATTAACAGTGTGCTCATCTACCTTAAGAGGATTTCCTAGAATTTTGGCAAGAGCATAGAGGCTTTTTTTGTTAAACAAGTGTAAGGGTAGTTCCGGGAAACGAACCCAAACAGGGGCTATGGGCGATTCCATTTCAAACTTAAATTCCGGGGTCCATTTAGAAAAACGAATCCCAATCAGCCCCACATAAAGAGAACCACGCGTCCAGATACGCGTGTAATCTTCCTCGCAAGAAAAGGTGACAACCAAGTAACCTCGGGGGAGGAATTTTAAATTAAACGGGGCAATAAATCCAATTTTTGAAAAAGCAGAAGATATTACAGAATTAGGCACAGAGAACCTATTGCCCGAAATCTTGCCAACCAAAGCAAATTTAAAAGGTTCAGCGAGAGAAGAAATTACCTCCTCCGGGAATCGAATACCCGGTTTCCCATTCAGAAAGCTGGGCTCGGGCAAATCATCCATCGAATCAAGCACCTCAGCAAAGCTTTTTTTCACCGTACGAGGAGACGGTGGAGCCAAAGTGTCCCGAAACGAAACCGGGTGCGAAATAGCAGGCGAGGCACTAGGGTTGACCAAAGAGTCAACAGGTTTGACCCTAATTTTGACCGCAGGGTCAACAATTTTGACCAGGGGGTCAACAGATTTGACTGGCGGGTGGACTCGCTGGGCTCGAGCGAGTGAGTTCGGGTTGACTCGCGCGACACCGGTCGGAGCAGCCCCGACGACCGGCGAAGGTGACTTGACACAGGAACCGGGGTCCATTCCGGCAGACTCGGGCAGCGACGGGGGTAACTCGGCGTGACTCAGTGAGGAAGCCATGGAAGCAATCGAATTTTGGGCGTTTACCAAGGAGGTGGAAATGCCGGCAATGGAAGGAGTAGAAATGACGGCCATGGGCGGGGAAGAGAAGCCCTCAAAGGAATTGGAAAAAGCTGCATCCACGGCCAAGAAATCAGCCGGAGAAGATGAAGAGGGGGGCCGATTTTGCCTAGCCTTTTTAGATCTAAAATTCACACCCAATGAAGCACGGATCGGGGCAATTGGGGTGTGCGTTTTCTTTGTCTTGGAAAGAGGATCACAGATCGAGGCTTGATTTGAAGCATGGGTGTCGGAGTTGGCCGCAAAAGCCAAAAAACCAGACGGGGTGGCGGTGAACAGTGCCGGCGAGGATTCAGAAGCAAAACCCGTCGGATTTAGGGAAGAAGAAAACTGGGCAGTGGTCGGAACTTGAAGAGGTGAAGGAGACGAACCAGGAACCGGTAAGGCGACGCCGGAAAACTGCCCGGACGGCGCCGCGATCGGAAGTGACGCAGGTGAAGGGATTTCGGGAGTGAAATTGGACGGGCAAACGACGTCCAATTCGCCTGAAATTTGGACCGTAGGGTCGCCGTGAGGAGGCGAGTCCGGTGGTGTGGTCGGCCGGCCGGGAACCGGCGGCGGCATGGTCGGCGACGGAAAGCTGTGAATAGTGACGGAAATGGCACCTTTTTGGGAATTTTTTTTTCTTTTTAGACTAGAGAGCTTTTTGAGGACGTTTTCTAGGGATTAGGGTTTAGGGTTTAGGGTTCAGGGTTCAGGGTTTAGGGTTTTTTTTTTTTTTTTTTATTTTTTTAGGAAAAAACACCGCCGGAAGCGGGGGGGGGGGGGGGTTAGGCAGACCCCTACCAGTATATAGACATAAAAGAAAATACAAGGAAACCTAAAGGAGGAGGGGGACTAGACCAAGACCTCCTCAAAAGGCTATACAAAGCAAATAAAAACATCAGAACATCTAGGGAATCAAGAGATAAAAAAATCCATAGAAACCCTAGAAACTATATCAGTGATAACAAAAAACTGCAACCTCTAGTGAAAGAGACACCAGAAGCCCTCCATATCAGCAAAAAATCAGAGACATCCACAGCTCAAGCTAGCCAATAAAAGACCAGGCAAAGAAGCACGGATGAGGAACATCAGTCGAAATCTAAAACGCTAGCAATGCGGACCCCAGAAGTCAGCGAGAGCGACAAAAAATACCATCAAAGCGGGTGGTCAGATCTATGCAAGAAAAGGACCAGAAGAACCAGGTCAACTGAGAAGTCACTATGCAAAAGAGGCCGCCAGAAGAAAGAGAAGGCAACCGCAAACCAGTCGACCCATGCAAATAAGTAACGGGGATGTGAATGTCTGAAACCAGCCACATCCAATAGCTAAGCAAAACAGCCCCAGAGAAGCAGAGGGCAGCAGATCCCAATAGTAGCAAGAGACCCATAAAGGCAGAGTCGGCCAAGAAAAAAAATCCCCAAATGCGCCCGACAAATCCTAACCCTCTGAGGAGCAGTAAGGCCAAGAATGAACTGCAAAAGACCTCCAAAAGATCCGGAAAGAGACCGGAAAGGTGTACCTGCAAAGAGAATAAATAACTACATATATCTAAATCTAGGATGACCTAGACCAAAAAAAGGGCCAAACAAAGAAAAAGAGAAGCCCAAAAGAGACGGCTATGGTCGCGTGAGGCTATAGGAGAGCGTGAGGCTCAATGTGAAACTAAAGCAAAAGAAAAGCCCTGGAGAGACAGACAGGGCCTGGCCAATTCATCCCCCGAAGGAAGCAAAGCGAGAGAGCAGGGAGACTGACAAACTCCAAATACTCCGGAAAGAGGCCGGAGAGCATGTACCTGCAAAGAAAAATATAAAGCTACATATATCTAAATCTAGGATGACCTAGATCAACAAGGGGATCAAAGAAAGAAACCAGAAAGCCCAATAGAACCGGCTATCAGTGAGCGTGAGGCTCTAAGAAAACCTAGCTCTAAGGTAAGGAAGCCCGGAAGAATCCGAACGGGCCAATAGAGCAAAACGAGTGGGCAAGGGAGCCCCAAACTCAGCTAAAAACTGCCGATGGTCATGAGCATGCCGTGCCAGCGCATCCGCAACCGAATTCCCTTCCCTATAAATATGAGAGAAATGAACCGGCCTATGCCTCACCAAAATACGCGTCCTCGACACAATATGATCCAAATCCCAGCGACACCTCCAAGAACGAAGAATCTGAATGGCTATCTGGGAATCAGTTTCAATCCAAAGGGGAAAAAGACTATGGTCAGAACAGAAGAGGACACCCCTCCAAACCGCCCAAAGCTCTGCACAGACATTGGACCCCGGACCAATGAACTCACTGAAAAAAGCCAAAGTACTACCAGAAGAATCTCTAACAACCCCACCCACGGAAGACTCACCCAGATTCCCTCTAGAACTCCCATCAACATTAAGCTTGAAGAACCCAGGCGGAGGCCTCAACCAACGGACAATCGCAGTCTTCAGAGTCCGTTGGAAGCCAACCGAGATGCCCATGGAACGCGCAGCCTGCGAAACCCCCAGCCAAAGGCGGGGCTTGATCGTGGCAGCAGAGTGGGCAAGTCTCAAGTAGGACAAGATCTGGAATTTGACCGTCTCCGCAGAAGGTGATAAGTGACGGTGCTTAACATCATTGCGTGCGGTCCAGAGGAACCAAAGCACGACGAAAGGAAGGAACTCCTTCACATTA
Source organism: Henckelia pumila (assembly GCF_033568475.1). NCBI lineage: Eukaryota > Viridiplantae > Streptophyta > Magnoliopsida > Lamiales > Gesneriaceae > Henckelia > Henckelia pumila. The sequence goes on from NC_133121.1 coordinate 201,195,840, forward strand.
CCCCCAGGAGACCACTCGCGACCCCTCTTCCAAACGCTGAGGAACAACCGAAAGTCCTCAGTGTCGGGGATGCGAACACGAAAAATAGCCCCAAAGAAATGCCACACAGAGCGAGCAATGGGACTATGAATGAAAACGTGTGTGAGCGTCTCAGACCTCTCACAACACTGACATTTGGATGCGAGTGAAAAACCACGCCGCTGAAGCACCTCATCAACAGGAAGCCACCGGTGCCAAAATCTCCACAAGAAAAAGGACATGGTGGGCCTCATCCACCGGCCCCAGCAAGGGGTCAAGATGTCCAAAACCTGCCCTCGCGGGCGGACCTGCTCCCAAGCAGATCAAACCGAAAAGGCCCCATTAGAGCTGTGGATCCAAAGAGCCGCATTCGGCTCATCCACCAACACGGGGACCTGCGCTATCTCCTCCGCCAAAGCAGAAGGAACAGTAGCACAGAGGGTATCAAAATCCCACGCCCCCTCAAGAAGGAAGCTAGAAACACACGCACCCCTATCACCTCTGACATCACAACGGCTCGACAGAGGAGTATCCCCCAGCCAAATATCATCCCAAAAAGAAACCTCCCCACCCCCAATTCTCCACCGAATACCAGGCTCCGCACGAGGCCGAATCTGAAGCAAACGACGCCAAGTGGGGGAAATAACACCACGGGAGGGGGCACAAACGGGGCTCACAGACCTACAATACTTCCTCAAAAGGAAACTCGCCCAAAGGGAAGTACCCTGTCTGCACCGAAACCACAGCTTCATGGAGAAGCTATCAACAATGTCTTTAAGACGACGAAAGCCAAGTCCGCCTTCACTCACCGGAAGGCAGGCACGAGACCACCTAGCCCAATGCCACTTTTTCTCCAAAGGACGAGAGCCCCAGAGAAAAGCATTAAAAATAAGCTCCAATCTCTCCAAAACAGTCAAGGGAGGCTGGATCACTTGACAGAGAAAAATCGGGATCGAGAGGAGCACACTACGAATCAGAGTCATCCGGCTCCCAGGCGCAAGGGAGCGGAGCTCCCAACCCTCCAGCTTTTTCCGAACCGATTGCAAAAGACGCTCAAACAAAGAGCACTTACGGTTCCCACGGAAAAGCGGAGCTCCAAGGTATCTCAAAGGCAGCTGCCCCTCCGCAAAACCAGTGATGCGCAGCAAACCGGAGCGGCGACGAGCAGAGCAACCCGGAGGAAAAATCATGGAACTCTTGGCCACATTCACCAATTGGCCAGAGCAATTCTCATAATGAGCTAAGAAATCTTTGAGGCACTGCATACCCCGAGACCCCCCATTGGCAAAAATAATGACATCATCAGCATAAGCCAGATGGGAAATCGACAAGTCACACCCAGACCGGTACCTCAGATCAGGATTCTGGAGGAACAATCGATTGAGACCGCGGGACAAGTACTCAGCCCCAAGAATGAAAAGGAGAGGGGACAAGGGGTCCCCCTGGCGCAGGCCCCTCGCAGAACCAAAGAAACCAGCAGGGGTACCATTAATATTAACAGAGAACTTGCAAAAAGAAATGCAAGCCCGCACCATCCTCACGACCTGTTTAGAAAAACCAAACCGCCTGAGGACATCCAAAAGAAAGGACCATTGGACTCTATCGTAAGCCTTGGCCATGTCCAGTTTCAAAATGACATTACCACCACGAGAAGGGAGGTTGAGGCTGTGAGTAAGCTCCTGAGCGAGAAGGATATTATCAGCGATCATCCGACCCGGAACAAAACCACTCTGATTTTGAGAAATAAGCCTCCCAACCACAGAACTCAGCCGAGAGTACAAAAGCTTCGAGATGATCTTATTAGAGACATTGCACAAGCTGATAGGACGGAAGTCCGTCCAAGCCTGAGCACCCGCGACTTTAGGAATCAAAGTGATTGTGGTGGCAGTGAAGCCTTGAGGCAAATGAGAGCCACCAAAAAAGTCAAGGACGGCGTCCATGACGTCCTGCTGCACAAAATCCCAGCAGTGCTGGAAGAAGATCGACGAATACCCATCAGGTCCCGCCACACTCTCCCTAGGAATGGAGAAAACAACCGATCGCACCTCCTCCAAGGAGGGAAAGGCAGCAATGCGATTATTCTCCTCAAGAGAAATATCCGGGGAAAAACCAGCAAAATCAGGCAGAGCCAAGATAAAAGGATCCCCAGTGAGGAGGCGCTGGAAATACACAGCCCCAGACTGCTGGATAAGCGTCGGGGAAGTAAGGCAGGTCCCGTCTTCCCAAATACGGAAGATCTTATTCGCCACATGCTTCTTCTTAACCATATTATGGAAGAGCTTCGTGTTACGCTCCCCATCCTCCAACCACTTGCAAGCGGCTTTTTGTTTCCAAAAATCCGCCTCCATGGCGGTGATACGGGCCAAATCCTTGTTGCACCTGGACAGAAGGTTCCAACAGTGCTCAGAGGGGTTCGCTTCACAGGCGGCCTCAGCAAGTCTAACAGACTTCTCCGCCTCAGCGATCCGATCAAAAATGTTCTCGAACACATCCCGATTCCACCACTTGAGGTGGCCCTTCAGACGCTTCAGCTTCGCAAAAAGCTTGGGCATGCCCTGTAGAAGACAGGGCGTGTTCCAATTCAGCCTTACAGTCTGAAGGAACCCAGGATGACGGATCCACATGCTCTGGAACCGAAAAGAGCTCGGCCCACGAGCGAAAACAGGAGCAGAGACCAAAAGGGGGCAATGATCCGAAACCGAACGACTGAGGTGTTCCACACGAATAGAATGGAAATGATCACTCCAATCCACAGAAACAAAAACTCGGTCCAGACGCTTCCAAATGTTCCTGTTCGTCCAAGTGAACGAGGAACCCTCAAAACCAGCTTCAACCAAGGCCGATTCGAGGATAAAATCGTTAAACTCATCCATGGGGAGTTGCCTCCCGCCAGACGAGCCCAAGCATTCAGAAGCATCTCTCACAACATTGAAGTCCCCTCCAACAAGCCAGGGACCAGTGTCAGGCTTAACCTGCAGCAAAGAAGCCCACAAGTCCCTCCGCACAGTGTAGTCACACTTGGCATAAACAAAAGAACAAAAAACCGCCACCGGGAGGAAAGGCGCAGACACTTTGAAGTGGAGGAACTGAGCATGATCAAAGACACACTCAGCCATCACATCTTCAGCAAAAAAAACCCAAATATGCCCAGAGAGATTCGAGAAAACTCTCTGAAAACCCAGACGACGCACCATGAAACGCTGATCAAGGGCAATCATCGGCTCCAAAACAGCCAAAATCTTAACACGCTTTTCTTTGACAAAAGCGTGAAGTTAGGGTTTAGGGTTTAGGGTTTTTTTTTTTTTTTTTTAAAAAAACACCGCCGGAAGCGGGGGGGTTAGGCGGACCCCTACCAGTATATATACATAAAAGACAATACAAAAAAACCTAAAGGAGGAGGGGGACTAGACCAAGACCTCCTCTAAAGGCTATACAAGGCAAATAAAAACATGAAAACATCTAAACATCAAAACATCAAAACATGATCACATAAAAGACATCAGATGCCCAAAAACAGTATAAACAGGAGGCAGGGAGAAATCACCAGTAAACGCCCACTGAATACCGTCCAATCAAACCATCATCAACAAGCAGTCAAGGTGGCCTATCCAAAGCAGCAGAAGACTGACTCTGTTGCCTCTTGAAACTGTGTCGAGACATAGGATGCGGGCGAACAGAAGGGGGCCGGCGAGCCTCCGCAGCCTGCTGATCTCGTAACTCCTTAGAAGTAAGAGGCTGAACCTCCGCATAAACAGAATCAAAATCACGAACCGGATGACGCGCCAAATGAGACTGCTCACGCATGTCCAAATCCAAAGGATGAATAAAAACCAACCCCGGAGAAGGAGAAGTAAGCACCTGAGGCGGAGCATCCACAAGCAACGGATCAGAGGGAGGCTGAGACTGGGCCTCCAATAACATCTGACCAGCCAGAGGCTGATCAGGAACAGTCACCATAACCTGAACGGTCTCCAGGGGCTCAGCAGAGGTGGTAGAAACACCAGAGGGCTCACCCTGATCCAAACTAACATCCCGGAGGGCATCAAATCGTCCTAAAGGTAAAGGCAGCCCTTGACCCGAAGAAAGCGGCTGCCTACGTCTACCCTGTTTAACAGTCCAAACTTCCTCAGGGGCCACAACTGAAGGGATAGGGGAAGGAACAACATCAGTAGAAGTAACCGAAGAAGGATCCCTAGGCTGCGGAACATCAGACGAAGGACCCTGTGGAGCCTTACCCTGAGGCCTGCGTCTGCGAGGTCTAGAAGGAGCACCAGCGCGAGAACAGAAAGCAAGGGAATGCCCCATCAACTTGCAATGAGTGCAGAAATGCGGGACTTTCTCATAGACCACCTGAATCACCTGGCTATGATCACCCCAACCAACCCATAACTGCTCCTGACGAGCCGCGAGAACATCCATCTCAACACAGACTCTCGCAAAAGAGCCCCTGTTACCCTCTACAGTGAAGTCATCAATCTTAATCGGATTACCTAGGATCTTAGCAATCGGATAAAGACTCTGTTTGGCATATAAATGCAGAGGCAAATCAGGAAACCTAACCCAAACCGGAGCAATAGAAGATTCTGCCTCAAACTTGAACTCCGGAGTCCATTTAGAAAAATGGATCGAGACAGAACGGATAAAAATATCAGGTTTGCTCCAAAACTTCAAGTAATCAACTTCCTCCGAAAAAATAATAACCATAAAGCCCCGAGGAAGGAAACGAACAGAATGGGAGCCAATTAAACCAGAACCAGATAAAGCAGTAATAATATCCGAATTAGGAGTCAAACCCCTATTCCCCGAAACACGCCCTACCAAAGCAAAATGGAAAGGCTCAGATAAAGAAGATATCACCTGATCAGGGAATAAAATCCCTGGGATACCATCTCTCAAAGTCGGGTCGAGGGCTTCCACCTGCGAGTCCGCAACATCATCAAAACTCAAATTGCGCAGACCTGGGGAAGAAGCAGCAACATCTCTAAAAGAGACCTTGGGATGAGCAGGAACCCGCTTCGGAGCAGCAGAAACAGGAGGACGAGCTGAAACGGAGGCCAGGTCAACAAGACCGGGTTGACACGGTGACTTGCGAGTTGACTGGGCCGAGTCACCGGTCGGAGAACCACCCAAGTACTGCGAGGAGGTGGGGAGTTCGAAACCGGAACAATCACCACCAGAACCGGCCGGGAAGATGGGGAAATCAGGCGCAACAGTAGCCGAAAAACCGCCGGAAAATTGAAATTGGGCGTTTTTGACTGGGACCTCCGATGACAGAACGGGAACGGTGGATGGAAAGCCCATCGAGACAGGAACTTGCTGACCAAAAATCAGCTCACTCGGACGGTGGACGGCGGCGGAATTGCAAAAAGACTCCGGCAGGGGCGTGAATAGGGAGCTGCGCACGTTCAAACCCAAATCGCCGGAGCTAGGGGGCATAGTCGGCGACACGCCCTGAAGGATCGGAAAGGACTCTTCAAGGCGGTTCAGGAACTGGGTCCGGCTCGACGGGGCACCAGCGGACGCGCCGTAGATCGGGGAAACAGTCGCCGGAATTCGCGTGAACAGTGCCGTCGGGACATCAACGGCCGAATTGGACGGGCAAAACAACTCCAAATTGGATGAAATTTGTACCGTGTGTTCGTCTTGGAAAGGCGCATCAGATGAAAAAATGGGCTTGTCCATCGGAGCAACGACGGCCGAAATCGCACAGTTGATCGGAAAAGTCGAAACTTCAAACGAGGATTTGACCGGGAAAATCAACTCCGAATTACCTGAAATTTTAGTATGTTGGTCGCCTTGACGAGGCGATTCCGATGATACCATGGGCTTGCCGGAAACCGGCACCGGCCGGCCGGCCGACGGGAGGCGATTTTTTGGCTCTATTTTGGCTTTTTTTAACTTGAGAGCATTTTAGTTCGGAAGTTCGAATTTTTAAAAAGGTTTAGGGTTTAGGGTTTAGGGTTTAGGGTTTTTTTTTTTTTTTTTTTTTTTTTAAAAAACACCGCCGGAAGCGGGGGGGTTAGGCGGACCCCTACCAGTATATATACATAAAAGACAATACAAAGAAACCTAAAGGAGGAGGGGGACTAGACCAAGACCTCCTCTAAAGGCTATACAAGGCAAATAAAAACATGAAAACATCTAAACATCAAAACATCAAAACATGATCACATAAAAGACATCAGATGCCCAAAAACAGTATAAACAGGAGGCAGGGAGAAATCACCAGTAAACGCCCACTGAATACCGTCCAATCAAACCATCATCAACAAGCAGTCAAGGTGGCCTATCCAAAGCAGCAGAAGACTGACTCTGTTGCCTCTTGAAACTGCGTCGAGACATAGGATGCGGGCGAACAGAAGGGGGCCGGCGAGCCTGCGCAGCCTGCTGATCTCGTAACTCCTTAGAAGTAAGAGGCTGAACCTCCGCATAAACAGAATCAAAATCACGAACCGAATGACGCGCCAAATGAGACTGCTCACGCATGTCCAAATCCAAAGGATGAATAAAAACCAACCCCGGAGAAGGAGAAGTAAGCACCTGAGGCGGAGCATCCACAAGCAACGGATCAGAGGGAGGCTGAGACTGGGCCTCCAATAACATCTGACCAGCCAGAGGCTGATCAGGAACAGTCACCATAACCTGAACGGTCTCCAGGGGCTCAGCAGAGGTGGTAGAAACACCAGAGGGCTCACCCTGATCCAAACTAACATCCCGGAGGGCATCAAATCGTCCTAAAGGTAAAGGCAGCCCTTGACCCGAAGAAAGCGGCTGCCTACGTCTACCCTGTTTAACAGTCCAAACTTCCTCAGGGGCCACAACTGAAGGGATAGGGGAAGGAACAACATCAGTAGAAGTAACCGAAGAAGGATCCCTAGGCTGCGGAACATCAGACGAAGGACCCTGTGGAGCCTTACCCTGAGGCCTGCGTCTGCGAGGTCTAGAAGGAGCACCAGCGCGAGAACAGAAAGCAAGGGAATGCCCCCATCAACTTGCAATGAGTGCAGAAATGCGGGACTTTCTCATAGACCACCTGAATCACCTGGCTATGATCACCCCAACCAACCCATAACTGCTCCTGACGAGCCGCGAGAACATCCATCTCAACACAGACTCTCGCAAAAGAGCCCCTGTTACCCTCTGCAGTGAAGTCATCAATCTTAATCGGATTACCTAGGATCTTAGCAATCGGATAAAGACTCTGTTTGGCATATAAATGCAGAGGCAAATCAGGAAACCTAACCCAAACCGGAGCAATAGAAGATTCTGCCTCAAACTTGAACTCCGGAGTCCATTTAGAAAAATGGATCGAGACAGAACGGATAAAAATATCAGGTTTGCTCCAAAACTTCAAGTAATCAACTTCCTCCGAAAAAATAATAACCATAAAGCCCCGAGGAAGGAAACGAACAGAATGGGAGCCAATTAAACCAGAACCAGATAAAGCAGTAATAATATCCGAATTAGGAGTCAAACCCCTATTCCCCGAAACACGCCCTACCAAAGCAAAATGGAAAGGCTCAGATAAAGAAGATATCACCTGATCAGGGAATAAAATCCCTGGGATACCATCTCTCAAAGTCGGGTCGAGGGCTTCCACCTGCGAGTCCGCAACATCATCAAAACTCAAATTGCGCAGACCTGGGGAAGAAGCAGCAACATCTCTAAAAGAGACCTTGGGATGAGCAGGAACCCGCTTTGGAGCAGCAGAAACAGGAGGACGAGCTGAAACGGAGGCCAGGTCAACAAGACCGGGTTGACACGACGGCGGAATTGCAAAAAGACTCCGGCAGGGGCGTGAATAGGGAGCTGCGCACGTTCAAACCCAAATCGCCGGAGCAAGGGGGTATAGTCGGCGACATGCCCTGAAGGATCGGAAAGGACTCTTCAAGGCGGTTCAGGAACTGGGTCCGGCTCGACGGGGCACCAGCGGACGCGTTGTAGATCGGGGAAACAGTCGCCGGAATTCGCGTGAACAGTGCCGTCGGGACTTCAACGGCCAAATTGGACGGGCAAAACAACTCCAAATTGGATGAAATTTGTACCGTGTGTTCGTCTTGGAAAGGCGCATCAGATGAAAAAATGGGCTTGTCCATCGGAGCACCGACGGCCGGAATCGCACAGTTGATCGGAAAAGTCGAAACTTCAAACGAGGATTTGAC